>NC_037529.1:59522554-59536278 GCF_001531365.2 Cynara cardunculus var. scolymus | reverse complement strand
GTGTGCTTGGAGATGAGTTGGTTTTGGTGTCCATGCCCTACTGATTTGTGTAAATGACTTCAATTGGAACAATAACTCTTATTTATTCAAAATGTATTAATATGTAAAAAAACTAAGAGCACCTCATATCATTTAAAAAGACTTTTCTCGCGAAAACACAAAAAGCCTCAAAATCGTTTACATTTACGACGTCCGCCGCATTGCGCGGGTACACAACTAGTTTAAATAAAAGAAAGAGCTAAAATCTTAAACGCATGTATGTTCGAATATGGGGCCACTTAGATTATGTAGTGATGAGTTTGAGAAAATATTACATGGACTTGAGTTACTTTCCAACAAGAATCATGACCAACGATTCCAATCATTAGAAACCTAAGCCCCACATATCTAAATACAATGTATTTTAAAGTAAATTTCAAATTTGGTCCCTCTGGTTTACATCCAACTATCTAACAACAAGGTGTATAGATTTCACTAACTATGCTTGTTGTGGTTTGCATTTTGTTTTAAAAATGGTCCCTCTAATTAAGTTCTTGTTATTTTTTTTCGGTTAGTTGATGGTTATTTCAGTCATTTTACCCCTTTTTTTTATCTTTTACTTACTGTGACTTTTATTCATCATACCTCAACCCACCCACCCCCTGAACTAAACTTCTTGTCGGACTGATTTATGTTTGGCAAACTCTCCTCTCGATCGACAACAACCCTAAAAAACCATTATAAGACTGATTCCATTTCAATCTCTAAGAAGATCATGGAAACTGATTCCCCTCCCCTCCTTCCCTTCATCTCCATCTAAAGAAGTGATCCTAACCCTTCATACAATTAAGATTGATCAAGACTTGCGACTTTGACTGGACAAAGGTGGCAACTTTGACTGGTCAAGATTTGCGGCTTTGACTGGTCAAACAAAAAATAGAGGGATAGTTAAACAAGTGCATATGTTAACCGATAGTTCATGTGTGAATTAGTTAATTTGTTTATATGTGAATCACAAAGGTTCATATGTGAATAAGTTAATTAGTTCATACGTAAATTATTTAATTAGTTCATACGTGAATCAGTTCATATGTGAGTCACCCGTGTTCATATGTGAATCAGTTAAATAGTTCATATGTAAATTACACGGGTTCACATATGCAAATATAATTCATATGTGAATCACATGGATTCACACATGTACTTGTTTTGCCACTTATTTGTAAAAGTTATGAAACTACCCCTCTATCTTTTGCACACCGTATGAGGAATTATCTGGTGCTTCACAGTTAAAGCCGCAAATCTTGACCAGATGAAGGATTATGATCAATTATCTACTTCTCAAATAGTTACCACTTCTCAAATGAACTTATGGCTATATAACACACACACACACACACACACACACACACATATATATATATATATATATATACATAGAGGTCAAGGATCGTGTGAGAAGAGAAGATATAGTGAGAAGCATAAAAAGAGATCTGAATTCTTGATCATTTTTAATATCATGCCCATCCATTAGTTGTGCTTTAGAAGAGAATTGATCTGGTGCATCTCGCTACACCTCATGAGTGTTGACATTCAATTAAGATTGATTAAAGGGTGAAGATCTTTTCTTACGCTTCTCACCACAATTTCCATTCTCATCGGAACCCAACCCTATACATGGATCCATCATATATATATATATATATATATATATATATATATATAGGGCCTAATCAAATGAGAAATAATTAGTTTGTGGTAACCGTGAGGTCAAATCTCAACCACAAATCAATAGATAAATTAGGAAATTTATAATTTTGGTAATTTTGAACTAAAATTTTAATGCAATGACATTTTAGGTATTTTCTCTCATCTTTCCTCTCTCCTCTCTTCTCTCTCCGTCCCGCGTCCACCGTCCTTCGACCTACGGCCACGTCCTCCGGTGATACCACAGTGGTATCACAATATATCTTATATATGTTTGGGTATCACACTGAGTTCATTTGTATGGTTGATCGGAGATGTAACACAATGGTATCACAATACATCTTATATGTGCTTGGGTATCACACTGTGTCTTTTGTTTAACATAGTCAATATTTTTAAGTTTCACAGTGGTATCACTGGAGAACGGTAGTCGGAGGACGACGAGAGAAGAGAAAATACCTAAAATGTCCTTGCATTAAAATTTTAATTCAAAATTACCAAAATTATAAATTTCCTAATTTATCTATTGATTGTGGTTGAGATTGGATCTCACGGTTACCACAAACTAATCTGTTCTCCCTTAAATTGATTGTTTCCTAAGATAAAGTATTGATCATAATTAATGAACCATATTCATCTTCCATAAATATTCAAATAATAATAAATGAACTCTCATCATTTCCATAAATATATCAATTTATTGGATTGCATTGGTTGTACAAATGCTACAGGTTGTATTTGAAACAAACACTATATATATATATATATATATGCGGTTAGCAACCAACACACACATACATACATATATACGTATAGCCATATAAAACATAGACATATACGCACACATATACATATTCACATATATTCCTATGTATTCCATTGCATACATATATATAGTATATAACATATGTATATGCATGTATATACATACATATGTACACATACGCATGTATACAAAGAACTTGAGAAAATAAGAAAATTAAACAAACCGTCGATAATTCTTGAAATTTCATTGAATTATTATTTATTTAAAATTCCATGTCACCGCCAATAATCTGTCGTTAGTCAGTGATTGCCAAGGTGGCCCTTGCTAACCCGTCATTAATTACTGACGGTCACGTTGAATTTCAATTAATATAATATAAAATTTCACGTGTCTGTCGGTAATTAGCGAAAGATTAGCCATAAACATTGTTTTCATGGTCAAAATCAATATTAGTGGGCTTCTCCTTGGTGATCTATCGGAAATTACCTACATAAATAGGTCGTTGGTAAAAGTCGTTGACGCCCTATTTTATAGTAGCGTCTTTAATTAATAACGTATTAAATTTTCTTAAACTACTACTATATACTAAAAAAGGTAGGTCCTTAATTTCTAAACCGTGGACGTACACTCGTCCCGGCCTCCCAAGTACGGCCTTGGTCATAGCTATCAATTGTCAAGTCCCAAAAGGCTAGAGGTTAAAATGATACATTTGTATGTAAAAACCATATTTTTCACTTGTCAATCATTTCACACCAAACCATAGAATCACCCTTCCTTCGATGGATGTTATGCAAGCAATTAACAGGCACCAAATGCATATGTTGATTGACTCAACGTCATGTGAGGTGCGATCCATAACAACCGTCTGCTTCTACATTCATTAGTAAATTACGTATAAGTATAACTTATTAAAACTCTATTTTAAATTCGTATAACTAACTGCAGATAAACATAATCAAATACATGATAAATATCTTATTTTTAAATATAAAAAGTTTAAAATATTATTAGGATAATCATTGAATTATAACAGAATCATTATTTTTATACAAAATTATATTGTTAAACCCAAAAAATAAATTATATTAGACATAAATTAAATTAGAATAAAAAATTAAATTAAAGAAATTGTATAAAAAATGAGAACTTTTAAATAGTTAATTTGATATTATTATCGATATATTTTTTCAAATTTATATATCTTCATATATTTTTTTATTCAAAAGTAAAAACATTAACTTTATCAAAACTATATATAAACCATACTATATCAATAGAGACGAAAAATAAAACGAAACATAAAAGTGAAGATGTATCCCGCTGCTTTACGCGATTACCTTTCTAGTTATTAAATTATATATATACACGTTGTCTGTGTTGAGATGGATTCCTATACATATATCTATACTATATTATAAAGCATTTGACAAAAACTCTTAAAAACCACTTTTTATGCATAAAATACTGTTTATTAATACATGTTACTTAAAACTCAAGATTACAAGTAGATTGTGCGTAAGTACAACTTATTAAAGCTTCATATCTGAATTCGTGTAACTAACTGCAGATAAACATAATCAAATACAAGATAAACATCTCATTTTAAATATAAAAATCTAAATATAATTAGAATAATCATTGAGTTCTAACAGAATACTTAATGATTATCTTTATAAAATGTTATATTATTAAATCAAAAATAAATTATTTCATTATTAAACTTAAATTAAATTATAATAAAAGAAATTACATAAAGATGAGAACTTTTAAACAGTTGATTTGATATTAACATTGATATATTTTTTTTCAAATTTTTATGATATCTTCAAAATTATATTTTATTCAAAAATAAAATCATTATTGTTTTCTTAAAAACACATAAAATCGTATTATAACATCGATAGAGACAAAAAACAAAACAAAACATTAAAACCAAAATATATCTTGCTGCATTGTGCGACTACGCTTATAATATATATTAGTAGTCGTCTTTACAACTCCATCTTATTAATATTCATAATCACTAAAATAAAATCCTTTGTTAATATCCTCTCACATATCTTCTTATTTAGTTTTCTAATATTGACGCACACACGGACGAAGAGTATATATATTATATATATATGATAAGAACAACCAAGATAAGCATCATCATCAACTAAGATTCTGATTTTTTTTTGGATAAGCAGCTGGCAATAAGAATAACTGCATATCTATGGCGGCTGGTGGAGAAAGAAATCGGAATCATTGGAGTAATGATGATGAACATGAACAACATCAAGGTAGAAGCTTGAATAATGCTTCAGGTTCCATCCATGGTGATTCTTCCCGTCATCATCATGCTGGTTATGATGATCTTCCAACCAGATACGACAACGGAGTTGGATTTGTTTATGCTTTTGGTGAATCCATTCATCATCTACCTCCGTCAAACCAACTCAACCTCAATCCACAGGTTCCTTCAATTTTCTATTCCAACCTCTTTATCTTCTATGTATTTTCTGGGATGGAATCTAAGTGCTATGTTGTCCTTTTTGCATGGTTCTGCATGTAAGTTTTGATGCATATGTATTGGGATAATGTTACATTAATAGAAGAAAAAAAAACAGGAATTAAACCAAAGGATTAATTGAACATTGAAAAATATAAAAACTAATTAAGAGATGATAAATTAAGTCATCTGTATGAATTTAGATATAATATTTTTTCTATTTACCTTCAATAAATGGTCTGAATATGGTAAATAACCCTTTTAATATCTATATTTTTATGCAGGATGGTGGTCCATTTGGATTGAGTTTAAGAAAATCAACGTCTTTAGTCAACTTAATAGAAACGACTTTGACGCAAGAAAATCTACAGATGATCAGGCCTGAAGACTCGTGCTCTCAACCAAGTTCTAAAAAGTTGAAGGCTTCGAATTTTCCTGCTATCTTTTTAGAAATTGGCTCGTGGAATGTTGGTGTTTTCATAAACTTTTGTTCAAATAATTGAATCAGAAAAAGTCAAAACATCTTTTGGTTTTCTAACTTCATTCCATTTCCAATTTTATGCAGTGGGTATCAAAAAATGAAGGAGATTTAGTAGCCAAACTCTACTACGGGAAGAAGAAGCTGGTGTGGGAATTTCTCTTTGGATCTCTGAAAAGAAAGATGGAAATATCATGGGGCGACATTTCTGCCATTAACACCTTCATAAACGAAGGCGAAAACGGGCGCCTTGAAATCGAGGTGTCTTGGTTTAGTTTACTTAGATTTTCTTCATTTTTCCTTCATGTCACATTTCAAGAATCATGGATTTTTATGGCCTTCAAATGTAATGATACGAGGCTGGTTGTTCGCAGTTGAATGTTCCGCCACAGTTTGGCCAAGAGATTAATAGCCAACCAGGAAAGCATACGCAATGGACAACCATGACCGATTTTACTGGAGATCATGCTCTTATTTGCAGGTGTATAGTACCTGGTCATTTTTCTATCCAAATTCATAAAAGATACACCGATAACGGACAATAAGATATAACCATCAAATTTGGTCATTTTTATTCAGGCGACACAAGGTTGAATTTCTACCAGGTGTTCTAGATAAGCACTTAGAAAAGCTTTTGCAATGTGACAGCCGGCTACTACGTTTGAGTCGACAACCTTTCCCTATTCACAACTCTCCGTATTTTCCTAACACGTACATAAATTTCTCAAATAGCGAAAGTGTCGTGGGATGTTCTTCGATTCCTATTGCAAACGGTCATCAACAAGAATTTTTTTCTCCTGTGGGGCATCTTGATCCACCAACTGGTCCTTTTGTTGGACATTCCAGTTCAAATTTATCATTAGGTAGATATTTGTTGCGACGAAACTTACTTTTGGTCTTGAAATAGTGTTTGATTGCTTTCTTTTTCTTCGTGAATAGTTTCAAATATGAGCAGGATTTCACGACAAAAGCAAAAGACCGGTGGAGTCCGGGAACAAAGAGGAAACTTTCAGATTCAAGATACTTCTTCCATTCCCATTAGAGAACAAGACCATTTCCTACCATACCATGGCATAGAATCCATTATTTTTCATCCACAACTAGGATTATACGTTAATGACGCACAAAACCTTGTCGATTTCCCTATGGAACAACAGGCGAAAGGGAACTATGATTATACTAATTCTGACTATCATCTTGGATATATTGATGATGAGATTGCTCTCCAGGAACCAAGTTTTTGGTTGCCAAATCAAGTTAGTATAGACGATAGCAACAAAGGCAATAGTGTTACGAATCACATGGCTTACGTAGATGATGAGACTTGCAGTGTTTACCAGCCAGGGATCAACAACGGAGTTGTTATCCATGAACCAAGTTCTTGGTTACCTGCTCATGTTAATTCCAGTTATGAAGACCACCATGTGCATCCGTTGGACCCAAGAATGGACGATTATGGAACCCTAGATGGAAATCAGAATTACAAACCCTAATAGGCCGGCCCTCGAATTAGGAATATGTTAAATTAGGGGGTGTTTGGGATTGCTTATTTTAGGTGTTTTTTAACTTATTTCAGTCTAGCACCGGTGATAAGCTAAACTGCTTAGTGTTCGGACATTACCAAAATATTGGCAATAAATTTTGATTTGTATGGCTTTTTTCTATTTTGTACCGGCATTTGACTCACCGTCAAATATTTTATTAAACCATATAACTTATATTTTGAGCTGAAAGTATGTACTTGTTTGGGAATTACTCGTTTTGTCTAGAAAAGGGTACAATGAAATTTGAAAGATGTTGAAGACAAATGTTTCATATAACGATGAAAATGAACTTTGGTTACATGAGTATGTTCAAATATTTTATCAAAAAAAAAAAAAAAACCCTATAAGAGCATGTATGGTAAATTTGTTTTTGAAATCAAACACAATTTCTATTAATAAACTTCCGAAGGGTGTATAAATATTGTTTAAAGAGTGAGTAAAAAAAGTCGGCATATCAAGTTACATGAGGACACAAGAGAAACGAGATACATATGCTAAAATCTTGTTAGTTGTCGTCTAGTCAAACAAACATACAAGGAGTCATATTGAAGTAGTAATATGCAACACCTTGAAATTCCATTTCATCTTCTATAAGGGAAATGACGGTTGTAACAACTTGTTTGCCATCCAATAACTCTTGGATACTCAAGGTTTGGTTGCTAGGAGGTGGCTTCGAATAGAGCAAAGGACTCACTTTCCTTTACTAGCACGATCCTACCACCACGGTCGGCCCTTGCTATAGGCCATGAGGGAAACCACCATGGGCAGCATAAGCCATAGGGGCATCACCGTCCAATGACTTATTAGCTTGGGTAAGGTTTTTTTTTACCGATTGGGCTCTCAGCCTCCTCCCTCTCTGCCTCCCACCGTCACAACTTTCACACTACCACTTCAACTCTCACACAATTGTCTCATATCTCACACAATCTACCCTATACTGATGCTCGCATTCCTCTCCTTAGCTTTAATGCTCACTACATCTCTCTTGCCTTTGTGATTTATCAATTAACATCTTGGGTTGTGAACTTGTGATTTGTTGAATTCTCTATGTTCTCTTGAGTTCGCTCTCTCACATGTGCCCCTCTATTGCTACGATTTCAATCCTCCTAACAATACAAATCACTCATGACTCGATCAAAAGCCAGATAATTCAAATATTGCCATATTTGATATAAATTGTGTTTTGTCAAATTCGAATGTTTTGCGCAAATCTATAAACTCATTTTATTTACTAAAATATTACATTTAAAAGATATATAGCAAACCTTAAACTATTAGAAACAAAATCTAAACGACAAAATACTTTGAGAGAGAGAAAGGAGCTCGTAGCTTTCAAAGTGAAAACGGAAAAAAATGAATCCGTGATATGAAAAGATCAACAGACTCCCCTAATATATATTACACTCAAATTCAAAAATAGTCCTTCAAAAAGACATCATAATTCAGCATTTGATAATATTTATATATTGATTGAAATATGATGATCTGTATACATTTATTGTTAGAGAAACAAAGAAATAACAGAGCAAGGAAGAATTTCTATGATTACTGAATAAATCGACTTGCTTTATTCATATGAGAAGAGGGCCTTTAAATAAGCCAAAAATATATACGTTAAACAAAACTAACTAGCTGAAAATAAGGAAACAAATTTGACCTAGAAAGCAGGAGCTACAACATCTCTAAATTCAGTACAGCACCCAACTACTAGTATTGAATCATTCTTCAACATCCCCCCTGATTCAAACTGGTAATGAACAATCGATTTCTCAAATCTTCAAATTTTGTCGGAGCAAGTGCTTTGGTAAAGATATGTTGATTCTCTCTCTCAGTGATTTGATGATGATCATTTTTAACCTTACAAAGTGTATTATCCCTGTATTCAGCTTCAGTGATCATCACTGAGTCTATTTAGTGATCGCCGAACATGTATTGTAATTCTCTTAGAGACAAGTACTCTTTAGGAAGACAAAACTCACACCATAAAAACTTCAACGATATCGAAGATAGAAGCTGAGACAGAGACAAGCAAGTTCATGATCGGTTTTTCAGTGATAACAAGCTCGTCTACACAAGTGTGAAATCTACTCAAGATTCAATGAACACTGATGAGACCTCCAACGTCATTCCAGTGTCAGCGGTCAAATGAATCTTGTTGAACAAGAATAATTTTTGTTTTGTCCTTCTACACACAAAGGACAAACCCATACCTCTCAAAGTAAAGTAATGTACGGAGTCACTCTACTATCTCTAAACGTGCTTACCTACTTTGTGAAAGCATATACAACCAAAGACTGTATATCTGCAGCAAAGGACAAACTCACCTCTTAAAGCTTGCCACGTGCATTATACCTTCTGAATTGCATTTAATGCAATAGGTATAAATAGCTGAGTACTTCTTTCTTCTCAATTATCTAACACCTCTAACCTCTATCCAAGCTTCATTGCCTTGAAGATCTTACCCAAGAAGATACTTTTCCCTCTAACTCTTTCTCTAAGAGAAAGATAACCATTGTAACAAGTGAAAAGCACAATACTTCTTAACCTTTTCTTTTAACAAGTCTTTTCTTTCTTGTTATCCGTAACTTGTGTGTTTCTTTGATTGATTAGATAAGTTATGTATATTACCTTTTCCGCAAACAATATGTAAAAATCTGTATTGATCTTCTTTATCAGTATAAGTTTTTTAAAAGTGAAAGTTGCTGTGTTTTTGTTCGTCCCCCTCTTCTACAAACTGTTACCTATAAACTTTTGTAGATCCGGCCGAGACCAACAAATGGTATCAAAACAGTGTTTGTTTTAGTGTTGTATTGTTGTTTTATTGGTTTTTTATTATCTTTTCTTTCTAGATAATTTACTCCTTTCAAGTGGCTTTGCAAAACATGAGCACAAACTTTCACGATAATGGCTCTCTTGCCAAATCTCCCCGGTTCATTAGAGACAACTTTAGTCTCTGGAAGAACCGGATGTCTCTCTTCTTGCAACGTGTGGATCCTGAGATTCCATACTACATTGAAAATGGACCTTACGTTCCATTTGAAATTTCTCCAGCAGTTCCTGCTACTGCTACGACTGCTGCGATTCCTGAATGGAAATTCCAAAGCTCCCTCATCAGTGGAGTGATGAAGACAAGAAGAAAATGGATTTAGATACTCGAGCAAGATCTATAATAGCCATGTCTCTTTCTGACGAGGTTTATCACTCTGTGATAAAGCTTAAAACCTTGAAAACCACGTGGGACACTCTTTGTGTTCAATATGAAGGTACTTCTAAAGTACAAGAATTGGGGAAGATAAACTTAGTAAGAAAATATGAAAGTTTTTTTTTGTGGAAAATTTGAATCGTTGTCTAAAGTACATCTACACTTTAATTGTTTCTTATTGATTTGAGGACAGTTGGAATAGAATATTCCAACTCAGAGACGCTGACAAAGTTTCTTGAATGTTTGCCAGAATCATGGGATAATTATACCATGTGTCTTAAGATGTCTAAGGACATGTCCTCCTTTTCCCTCAGTTATCTTTATGGGATATTTCTTAATCATGAGCAATTCCGTTAGCTGAAGAGGAATCTTCCTAAATACTCCAAAGAAATGAAAAGCTCTCCTTTAGCTTTGATATCTGATAGCCTTTCAGCTGATCATTCTATTTCTTCCACTCCTTCTTCTTCTTTTTATTACTGAGTTAGATCCTTCTAACTCTGAGGACTTGACATACATTGATTTATCAGAGTTTGATGAGTCACTGACCCTTCTTACTAACTCTTTCAGAAGGTTCGCCAAAAAAAAAAACAACTACCGCAGATCTCCTTCCCTGACCATAGTTGACAAGCCAAAGTCAAATTCTATTAGCAAGCCAAAGCTAAATGCTATAAATGTCAATGGAAAAGACACTTTGTTAGTGAATGTAGGTCAAAGAAAACTGCAAAGCCGTCTTCTAACCTCTCATCCTCCTTCAAATTTAAAGATGAAAAATATCTAAAACTGAAGAAGAAGTACAAGAAAATGAAGAATCTCCAGCGTAAAGGCAAATGTCTTATCACTAAAGAACATGACTGGGCTGATTCTTCTGAAGAATCATCCTTGAACGAGGAAGACATGACCTATCTCTGTCTCATAACCAAGGATGTCAAAGATAAACCATTTGAGACATTATCTTCCAGTGATCCCTCTCCATCAACCTCTACCTAGGAAGTCAAAGACATCTGATATCTAGATAGTAGATATTCAAGATATATGACTGGAGATAAAACCCTGTTTTCAGACTACAAAGATGAAAGAGGCCCTTCCGTGATCTTTGGAGGAAACAAAAAAGGATATACCAAGGGCTTTGGTATATTAACCAACTGTGCAACCACCTTCAGACGTGTTGCATATGTTGAAGGATTGAAGCATAATCTTCTCAGCATCAGTCAACTGTGTGAAACAGATTTCACAGTTAAATTTCTGAAGAATTCATGTTATGTCTTCGACAAAGATGACAACCTCATTCTAACAGGTTCTCGTCAAGAGAATGTGTACGTCATCATCATGAATTCTCCCTTCACTGAGAATAGTTTTTTTCTCTCTAAAACCTCTTCATATATCAACTGGTTATGGCACAAACGTCTTTCTCATCTTAACTTCAGAACGTTGAACGAGCTGTCTAGAAAAGATCTTGTCACTGGCCTTCCTCATCACTCTTTTGTAAATGAATCTCTTTGCTCAGCGTGTGAAAGAGGAAATCAAACACAGGCTAGCTTTAATCAAAGAAAGTCTCTTCATTGACTTCTCCTCTTTAGCTACTACATATGGATTTATTTAGTCTTGTCAATATACAATCCATAGCTGGAAAAAATATACACTTGTTATTGTTGACGAGTTTTCCATGTACACTTGGGTTTTCTTTCTCAAATCCAAGAGTGATACACCTGAAGAAATTATCTCCTTTGTCAAGCGCATAGAAGTATTGAACAACATTAAGGTACGGTCTATCAGGAGTGATCATGGAACTGAATTCAAAAACAATATCATTGATGACTTCCTTGTCAACAAGGGAATCTCACACACATTATTAGCTGTGAGAACTCCACAACAAAACGAGGTCGCTGAAAGTAGAAATCGAACGATAATCAAAGCCGCTCGATCAATGCTTAGCGAATCTCGTCTCCTTACTCATTCTAGGCACAAGCTGTCAGCATTGCTTGTTTTACTCAGAATCGGTCGCTGATCATCAAGAGATTCAAGATATGGGGTACTAGAGGATGTACTTGTTCAAGTGAATGAGTTGGTCTTTCCGGAGGATTTCTATGTTTTAGATATGGGGGAGAATAATACCTCCAAGGCCGGTATGAGTTTGCTAGGAAGACCATTTTTGAATACCTCTAAGACCAAGATAGATGTTCATGATGGTAATTTAACCATGGAGTTCGATGGCGAGATGATTAAGTTCAATATATATGATGCCATGCGATATCCAAGTGATGTTTCCTCTTTATGCTTTGTTGATATTATTGAGTCATTATCTGACATTATGTTTGATTTATCTAATGAAGACGTGTTAGATGTGAATTTAGACAGGGACTTGATTAATGGGAGCTTAAAAAAGCTTGCCCAAGAGTACAAGCTTGATGATGATTTTGCAGAATTGGTGTCTTGGATGGAAAAAGAGTGAGCACCAAAGGTATGAAGTTTCTAAAATTGATTTGCCTTTATCTCACACTAGACTTGAAGCCATTATCGGATCACCTAAAATATGCCTATTTAGAATATAAGGAGACCCTTCCCGTTATCATATCCGTTACTTTGTCATCCAAGGAGGAAGGAGAACTTGTGGACGTTTTGAAAGAGCACAAAAGGGCAATTAGATGAAAAATCGCCGACATCAAGGGTTTTAGCCCCTAATTATGCCAGCATAAGGTTCTAGTCGAGGAGGAGTACAAGCCCTTTCGAGAGGCGTAACTGTGGTTGAAGATGATAGAAGTTGTCAAGAAGGAGATATTAAAGGTTTTGGAAGCCAACATGATCTAACCAATCTCTGACAACAAGTGGGTAAGCCTAGTCCAGGTAGTTCATAAGAAAACTGACATTACTGTGGTAGAGAATGCCGAAGGTGAGTTAGTGCCCACCCGTGTTCAAAACGGGTGGAGGGTATGTATTGACTATCGTAAGCTTAATTCATCAACTAAAAAATATCACTTTCCCCTTCCATTTATAGATCAAATGTTTTAAAGATTAGCCAGTCGTACTCATTATTGTACTTTGGATGGTTATTCAGGTTTTCATCAAATTTCGGTGGCGATTGTAGACCAAGAGAAGACCACGTTCAGCTACCCCTTCGGCACATTTGCATATAAGAGGATGCCTTTCGATCTATGTAACACACTGACGACCTTCCAAAGATGTATGCCGATTATGTTGAGAATTTCATTGAAGTCTTTATGATGACTTTACAGTTTATGGTGATTCTTTCGGTTCATGCTTAGATAACTTGACTAAGTTGTATTGAAACTAATTTGGTTTTAAATTATGAGAAATGTCACTTTATGGTCAACTAAGGTATAATACGTGGTCATGTTATCTTGAAAAGGGGTATAGAGATTGACAAGACAAAATCGATGTCAGAAATAAATAACGTAAAATAAAAACATAATAAAAAGTAATTTTTTATATATTTAAATTAATGCCTCAAATTTAACATATTTTTACACAACTGTTACTTTATTTTTTTAATAATCCAATTTTTATCTTGTAGTATGTATACTTTTAATTTGATTAAATTT
>NC_037529.1:59509376-59521799 GCF_001531365.2 Cynara cardunculus var. scolymus | reverse complement strand
CTCCTTATTAAAAATTGGGTTATTAAGAAATCTATAAAAATTGTATAAAAATATGTTAAATTTGAGATATTAATTTAAATATAAAGAATATAATTACTTTAATTATATTAATAAATAAAACAGATTAAGTATGAAACTTATAAACTTCTGTAAAGTTAAAACTGTTAAATACGAAAAACTCTGAAAAAGCAGGTCGTACAATTAAGACCTAAGACGAAAAACCTCACCAAAAACCTTGAACGGAAAAGTGACCACCATGTTGAAAATCTCACCTCAAGTTTTCTCACTTTTGAAAAACCTCCCAAAAAAAAAAAAAAAACACTTGGTGGATGCTCTAAAGATATATTGAGGTTTTTGAGTTGTTGAATTGATAATTATACGAAACAAAAAATCTACGAAAAACCTTAGTAAAAAACTAGGAAAAGTTCAAAAACCATCAATGAACTTTCTCATTTTGAATGAATATGTCCTTCAATTATTTTAGTCAACGAAAAAATCATTAAATTTTTTCATTTTGAATGATTATGTCCAAAAATTATTTTTTTATATGAGAAAACCATTAAATTTTTCACATTTTAAATGATTAAGTCCCTGAACATTTCTTTAAATAATTAAACCATTGAACTTCTAAAAATTGGCCTCCTACATCCTTTTAATCCCAAAAAAAAGTTAAATGTAACCAAATTAGTAATGCTTTAAAATACTTGTAAAAAACATAAATCAGTTTTACCAGTCTCAAACCCTACATCATTCAAATCCTTTGCACACAACGGTATCACTCCCTCTCGCCCAATCGTGGGGTTGAGTACGGTAAAACTGATTTAAGTTTTCTTTTCTGTTAAAATCTTTTTAGCCTTGGTTATCTTTTTTGTGTTAATGTAAATAACCAACTTTTAAAATTAAGTTTGTTTATTTATTAATTTATCTAAAAAGGAATTTATAGACTTAATCGTTTAAAATGAAAAGGTTTAACAGTTTTTAATTAAAAAAACTTATGGATTATACCATTTAAAATTAAAAAGTTTAATGATTTTTTGATGGTAGAAAAGATTTATCGAAGTATAAAAAATGAAAAAGTTAGATTTGTTCTTAGACTTGTCCAAGAAAAAGCCTCAACCATTCCCTGAATGAAGTCAGGGACGGATCTAGTATGGAGCATACGGTGGCACGTACCACCGTATTATTCCTCTGTTGAAGGGTAAAAAAAAATTTAGGTTCGTGAAAGATGCAACTGTATTAATTTGTTGTATGTCACCATATGTATTTTGAAACTACAATAAAGACAAGATTTTTTTGGTAGAGTTGATTTTCAAGACTTTTATTCTACCCCAGACCCAAATTGGAATCCTCTTATTGTCTTTTTCTTAGTCAAACCATTTGAAAAAATTCCGTACATTTATTTCTTATAGTCAAACAATGCCACCGTTTGAAATCTTTTCTCTATATTTTTTTTTATAGTCAAATCCTGTTACTGTTTGAAAAACTTCCTTTCACTTCCTTTGAGATAGGAAACCCTGGTGGGACAGGCCACATGCACAATAGCACAAGTGTGTGTATATTATTCTAAAGCAAGATTTGAAAAGCAATGATTGAGCATTTTGTAATGGATGATATGACATCATGGAATTATCGTTTTGAAAAAATATGGTAGAGCATGCTTACCAAATCTGGAGCTTTTGGGAGATGACTTTATCAGCCTCCATTCCCACCCCAACTTCACAACAAAGATTCACACACACACACACACACACACACACACACACACACACACACACACACACACACACACACACACACACACACATATTTAGGTCATTTCTCATTTGTCCATGTGAATAAAAAAAATGTATGTATTAAATATATGTTTGAGCAAGTTACAAATTTTGTCCATGTGGTTATGTTGCTCACAAACAAGTTTCATAAACCTTAAAGTTCATGGTTAAAGCCCCTTGAGTTCACTTTTGTTCATTACCCTATCTTTTTAGAATTTCTCCATTTATTAGATTTATTATAGTCATTTTACTTATTTCTTTAATGTTTTTTTATTATACTAATTTAAATAGTTTTTGTACAAGTATATAAAGCATTATTGATGATACAAAAACAAAAAACTCGAAAATGTATCCAAACCATGTTCGGATATTCCCATTTCGGTCAATTCCCTATACTCTAGTTATCTTCTCTGTCCACTACTCTTATTTGACTACCATACACCAGAATACACACACATACTCAACGCAAATCAAACCCTACTCATAAAAAACTCAACCCACACCTAATAAAATCGAAATACAAATAAAACTCACACTCAAAATGTTTGGATATCTTATATGGAATAAGAAAAAGAAAGATATGGGTGTTAGATCAATGATGAGGAGGGTGAGACTCAAATATGGAACTAACTCTTTTCACTAGTGCAAAAATGGTGATATGTGACGGTTAAAAAACCGTATATGGTAACGAGTTATGTAAACATAAAAAACGTCACCTATTTATTTTGTTGTCATTTTAAAACATTTTTGGTTACGTTTAAGAAACGTTACAAAATCACATCATGAACCATTACCGTTGGCTAAAATCTTCACTTTATGTGTATGAAAAAATAGTTTTTTTTTTCTTAAAACCACCAGCATAGCATGACATACAGTAATATTTGTTTTTTTTTAAACTGTCACTGTAGCATGATATACAGTGATGTTTATTTTTTTTAAATTCGTCACATTAGTATGATATACAGTGACATTTATTTTTCAAAATTGTTACCTTAGAAAGACATACAATGATGTTTATTTTTTAAAAACCATCATGTATCATAATATACAATATGTTTATTTGTCAAAAGTATCACTGTAGCATGGCATATTGTGATGTTCATTTTTCGAAATTGTCACAGTAGCCTCACATACTATGACGTTTGTTTTCTAAAGCCTGATATACAATGTCATTTATCTTTTCAAACCGCCATCATATAATGACATATACTGGTGTGTATTATTCAAAACCATTACTCCATCATAACATACAGTGACGTTTATTATTCGAAGCCATTACTGTAGCATTACATACGGTGAAGTATATATATTATTTGAAATTGTCACCATAGAATGACATATGATAACGTTTATTATTTGAAAATTGTCACTGTATCATGACATATGGTGACGTTTATTATTCAAAACCGTCGTAACATAAGATATGGTGACGTTTATTATTCGAAACCATCGCCGTAGCAAGGCATACAATGACACTTATTTTTTTAAAACTGTTACCGTAGGAAGACATAAGGTGGCGTTTTCAGAAATCGTCACCGTAGTAGCATGACAAATGTTGACGTTTATTTTTCAAAATCATCTCTGTGGTATGACATAGGGTGGTGTTTATTTTTCTAAATCGTCATCGTAGCATGACATATGATGATGTTTATTCTTGGAAACCGTCACCGTAACATGACATACGATGATGTTTATTTTTGGAAACCGTCACCGTAGAATGACATATGATGACGTTTAATTTTTTTGAAACCCGTAGCATGACAAACAGTGACATTTACTTTTGAAAACCGTCAATGTAGAATGACAAACGATGACATTTATTTTTTGAAACCGTCACCATAACATACCACAAAATGACATTTATTTTTTGAAACCATCACCAAGCATGACATATGATGAAGTTTATTTTTCGAAACTATTACCATGACATGACATATGACGTTTATTTTTTGAACGTGTGGCTATAAAATGACATACAACAACAAATTGGTTTTTAAGTCACTCGCAATAACATAATACTACGACGTTTATTTTTTGAAACTGTCACCACAACATAACATATAGTTACAATAAATTATTCAAACCGTAGCTATAAACTATTTTTTTTTGGTGACGGCATACAACAAAATTGGGTTTATAGGACGCCCCAATCTTTAAGTGTCCCAATAGACCGCTTTATATGACTTAATTTATAAGACCAAAAATATAAGGCGTTGTAATAAGTTTATATGACACTTTTGAACGTCTTAACAAGTTTTTTAGAACATTTTTATTATAAAGCGTCGCACTAGCAACATTATAGGACACTTTTGAGAAAGTTTCCTATAAACTAAATTCTTATAAGACACTTGTTTTTATAGGACCGTTTTTCAAATAGTGTCCTATAAAGTTGCTAATTGGACGCTTTACATTAAAAGTGTCCTTAAAAACTTATTACGACGTCAAAAAATGTCATATAAACTTATTACAACGTCTTTAGATAAGACACTTTATTTTTTGGTCCTTATTATGACGTTTAGAAATTAGGAGCGTCCTATAAACCACATTTTGTTGTAGTGCGGCTTTATCATCTAAAATAGAATGAAATTATAAAATATTAATCAAAAGTTTAACATTAAATATAGTAACATTAAAGTAGTAATATACATTATATAAATGTTGTATGAAAACACAAATAACAAAAATACTAAATATCTGATTTTTTTTTCTTATCTAAGTTATACTCCTCGTTAGCTCGATCTCTTCACCATCCAATTAATAGTTCTATACGTATTGTTTCGCTTTATATGCTTTTGCTTCTCGTCGTTGTGATTAAAAGTTGTTCACAGTACCTGCACGAAAATAAATCTCAATAGATAGAAAAAGAAACTGATAAATATAACAAATCACGAAAGAGTGATAGATGTTTAACATACAATTAAAGAAAATATAAGATAAAATAAGTTCAGACCTATAAACATCAAAGCTAAAACTTTAGGAAGGAATGATGACTTATGCTTAGCAAGAAACCCGAAACAATATACCAAAAACACAAAGTAAACAAATATATGAATTTGTTATGCAATTAAAGTAGTTATATATATATATATATATAACTTTTTGAATCAAACGTTATTTGGTACAAAAAAAATCCTCAGTAAGTGAAACCATCGATAAAACTCGAAGTATACAGAGGATGGTTTGATCTTTTTCAATGCACCAACGATAAAATTCAAATCTGGATACATAGATTATTTCTCAACTTTGTAAATAAAACCATCGATGAAGCTCATGGATGACGGTTGTGCAAATCAGGAAACCGTCTGGATAAATAGTATAGATCCATTAGAAAATGGAACTATCTTGAAAAACAATCGATCTCTGTTGGCGTAGAGATGCCGTTTTTGGCTGGGCGGGGAAAATGGAACTCTTTCCCCCCCCTCCTCTCTCTCTCTCAGCCTCTATCAATCCTCCTGTCTCCACTAAACATAGGTGCCTGCTAGTGGAACATTTGAAAATGAAAAAACAAAAGGAATCATATATTGAATATGTGCCTCCTACATGAACTATCTGAAATAAATCTTGATTAAAGTTTGTGTTTGATTTACTACAAAATAAAGGGGCTTCATCGACGGATATTTTCGCTGGACATTTTTTGGCGGATTTGTGGCGGATCATTGATTATTCGGGATAAGTGTAACACGCGATAAATAGAGGTTTTTATGTGAATAGGTGATTTTGGGTTGCTCCAAGTAGAATCAAGACCGAGTTTGGGTTAATCTAAGAATTTTGAAGAATCGGGCAACTTATGGGGTGGCGAAAGCCGCTTGGGAAGTACCCTAGGCTACTGACTTGTGTGTTGAGCATGAAACTGAGCCTGAAGGGGAGACAATGGGTAGGGAGCCTATCCGTACGACTTTAGCTTCATGATAGGCCACCCACGTAGGATTCGCATGCCGAGTAAGAAGGCTGGGCAGCTTAGTTCGGGCAACTTGGGTCGCACCATCATGCGCACCGTGGGTCTGGCGGCGGCTAAAAACAGGCCCAATCAGCCCTAAACTCCATTCTCATTTCGTTTCTCCTCACCTTCTCACCCATCCTCTCCTCTTAGCCTATTTTCTTATCAGTTAGAGGACTTTTGGGAAAATTTGAAGATCTTGCTTGGTGATTTGATATTTCTACGACTAGAAGGTAAAATTTTAGTTCTTTAGTACTTCTAATCTAGGGTTTTGGTCAAATTACATCTACAATCTCTGATTCTTCCTTGTGCTATATTTTTGGTATTTTGAGGGTAAAGGAAGTATCTCGGGAGCTTAGATTTAGATTTGACTCAAAGATTTCATCTCTTCACCAATGGAAGCTCAAGTTTTTGGGATAAACCTAGATTTAGCAAAAATCTAGAAGGTGAGTTCTAGTTTCTTTGCAAAACTAAATACATAATATCTCTATTTTGTGTTTGAACACATCTCTATGGATTTATCTCACTCTACGAAGTGTTATGATTATTTGTGTATATTGGGCATATTTGAGTCATTAAATCTTAAAGAATGAGTATATTGTATTTATGGAGTCTTTTGAGACACTAAATGATATATATATTTTTAAATGAATTTTCTTGGATATTTGGATAATATGGGGAAAATGTTATTTTAACTCTTAAAAAATATCGTTGATTATATGAATTTCATTGGATTTGTTAAATGAGTTGAAGGGTTTATTGATTCTATTTTAGGCCAAATATTGTTTTGGGATTTTACCTATTTTATGAACTTCTGATAGTGGTATATTGGCCCTTTTTTTATCATAAACAAATAAATATTTGGTAAACGCCTTCTTTGGCTATGTGTAGATTTTGAATATAAAAACTATACAGTTTTGAGCCTTTTGGCTATTAAGCTTCAATGAAGTATTAGATATGGACCTATCATGTTATAGGTGCCACATATTTATTAATTATTGAAAATATGCCTTTTCAACTTATGTACTTTATATTGGGTTTACTCAAATAGTCAATAGTTATGAGGCTTTTTGGCTTAAGTTTAACTCACTTGAGTTTTGGGGACAATTGTCCTGTTTTTATAGCTTAATGTGGAGCTTTGGAGGTGAAAAGCATTTATTGCTTATTGTTGGATAATTACATATTTTGAGTGTGTTTTTCATTCAATTTGAGTCATGTAAGTTTAGAATATAATGCACTGGATCCATAGGCATAGGAGTCTGTCTTGTTGTTAAGCTTGGAGTTTAGATGTCTTTACTTAAGTCTAGTGAGCGATCCCCAATTCATGAGTAGAGAGCTTGTGGTGGTACCCTTTGGGTTGTATACAGAACTATTAGCCTATGGTGGTACTCGGTTGAGTCGTATACGGGCTAGGTTTTGTGATGGTGCTCGTGGGAGCCGTATACGAAGACTTGTAACTTTTATGGTGAGACTCATCTAAAGGTTGAGTAGACACTAGGATTATTTTAGGAATCTTGCGGTGGTGCTCAATGGAGCCGTATACGAGGATTCATGCCATGAGGTGAAACTTGAGTACTTTGATAAGTTGCTTAATTTTGTGTTTCCACCATATTCGATGGAATTGGCGAAATGTGTTTTTCAGGTACTTCGTTACCCATGCTTTCAGTGTTTTGAATCTACGGATTTATTTATACAATTGGTATTTTGAGAATTGCGCCTTGCGCAAGATTTGGGTGGGTTGGATATTGATTATTAATCTAAAATGGGTATTTGAATTGGAATTAACGAGCTTTGGAAAATATATTCCTTTTATGAATTGTGTCCTAAATATTGGGCTATTGTTTTAAAGGAAAAAGTTTGTTGTTACTCTTGTATGGTATATGAGATAAAACTGCTTTAACTCATTAGGCGTTAAATACAGATACTTTTCTTATCGACATGTATATCAGGTTTTAGTGGAATCTGAGAGGCGTCCAAAGCTTTGTAGAGGTTCCGGTTTTGATGATACAAATTTGATGGTTTTAGTAACCTCCCAATTTATTCTAATTCTGTTAAGGATTAGTTTGTAGAGGTTCCGGTTTTTGATGATACAAATTTGATGGTTTTAGTATTTTCTATTAAAGTTGTTTTAACTTAAGAGCATTTTGAAATTTTAAATTGCCAGCTATTTTATATATTTAGGGGTGTTATAATACGACCGTCGATGATAGTCAATCCACCGATTAAGGCCGCCAGTGATAGCCAATCCACTAGTGAACACGATCATCGGTCATTTGACGGTGATTTTCTAATCTCCTCAAGTAGGATTTGATGAAATTGATTTTTATTGACCAATCAGAGTTGCCTCCCAGGATCTATAATTGCCTCAAAACGTCTAACAAAGCCTGTAATCCATGGGTGATGATATTTTACTGATACATTTTACAGATTTTGTTGTTTTGAGTTTAGGGTTTGTATAAATAACAATTGTGTAAATCTAGACTGTTTATGTTGATGTATTGCTAAGATTTTTCTGTTAGAATTTGTGTTTGGTTTTGGGTTTTGAATGCTATATCCTTCATTTGTTTTTGAATTTGGTGGTGGTAGGTAGTAGAGGCCCAGGAGTGAGGGGTTTGGGAAGGAAGATGTTGAGGGCTTGAGGAGGAGGGTACTAACACCTTAAGCATTTGTTGCTCAAACTACGGTTCTTCGTGAACATGTCGGAACATCCCAAGTGGTATCTTCAATAGAGACTCCACGAGGACCAGATGGAAATCCTACTAGTGTTACTCAAATGCCAACACTGAACATAGGTCACACAGTTGATTCAATTGTTGTCTCAACAAGAAGGCTAAGTGCCCCTGGTGTTCATCGACATTTAATCCTTAACATTACTCAAATTAAAATTCAGGGCCATACGCTCAACAAAAAGTTATAAGCTAATCCTCCAAGTTTTGAAATAAGGCGAAAAAGATAACAAATTAAATATCATTAGTCATATGAGTGTGTTATCCAATAGGTGGAACAAAAAATCTTGACTGGAAGAATTTTGATACTACAAACAAAGTAATTACGTTTTGCTCAAACTCTGTCAATTACCACTATAATTGGAAATTACGCTAGACTCCATTCGTTTTGATTTTTCTTACATGATTCGTCTATGCCCTAAGTGGCATTAAGTCAATCTGTTAAGTTAGGGGTATTATGGTCATTCTATCTTTTTCTTTTCTAATTTTTTTGGTAGAAGGTATTAAAACTTTGCACATGTGATTGCATTTTTAAGAAAAACGAAAGAAGCTACATTAAAAAGACTTGGCATTATAAACAAGTATTTATAAAGTTTGTTGTAAAATTAAATCACTAAAGGAATAGTCCTCATAAAAAACAATCACATATTAACGGGCTTGTCTGTTTTCGTCAGTTCATTTACATGTGGGGCATTTTGCAAAAGAAAATTAACTTCCATTTGGGAATAGTCCTCATAAAAAACAATCACATATTAGCGAGGGATCTTTCAGCGACGGATCTGCGAGAGAACCTTAAGCGACGGATCTGCGAGGGAACCTTCAGCAACGGATCTGCAAGGGAACCTTCAGCAACGGATCTGCGAGGGATTTTTCAGCGAGGGAATTTTCAAGGACTTTCAGCGACTTATTTATGGAAAACCTAGAAATAATATAACAAATCAAAACTGTGAACAAATTAAAACTAACCAATTCATACGATTTAAAATATGAATTCATACAATTTAAAATATTCAATTCATACAATTTAATCTTCAAATACATACAATCTAACTACCGGGAGGTGGGGGAGGTGGGAAAATATATCCTGACTGCCGCATAAACGCAACAAAATGCTCCGATAAGGCAGCCTGTTGGGCTAATGCAACAGCTTGTCTGGCCTGTTTGGCCTCCAAATCTGCTCTCTTCTTCCGTTCTTCCTCCATCTCGGCCAGATGGTGTTCCTCTACCTTTGCCAACTTCTCTCTCAACTCTGATACCTGTAAATATTCAATATTCGAGAAAATTAGTAATTTGTTCGCAATTTTAGTAATGAGAAAGCTTATAACAATATAACCAACATATCTCCGCTCTTGACTCGTATGATGACCCGCTACTGCTACATCTACCCGTCATAGCATAAGAGGGATCCTGGGTGGTCCCGAAACCAAAGATGCAGCCTTTCCTCCGTCCTCCGACACTTTGCTCCCAAAGAGATGCCTCATCAGAGGGAGGGCTGTTGGTACTAGATTGTGACTCACCCCTAAGCGATTGAAATCGCACCTATGGTTCACCAAAACAAAATTGGGTAAGGTTATGTATGTAGAAATTTCAACAGCATAACGATTGTAAATGAAACATAACCAATGACTGTTGTTAACAATTAAAGCATTCTAATAATACCAATGGTAGTCACATTCTCAACCTATTTACTTAGCCTAACGTCTTCCCAACAATGGCAGCCCAAACTAATAGCATCATTATGTTTATTAAAATATATTACCTTAAACCTACCGAACGTATCTATTAACCAAAGTAATGGTTTTAGAAAACTTACATGATACCTAGCAGCTTTGGGTAACTAAACTGAGGAGGATCGGTAGGCGGGTCGGACGAACCTTGATCGAACTTCCGGTTCGTGCAGTGAGTGCGCTCAAACACCTCAGTAGCAGTTGGCTCACGACCCATTACTTTTGCCTACATTAGACAATTAGGTTAAGTTGTTAGTAAACATAAAGAACGAATTACATTTTCAAAAAAGATTATATACTCACCATCCTGTCTTGATGTTGTGCAGTACTGATCGATCCCCCAGTGTGTCTGGACGACACCCCCTCAAACTGTGTGTTCCGATTGGACCTATTGATCCTGGATTTCCTTTTCCAAGTCTCGGTATCCCAAACCGGTTAAAAACAGAGCACATATATAAGGCGGTACAAAACACATGGCAGTTCGAAAAGCTCACAATAAAGATACATACCTGGTCAATCATCTGAAGCCAAAACCTGTCTGGTATCCATACAGGATGGTGTAATCTAATCTGTGAGAAGTCCTCACCATCCCATTGCTGATCACCAGGATAGGGATGGTGAAGGAATCTGTTTATTGACAATTCCCTCGCTGATCAACGAGGGATCAGCCAGGGAGTTGTCCTATTTTCTTATTTTTTATGTGTTATATGTATACATTTTTATATATAGGTATCGTATATATACATGTTCGGTTTTATTGAGCCTTAATCCGCTTTATTTGACTTTATTCGGTTTTATTGGGCCTAATGGGCTTTATTCGGTTTATTAGGTCTTAACCCATTTTATTGGGATTTGTTCAGTTTTATTGGCTTTAATCCATTTACCGGACTTTAATGAATTTATCGGGCCTTAATGAGTTTTATTTAGTTTTATTGGACTTTATTCGGCGCTCCCTGATCTGCAAGGGATTTTTTCCCTCGCTGATACCTGGTTTTCTAGTAGTGCAACCAAGACAAACCAAAGATGATTGGAAGGTTTGTATCCCCGACGGTGATTAGGGAAGGAGCGATAACATGTTTTAAAGGGTGTGGAACGATGAAGTTACGTATTTTCAGGGGGGATTGGACCAACATTAATGTATATATGATATATATATAGAGTGGGGATCATTTGCAAACTACCCTGTTGCTACAAACTTTGCAAATCACTTTGATTCGGAAAAACGATATAGAGTCCATATAGAACTTTGTTAAGCTTTCTAGTTCTTTCTAGCTCTGGTAACAATAGGTTAGTACTTTGGCGGAAAACAATGTAATATTATATATGATACAATGTACAGAAAAACAAATAATATGCATTATATATGATACAATGTACAGGAAAATGAATACAAATTTAATTATTTAAAAAAAAATTAAAATTACCGACGGATTTCAGTCGATAAATATTTTTTCTTTCTTTTGGCCGTTTGTAATTTGTCGACAAAAGCCGTCGGTAATGGGGTCCATCGGTGATTTGATCCTTTGGTAAATGTGTCCATCTGTGATCCATTGCTAATATCAATGGTGATCAGTCGGTAATACCTTTTCCCATGACATTTTTACCGATGGACTTTTACCGACGAATCCGACTTTTAGCAACAGATTACTGAGTTATTTTATTAGTCTTTTTAGAAAACCGGTCAAGTGTAATATGAAAAAAATGCCTCTCACATAAAAAGCATATRGTGTTAGTATATCAGCCCTTAAGTCTTAACGAGAGGGAATCCAACACTAAAACAAAATCAACTTTTTAGGACGTCAATAATGTCATAATTGATTGTTTCGTAGTACTTCAGTTTATAGAGTTAAACAATATTTGTACGTTCCTTTTAATGTGTTGATATAATAATACTGGATGGCTTATCAAGTCTTTTAGCAATGTTTTGAAACAAGGTGTCTTGTTATTTTTTATGTGACATTATTTAAATACGTCTTATAAAAACAATTGTTTTATGCAAGATGTGTTTAGATGACACTTTCTAAAAAATGTGCTATRAAGAACCAAATAAAACAATTTATTTAAAAAATGTTGTAACATTCGATATCGTGTAAAAATTGATATTGTAAGAATACGAACGGTTTAAAATATGAATCTGCTTAAATATAAAAAACAAACATAGTTTAAATTATTGATTGAAAATAAACAATTATACAATAGAAATTACTTTTATAATCAAACTCAAATTACTACAAGGTGAGTTTGTAATCGGGTGGAAACAC
>NC_037529.1:59497597-59509276 GCF_001531365.2 Cynara cardunculus var. scolymus | reverse complement strand
GGAACAGATCAGTGGGTCATCACCAAATCAATAGGTGACCCAACAGAAACTAGATATGTTTCAGTTAATATAATATTTTTTGAAAGCTGAATAACATGATTTTCATTAGTGAAATTGATTTCATGAATGAAACATTTTGAGAACTGGATGATATGATTTCATTAGTGAAATTGGTTTCATGTTTCCAAACCAAAATGAAATTGGTTTCATGGTTTCTAACAAAAATGAAATTGGTTTATTAATGAAACTAAATATGATTCAGTCAATGGAACATTTTGAAAACTAAATAATATGATTTCATTAATGAAATTAGTTTCATGGTTCGTAACTAAAATGAAATTAGTTTCATGAATGAAACATTTTGAAAACTGGATAACATGATTTCATTAATGAAATTTGTAAGGAAATCAATTTATTCATAAATTTTATAAATAAAACAAAACAATATACTCAAAATCTGAAAATTATCACAACTATATTATTAATAAATCTGGAAAGATTTGTAAACTAAAAAAAATACCGATTTCTTTTGTTATTATGAAAATGAAATTAAAAAATTTACCAAGAAAAAGATGATTATAAATAAACTCTGAAATTGATGAACTATTTTTATTTAATAAAATAATATAAAATATTAATGTTGGTAAGTATCTATTAGAAATAAATTGATTGATCGTTTCCTAAAAAACCTCTGATCTATATAATCTTTTAGATTTAGACACAATTAAATTATTGCCAAGATTATTTATTATAAGTTAAAGGACAATCATACTCTTATGCATTATAAATAAAGGAAAAAAATGGAATTATGTTATTGGTTGATGCTAGTTTGTATAGTTTATATGAAATGGAGGGTTTGCAAAGTAAACCACCTCTATGTATGTATGTATGTATGTATGTATGTATGTATGTATGTATGTATGTATGTATGTATGTATGTATGTATGTATGTATGTATGTATGTATGTATGTAGAGCTTTAAATGAGAAACCTTAAAAGAATAGGAGAAATAATCTTAACCACTAGTTTAAAATTCTATTTCTAAGTCTTATTTTACTAATTAAGACTAGAAGGGTAGTCGCGCAATGCAGCGAGATATATCCCGACTTCAATGTTTTCACTTTATCTTTTTTGGTCTATGTCGATGTTATAATATGAATTTATGTTGTTTTGAGCAAGTAATAACATTTTTCTTAATAAATTTGAAGATATCATAAAATTAAAAAATATATATAAAAATTCTCATTTTTTGTAATTTCTTTAATTCAATTTTTTATTATAATTTGATTTAGGTTTAATGACGAAGTAATTATTTTTTTGGTTTAATAATAACTAAGTACTCTATTAGAATTCAATAATTATCGTAATTATATTTTAAATATATTTAAAAATGAGAATTTATCTTATATTTGATTATATTTATCTACAGTTAGTTACACAAATTCCAATATGGAGCTTAATAAGTTGTAATTATGCAAAATTTACTTGTAATCTTGAGTTTTAAGTAACATGCATCAATAAACAGTATTTCATGTATAAAAGATTATTTTTAAGAGTTTTTGTCAAATGTTTTATAATATAATATAGATAAACTATGAAAAAAAAATCAAATATCTTAATTAATCTCCTACTTTTTTTAATAAAAATGTTTGGATATTGATAATCATTGATTTGTTAATCCAATTTTCTACCTTGAAATCTTGGAGATTAAACAATCCACAAATCGAACTAAATCTCATATGTGAACATTAATACCGATATTTTTCATTAGTTCATATGTGAAAATGCGAACCCTAACGTAGATTCACATGTGAATCTTAATCACAACTTTGTACGTAAAAATCAATCTAAAATTCATAATCGTGATTCTGAATTAGTTTGAAAATCATATGTCAAGACATTGATCTTAACATAGATTCACATGTGAATCTTAACTATAATTTGTACATAAAATTCAATTTATATTTTAAAATCAAGGTTCTGAATCAGTTTAAAATTCATATGTAAAGAAAAAAAGATGAATGGTAGAAAAAATCAAAATCAAAACAAAACAGCCGATTTTGATCACTTGTTAACATCAACAACTCGATAAATGAGGTTTTCCAAAAATATAAAACCATATAAGGTTACCGGTTTAACAAAGATTTCATAGCTCAAACCATCCCTAAACACTCAAAGATCCTTTTTCAAACCTGCTCCCATTTCGAGTACCCATACGTCAAAACGAATCATGTTTTTAATGAATCATCTAAAAAAGATAGTCACTTGTCATAAAAAAAATCAGTCTCGCGTGAAATTTTGTTATCATATTTAATGAATTATTGCATTAGTTCGTCGTGTTTTAAAATTTATCATCATATACATGAGAAAATATATCATAATGTTCTTACAAATACTTTAGGTACGCAACCAAAACCAGACCAGACCAAACAGATGAAAATGAGATAAGCAAAGCAGGTGATAGAATTACCCATCTTGTCTCGTATTCCTAATTGTTTTGATCGTATGATTTATATCAAATGTCTTTGAAAATGATATAACATTCCTCTAAATGTTTATACAACTTATTGACCAAAACATTCGATAATATAAGCCCCAATATCATTCGACTTCCATCGACAAGTAGCAACTGAATCTCCTACCATCACAGCATACAACTGTTTCTTCAAGATTAAGGTCACTTGGTTATGATATCTTCATGATGCAACATCAGAGAATTTGCCATCTTACTCGTGTTTTCTTATACCTCATCGTTTTCCTTATCCATGGATTCCGTCAGAAAGCTCAAGATGAAGTCGTCTATTTCACCTTCAAGTACTGAATCAGGGTCCGAAACTTCAAAATTGGTACGAAGATCCTTCACCATTCGATAAGGCTGCAAGAGTTTAGAGCAGTCAAATAAGATAATAACAAACATGACACTCGATGTCGTAGGACATGACAAAACAAAAACTTGTTGTCCCATATTTGGTGCGACAGGGACATGACAGAACAAAAACCTGTTGTCCCATGTTTGGTGCGACAGGGACATGACAGGACTGAATGGGACATAAATGCACTTTTTGTCCCACCAAAATAGTTGGAATCAAAATTAGAGAGACGGGATAAGATTGATAAATTACTAAACTAACCATGTCAAATTGAAATCCTAAAACCTTCCACGATTCCTTTGTCTACCTACGTCACTCTGGCCCGTCCAGTCATGTGTAGTCTGAACTACGTACAAAATGCACCCTCAGGATGGGACTGAACAAAACCTTGATGTCCCAAATTTGGAGCAACAGTAGAGACAAGACTAAATGGACTTTTTGTCCCACAAAATAGGTAGAACAAAAATCAGAGAGACGAGACAAGATTGTCAAATTACTAAATTACCCATGTCATATTACAACCCTAAAACTTTCCACAATTTTTTCACCCATTTACCACACTCCCGTCCGCTCTAGTCCAGTCCACATACCAAACACACCCTAAATAAGACAAATGTAGTAGACTACACGTACATGGAGTACATACGAACGTATTTGATTGCCCCAACTATTGTCAGTTAAAGACTGTGTATATTGTGCATTCATCTGAGCTTGGCGAACCATCTCACGTTGATCCAACCGCGATTGCAGTACCGCCATTGCAGAGGCCTTGTTCTGATGCTGTGACCTAAAAAAACAAAAACGGTCAACAGTTGGTGGATGGTAGGGCAATTGTGTAAATTATACCTTTCGTTTTGGCAAGATGCAGTGATTCCGGTAGGTATGTGAGTTATTCGTACGGCACTATCCGTTACATTAGCATGCTGCCCTCCGGCTCCTCCGGATCGGTATCTTTCTATTCGGAGATCCGATTCATTGATCTGAACTTGGTGAGATCCATCACCTAAAATGGGGGTCACGGCAACGGCGGCAAACGAAGTATGGCGGCGCTTGGCACTATCAAAAGGTGATATGCGAACCAATCGGTGTGCCCCTACTTCTGCTTTTGCATATCCGTATGCATATTCACCATCTACTCTAACCGTTGCCCTCTGATACAAACATCAAGAAACACCATTAACATAGTTGTATCTCTACTGTCTTGGTGTTTCTTTTTGAGAAATTTATATATTTATTTTTGGTAACTGTAGATGTTTGAGCCAGCTTGCAGGCACCTCGACTAATCCCATGGGGCCCTAAAGATAACGGCCAGAAAATTCTCAGTGGCCTCAAGGAGACTCGAACTGGCCACTTACAGAGAGGATCGCCAAGGCCTAGCCTTTGTTTTCCAGCTGAGGTAGCCTTGGCCCTTGCAAACACATCAACATTCTTGCATAAATGTGAGAAATAACAATGGTCGAATAAGTTATTCATCGCTCTTTTCTTTTTCATTTTTATCAGATTTCTTTTCTTATGTTTTTATCTTAAAGAAAGAACGTAAAGAACGAATGAGAGATAATGCATGTTAAACCTTAATTCCTGCAATCTCACCACGCATTTCATCCACAACAGTGACTCCATATCCATGGCGTTGAGCCCACATTTTATACATTTGCATCACCATACCTGCCCAGTCCATGCTCTCGGTGCCGCCTGCCCCAGCTTGAACCTAACATATAGTAGTCCATTAAGTGCAACTAAAGTGTTGCCACCCAACAAAATTAACAAAATTATGATCCCAATTACTCCCTCCATCTCAAAATATGAAATATAGTTTAATGAGTAGGGTGGCCAGTGGGTTCAACAAAAAACACTAAAAAAGGAGAAGGGGATTCATCCAAACTATCCATCTATCTTTATCCAATGGTTGAGAATACTAGGGGCGGTTATATTTTGCCAAAACTAAATTCATGACCATAGAGGTGTTTAACACATGCACTTTGAGCGTATGGATCAAAAGGGTGATGTTGGCCAAATTTATGTAGCGACTACTAATAGCTGCTAACCTCGTCTTTGACTGATAATCAGATATCTAAAATATCCATAAACCATCACAAATAGGGGAATCTTGTGAACCAAATTAATGCGATCACCTATCAATATGTTGCAATAATACCAACGGGCAAGGAGTAAACTCTGGATTTATGTGGAACATCCCAACAAGAAAATTGGGTCTTCACAAAACAACCGCTCTACTCTTTAGGATAGAGGTCAGGTCTGCATACATCTTACCCTCCGCATACCTGATACCCCCACCTTCGGGTGGAAGATAATGGGTTCATTTGGTTTGGTTTGGTTATCCCAACAAGAAAATTATTGTATTTATTTTATGGCAGATGGGATTAGTTTAATGCTACACTCCATAAAAAGGTCGTCAGCCCTTGGGGCAAGACGTCTTCATAGGCACCCAAAGTTCTAAGGACAAAACCAACCTCCATGTAACATGAGCAAGAATCATGTTCCCCAGCTAGCAAAGCTTCAAGCTCCTTTTCTTTCAAACTTTGTCTCATCTTCAACAATGCTTTCACTGATTCCTGTACCACATTTAGTAAGAGTTAAAACAGTACCATGCTCAAAAATCTTATAAATTTAAAAATACATCAGTTTGATTTAAAAGAGTGCAACGAGTATTAGTCACACACATTAATAGTTGCAAGAAATGGAAAACCATACACAATCTTGTCTTTAGTAATTTGCCTGCACCCAAAGCTGTAGCAAGAATTCTTATATATCTTGTTAACTTCAATAGTATATCAATAAACAAAATATTCAGGTGTATTTTGTGGTAGGAATTCAAACAAAACAGGATAAGATCAATGAATGGTCTTCCTAACTGTCAAGAATGACAGTATTTTAACACAATCAAACACTGTATCAAACAAAGGGCTCACTTCAGATAACCGCGCATTAGAAGAAAACATGGAGCACTACTCATGTAACAAAAAACAGGCACAAAAGAAAATAAGTGGCTAGTAAAACAAGAATTGAGGCCCACCAATTCCAAATCAGGATCGTCCTCTTCACGAGAAAGCTTGATCATGTCAATATGCTCGAGTAAGCCTTGCTCAAGTCCATTAACTTCCTTCATTTTACCCATGAGCGTGCCATGCTCTCGGCTTATTCGCGCAGCATGAGCAGGATCATCCCATAGGTCTGGCTTTTCCAACTGAAATGAGAGCATCTCCAGCCTTACTTTTAACTTCTTCCACTGCCACACCAACAAATAAGACTATTACCAACCATCAATAAAAAAAAATGGGATTTTGATCCCAAAAGTATAATATCACTTCAAACCAAAACCAAATCACTATATAGACAATTGAATAAATATTTCTACAACTTAACAGGAAAAACATGCATGATGTTCAGTTCTGGATTATATTCATCCAAAACAAAACTCCATATTAGCGTCCATCCTAATATTAGAACATTCAATCGCTATAATTCTCAAATTCAAGTTTCACCTTAAGAACCCCAGTACATGCTAGGTTTGCAAGGTTATTTAGGAGACTAACCTTCTGACATATTTTTTTAAAATCCATGATCTTCTGAAAGACTTTAAGGCATTCATGTATTAGAAAGAGGCATTCTTCTGTTAGGCGGCGACGTTCTTAAATCTATTAGAAGGTCATGCATTTAAATAAATGTCATAAGGTTATTCTCCTAAATAACTCTAGGTTTGCAAGGGTTGAAAGATGAGTCTTTGTATACAATAATTCCCTTGTGTTTCAGAAAAAGGCTATGTCCATAACTCTCATTTGTCTAACCGTCTAATCCTCATAGGGCCACCCTCGATCTTCACATTGATGCATTTAGCCTTTTTTAGCTTAATTTTCTTATGGTAGCACTCTTCTCATATATAAATGTAGTACTTCTTGCTTCCTTTTACATAGCTATCAATTCTTTCTCAATAACTTCAAATTTCATATCAACTTTGGAAGAAAAAGGTAAGAAATCAAACAAAGACCCTTGATTTGGAAGACAGAAATGTGGGTCAAATTAACAATTTCTCCAAATGCCCTGACGAGGCTCAAAGTTAGCAACATTATAGAACAAAATAGATACACAAACTGAAAGCTTGAACATTTCAGTAAAAAGGAGAAGCACTCTGGTATTAATTTACTTTGGTTATTTGAATCTAAATTGTTTTAATACTTAGTTCAACTGTTTAAGTCCTCTGCCTTTGATAGATTCAAGTAAGTATATTCATTGTAGTATTCAAGTAGAATGCTCACGCATATCTATTAGGCTCCTCTGTCGCTGATCCATGTATATATATGATAACTTATGTTTAAAGGATAAGTAAAGTAACACATACACACACAGAAGAAAATTGCAAATACCAATCATTTTAGGGGTCTACAGTCAAATTAGGACCATGCTACTTACACTTGAGCTATCCTTACGGATGGACACGTAATGCATATTGCCAATTTATATGCTTCACTTGCTATGAGACTTTGGTTGTGTTTTGTTCCTATGTGCAAGCATTTTGTTTAAAAAATAACATTTGACCTCTACAGGATCTGAAAACTGCCATTATCGAATGAGATGTGATTGGTGGAACATGTGTTACTCATGGTTGTGTTCCTTCCAAGGCCCTTCTTGCTGTAAATAGCCAAATGTGGGAACTCCAGAATGAACCCCACATGAAGTCATTTGATTTACAGATATATTTATTTCCCAGCACTAAAATCATTCTTATTTTATGCATGTTTAAGGGTCCTATATTTACCAGTGTCTAGCTTCGACGTTTTTGAGTCATTTGTTTCCCTTGCGTGTCCCTGTGTCCAAAGAGATTCATCCATGTACTCTCATTTCAATCTCTCTTTTAGTGCTTTTCTATTTGGGGTTTTAAACAGTTCCTTGTCAACTAGACCCTCTACCATTAATCGAGGAACAGGAACAGTCAAAAGTATTGTCAGGTTTAGAGGCAACTTTATATTCAATAAGGGGTTGTTTGGTTGTTTTTTCCATTAAGCTTTTAGCTTGGTATGGATTAAGCTGTCTTAATGGATTAGATTGTCTATATAGATTGAGTTAAATTGTTGTTTGTTAGTTGTGCTGAATAAAGCGGGGCATCATGTCAGACAACAACCGCATCACAAGTGGTTATTGTATATTCCTAGGCTTCAATCTTATCTCATGGTCTTCTTCAAAGCAAAAAGTTGTTTCCCGTTCCAACACTGAATCTGTGGTCTTGCAAATGGCAGTTCTGAAAATTATGTGGGTACAATTTGCTTTTCGATATTTCCATTTGTCTTTATTTGGATCACCTGTGCTATTATGCGGTAACAATTGAGCAACTTACATGATGTCTGTTGGAACTTATGGGTTTTATCTACAATTTTGTATATTATGTATCCCACATAGATGGGTGAGAAAAGTGAAAGTGTGTTAATAAATACTATTCCACTCAAATGTTTGAAAGTCTTTTAGGAGGCTTTTGGAGGGAATTGGTGGATGATTAATATATATTAATTAATCAAAGACTTAGCACTTTTGCACCTTTGCATCCTTAGAAAAATAATTTCGTCATTATTTTTATACAGAATTAATTCTGTTAATGGCGGTTATTTTTGGAGGGAAAACGTAATGGTAGTTATTTTTTGAGGGAAAACGTAATGGTAGTTAATGGTAGTTATTTTTTAAGGGACAACGTATTGGTAGTTAATGGTAGTTATTTTTGGTAGTTAACTTTCCAAAAGGTGTGTTGATTCATGAAGAGTCATGTTGATTCGTTTTAACTACTATATAAGAGTGCATATGAATAGATAACATTATCTGATACACTTTCAACACATACATAATTACAATCGTTTGATGTTCATGTGAACTTTATGTACGCTGCATAAAGTTCTGTTAATTGAGGTTGAATCCTAGGAAGAAATTAGTCTCGAACCACCGGCGTAAATAGTGGGGGCTAATATTCTTTAAGGATAGTGATTATCACGTCCTCAATTCTGAAGATCTGTCATATTTCAACAATCTTAAAGAATATTAAATCATGGATCAGAGTGCTGGTTTAAGGATTTCTGGAAGCGACACAATCAAACTGGATAGAATGGATGGGATGAACTTTACTCGCTGGAAGTATAAGATGAAATTTCTGTTAACTGCATTCAAAGTTTACTATGTTCTGGAAGCGCCACACCCACACATAGGCGTTCTGACTGAAGAGGAACAAAGGAAGCGTGATCAAGATGAAACACTATGCAGGGGATACATTCTGAGTACCCTCACTGATCGATTGTATGATCTGTACACACCAATGACTTATGCAAGAGAAATCTGGAATTCTCTTGAAGAGAAATACACCGCTGAAAAGGAAGGGACATATAAGTTCATCACTTTTAAATTCTTTGAATTTACTATGGAAGATAATGTTTCTATCTTAGATCAAGTTCATGAATTTCTCATTCTGGTTTCCAAATTCAAAAATCTTAACATTGAAATCCCAAAAAAATTATTGGTTGGGGCCATCATTACAAAGTTACCATCTTCTTGGCACAATTACAAGAAGAAATTGATGCACACTTCAGAGGATCTTACTTTGGATCAGATTCAGAAACATTTACGAATTGAAGAGGAAACTCGTATTCGTGAAAAGAATCTGAATGGTGCATCAAGTTCTCAGGTTAATTATGTTGATTCAGGAAAGAACAACAAAGGAAATGACAAGAAGAGAAAAGGCACATGGAATTCTTCCAAGAACAACAAGAAAGACAAGAAACCATTGTCTGAAGTTGTGTGTTACAAGTGTGGTGACAAAGGGCATATTAAACGTTACTGCAAGAATCCCAAAAAGAAAAATCAGAATTCAAACAAGAAGGATGAATCTGCAAATGTTGTGGAACAAGTTGATACCACAGAAATCACTGCTATGGTTTCTGAAATGAACATTGGAATGATTCAGGAACTGCATATGGCTGGTATGACAACAACAACTGATGATTGGTGGTATGATTCTGGTGCAACTACACATGTTTGCAACAACAAAGACTTGTTCAAAACTTATAAGGAAACTGAAGATGGACATGAAGTGATGATGGGTGATAATCATACTTCAAAGGTTGTTAGCTCAGGAAACGTGGAGATCCAATTCACATCTGGAAAGAAGTTAACTCTTATGAATGTTCTTCATGTTCCTAACATTAGGAAGAATCTTGTTTCTGGTTTTAAACTTTGTAAAAGTGGGGTTAAGGCTGTGATAGAATTGGACAAAGTGATTTTGTCCAAAGCCAATGTATTTGTAAGAAAAGCATATGCTTGTGATGGCATGTTCAAACTCAATATCAATAAAATTGCTAGTTCTGCTTACTTGCATGTTTGCAATTTTATTTCCAATTTTAATATTGAATGTTCTACTTTCAATTTATGGCATCATCGTTTAGTACACATAAATTATAGGACTATGAAAGATATGTTAAAACAAGGCATTATTTCCTATAATGGTGAACATAAAGATAAATGTGAAATATGTGTTCAAGCGAAAATGAAAAGAAAACCTTTTCCTAAAATGGATAGACAATCTGAAATTTTAGAGTTAGTGCATTCTGATATATGTGAATTGAATGGACAACTAACTAGAGGTGGAAATAGGTGTTTCATAACTTTCATTGATGATTGTTCTAGATATACCTATGTTTATTTGTTGAAATCAAAAGATCAGGCGTTTGAAACATTCAAAATATATAAGGCTAAAGTAGAAAACCAAAGAGGCAAAAAGATACAAATTCTAAGAAGTGATAGAGGTGGTGAATACTTTTCCACCGAATTTTCTTCATATTGTGAATCACAAGGTTTGATTCATCAAAGGACAGCACCGTATACACCTCAACAGAATAGTGTTGCTGAGAGGAAGAATAGAGTTTTGCAAGATATGATTAATGCTACGTTAGTCAGTACAAACTTGCCAAAGAATTTGTGGGGTGAAGCCTTGCTTACAGCATGTCATGTAAGTAATAGAATAATTGCAAAGGAACTAAAAGTGTTGCCTTATGAAATCTGGAAGGGTAAAAAGCCTAACATTAGCTATTTTAGAGTTTGGGGTTGTTTAGCCTATTATAAGGTTCCCTTACCTCATACATCTAAATTAGGACCTAAAGGTTTAAAAAGTGTATTTGTGGGATATGCAAAAAATTCTAAATCTTATCGTTGTTTAGATTTAGATTTGAATGTTATTATTAAAGCAAGAGATGTAGATTTCTTTGAGAATAAATTTCGCCATGATTCAACAAGCACAAATGAAAATGTGACTCAAATCCCATGAAATATTTCTGGCCCAGATTTGAACTCTAACAATAAGAGGAATATGGCAGAATCTTCTAGTGCACCTAGAAGAAGTGAAAGGGCTAGAAAGGAAAGAAATTTGGATCGTGATTTTATTGATTCTCAAGCTATAATCTTCCTTGTTGAAGGTGATAATGAGAATAATGTTATTAATAAAATACCAGTTCTACTTAATGTAGAGGATGCACCTAGAACATATAAAGAGGCTATAACCTCTAGAAATTCTGCGTTTTGGAAGGAGGCAATTGATGATGAAATGGATTCCCTAATATCTAACAGTACTTGGGAACTTTCAAATTTACCTCCAGGTTCCAAAGCAATTGGGTGTAGATGGGTATTTAGGATTAAATATCATACAGATGGATCCATTCAAACTTTTAAAGTGTGATCAGAGGGACAGAGAGAAGAAGTATTCTTATTTACTGAATAATTAATTACAAAGGAGAGGCGTGTATATATATAGACACAAATAAGAAAC
>NC_037529.1:59479701-59495442 GCF_001531365.2 Cynara cardunculus var. scolymus | reverse complement strand
CACGTACTACCAAAGATCTTCGGCTCAACGGGAAAGAGGGGTTTCGCTGGAAATAAGACCGAGAATGGAGTGTCTCCATTCAGGACAGCAGACGGCATTCTATTTATCAGAAAACAGGCCGTAGCGACAGCGTCAGCCCAAAAGGGCTTGGGAACAGACATTTGAAACATTAGGGCTCTCGCCACCTCAAGGAGATGAYGATTCTTTYGTTTGGCTACTCCATTTTGGGCTGGAGTATCAACACACGAGGATTCATGAATAATACCATTTTCAAGCATATAGGACTGAACTGATTGAGACAGGTTACAGGTACTCCTTTGCATTATCACTACGCAAGATTTTTATTGATGTTTGAAATTGCGTTTTGATTTCAAAGTGAAAGGAACACAGATGATTAAATACTTTTGATCGATTTTTCATCAAATATAACCAAGTAGTTCTGGAATAATCATCAACAAAAGTAACAAAATATTTGAAACCAGTTTTAGACGCAACAGGACACGGACCCCAAACATCAGAATGTACTAATTGAAATGGGGACGCAGCCCGCTTATTGACTCTAGGACTCAAGTGGATACGCTGATGTTTAGCAAATTGACATGACTCACATTGTAAAGAAGATAAATAGGAAAATTCAGAACAAAGTTTCTTGAGACTCTGTAAGGATGGATGACCTAGTCGACAATGTACTTCGAAAGCAGATGCAAGACTGAAACTTGTCAAGGAGTATGGTATACATTGTTCAAAGATATATAGGCCATCTGACTCCCGTCCTCCACCAATAATCCTCCTCGTCTGCAAATCCTGAAATACACAGTAATCAGGAAAGAATTCAACACTACATTTTAGACCACGAGTAATTTTGCTAACTGACATTAAATTGAAAGAAAAGTTCGGTAGGCTCATAACTGAATGCAACAAGACAGACGATGACAATTTAATTGTGCCTGAACCATCCACTTGGGATAGATTTCCATCAGCAACTGTAACTTGGGCTGATGGGGCATGTTTGGTAAAATCAGAGAGAAGATTAGAATTACCAGTCATATGATCTGACGCACCCGAATCAATGACCCATTTGGAGGAGGATGACACAAGGCATTTACCAGAGTTACCTGTCTCAGCAAACGCAGCAGTAGAAGTAGTGGGGTTCTCATCTCCACGAGAATGAGAGTGGGCATGCTCCTCTTTAACAGTGCTATTTAGCGTGGTTGCAGAGTGGGCAGATGATAGCCTCTGATTTCTGGCCAACCGCTTCTGACAGTTGAACTTTGTATGGCCCAACTCATGGCAGTAGTGACACTCAACGTGACTAGAGTCAGAGCTAAAGCCTCGTGGATCTGTTGCCCGATCATTGTGACCTCCTCTAAAGCTCCCTCGAGAACCTCCGCGAGGTCCTCCTCGGAAGCCACCTCGGTATCCACCTCGACTGACCAAGGCAGCATGATGATCGGGAGGCTGAGCAGACTGAAAGTCCTCATTTCTAAGGACCCGAGCGAATGTCTCTTGAAGAGAAGGGATCGTTAATTCGTTCAAGAACTGTGATCTGATGGAATCAAATTCTGGTCATAGACCACTCAGAAAGCTTATGACAGCAATTTGCTCCCTTTGAGTCTGCATAGCTTTCACATCAGTGCTCAAAGGAAGGAGAGAATTCATCTCCTCATAAACCTTCTTGAACTCCATGGCATAGGTCATAAGAGAACGATCCTTGTTGTTCTCCACGATGAAATGCCTTACAGACACTGTAAATTCGTGAAAATGTTACTTTGCCCAGAATACAGGAAGTCAAGATAATCTATTAACTCCTTCACATACTCACAATGACTGACCAAAGTTGAGACCGAAGGCTCAATAGAGTTAATAATCTGCAAGAACATACGAGCATCTTGTTGTAACCAAAGGTCACGATTACCGTCAGTAGGAGGGTCAGAATCTAGATGAGAAGCCATTCCCATACTTCGGACATACAGACGGACCGTTTTGATCCATTCAAAGTAATTAGTACCGTTAAGTTTATTATCGGTAACTCTACCACTCGTCGGGATCAATTCAGGTATATGAACACTATCAGACGACTTGTCATCGGACGACTTGTCTCCATCTTTAGCCATCGGAGATGGAGCGGATGAAGATGGCGACCTTCAAGAAGCAAGAAACAGAAATTGGGATGATGCTGGCGGCACGTGGGGCGGCGGACAGCGACTGGAAAACACCGGGTCGGTCGTCTGAGTCAGCGGCGACGGTGCAGCGGCAGCGGCAGATTCCGGCGAGCAGAGGCGGCAGCGGCAGATATGGCGGCGTCTAGGGTTCAGGCAACGGTGGCAGGAGTCCGGCGAAGTCGGCTAGGGTTCCGGCGAAGTAGGCTAGGGTTCCGGCGACGACGGCAGGAGGTTTTTTCAGAGTGGCTCTGATACCATGTGATCAGAGGGACAGAGAGAAGAAGTATTCTTATTTACTGAATAATTAATTACAAAGGAGAGGCGTGTATATATATAGACACAAATAAGAAACCCAAACCCAAATAAGCAAAGGCCCGTACGGCCCATCAGAAACCCTAAACAGACATAATATTTACAATATATTCTAACATAAAGCTAGGTTAGTAATTCAAGGCTTTAGTCAAAGACAAGGAGTTGATTACTTTGATACATATGCACCAGTAGCTCGAATCAYTTCAATTAGGGTGCTCTTTGCTTTAGCTTCAATTTATAATTTGCCTATACATCAAATGGATGYTAAAACAACMTTTTTGAATGGTGACTTAGATGAAGTCTATATGAAACAACCTGAAGGGTTTGTGTTGCCTGGTCATGAGAATAAAGTTTGCAAATTAAAGAAATCTTTATATGGGTTAAAGCAGGCACCTAAACAATGGCATGAGAAATTTGATAAATCTATACTATCAAATGGTTCTACCCATAACACATCAGATAGATGTATTTATTCTAAATTTACAAAGGCTTATGGTGTGATCCTATGCCTTTATGTAGATGATATACTCATTGTTGGAACCAATATGGAAGGTATAATGAAACTAAGAAGTTTCTGTTTTCATGCTTTCAAATGAAAGACATGAATGAAGTTGATACTATATTGGGGATAAAGGTTAAAAGGCATAGTGGGGATTATGCATTAAAGCAATGTCACTACATTGATAAGATTATAGACAAGTTTCAACACTTGAATATTGAGGAGGCAAATACCCCATATGAGTCATCTTGTAAAGTGGTTGAGAATGATGGAAGAGCTATTGCTCAAATAGAATATGCAAGTGCAATAGGTTGTTTAATGTAAGCTACACATTGTACTAGACCTGATATTGCATATGCTGTTTGCAAACAATCAAGATATATGAGTAATCCTAGTCAAGATCATTGGAAAGCAATTGGAAGAGTTTTTGGTTATCTTAAGAGAACTAGACAATTAGCTTTATATTATGATCGCTTTCCTGCTGTACTAAAAGGATACTCAGATGCTAGTTGGATAACTGGCAGTAGTGATGGTAAATCCACAACAGGTTGGATTTTTACACTTGGTGGAGGGGCTGTTTCTTGGGGTTCAAAGAAACAAACATGTATCACCATTCCACCATGGAGGCTGAGTTTTTAGCACTTGTAGCCGCGGGTAAGGAAGCAGAATGGCTAAGAAATATGTTGTTAGACATGGAGTTGTGGCCATAACCAATGCCAGCCATTTCCTTACATTGTGATAGTCAATCTACACTATCTAGGGCATATAATCAGGTGTATGATGGAAAGTCTAGACACATTAGCCTTAGACATGCCTATATCAAAGAGTTAATATCGAATGGGATAATAACTATTGAATATATACGCTCTTGTAAGAATCTTGCGGATCCGTTTACAAAAGGTCTTCCAAAAGACATGGTCTTTGGAACTACAAGAGAGATGTGTCCGAAACCCATTCAGTAAAGTTGGCAACAATGGGAACCCAACCTTTACTTAGACTAAAATCTACTTAATGGTTCAATGTGGTACAAACAAGTTGTTGATTACCAACTGGACACTAGTTTAGATTGAATACTAAATAGTGAGTAATTCTTTTAAGGTGAGTATTTATACTCTTAATGAAGTGTAGATTTACTTTTGGAGATATCCATGAAACTGGAATTAGCACATGGCCATAATAGTGCTACCATGTTATGAACATCAATTAACATGTTATGTGTGTTATCTTTCCGAGTTTAACACTAAGAATCATGGCTCAAATGCTGTAAAGCAGCCATTGATTCTGTTAGGCTATTTGAAGAATATACACTATGTTAAGGTTCAAAGCGAAAGCTACCTTTACTTATGCATAATCTGTTGGATATTGTTAACAAAACCCAAGTGGGGGATTGTTGGAACTTATGGGTTTTATCTACAATTTTGTATATTATGTATCCCACATAGGTGGTGAGAAAGTTGTAAGTGTGTTAATAAGTACTATTCCACTCAAATGTTTGAAAGTCTTTTAGGAGGCTTTTGGAGGGAATTGGTGGATGATTAATATATATTAATTAATCAAAGAATTAGCACTTTGCACCTTTGCATCCTTAGAAAAATAATTTCGTCATTATTTTTATACAGAATTAATTCTGTTAATGGCGGTTATTTTTGGAGGGAAAACGTAATGGTAGTTATTTTTTGAGGGAAAACGTAATGGTAGTTAATGGTAGTTATTTTTTAAGGGACAACGTATTGGTAGTTAATGGTAGTTATTTTTGGTAGTTAACTTTCCAAAAGGTGTGTTGATTCATGAAAAGTCATGTTGGTTCGTTTTAACTACTATATAAGGGTGCATATGAATAGATAACATTATATGATACACTTTCAATACATACATAATTACAATTGTTTGATGTTCATGTGAACTTTATGTACGCTACATAAAGTTCTGTTAATTGAGGTTGAATCCTGGGAAGAAATTAGTCTCAAACCACCAGCGTAAATATTGGGGGTTAATATTCTTTAAGGACAGTGATTATCACGTCCTCAATTATGAAGATCTGCCATATTCCAACAATGTCTGATCCCATTATGCACTCTCGCACAAAAAATGTTGAGATTAACCATTATTTCATGCAAGAAATCTTAGTGTCAAATATATCTCTTACAAAGTACAACTTATGAATTGTCTTACTAAACCTCTTTCTACACAACGATTTATTTCATTGGGCACCAACCTCAGCATTCTTCCTAGACCGATGACCTCGCACGGGGATGTTCATATAATAGAAGAGAATATTGTTGCCAAGACAACTACAAATACAAAGTGTTGCTCCTATGTTCATACTAATTGTACTACCCATTGTTTTCCTATCATGGATTCTTCTGTTATAGATTTGTTCGGTAAAATTGTATATACACATAGCATCCTTTATCTGATGAGTTACACAGAAATCATTTACATTTACAAATGCTTGTCTCTTCTACTTCTTTTCTACACTTTGCATAATCTCAGACCTGCTTTCCTGGATCATTCAGCATTTATCATTTAGTTTTATCAACAATCCTGTTGTTCAAAATGGTTCATAGGTTAAAATAGAAAAATTTTGATTTAGATTAATTCCAGACAAGCCCTCTGATTCGCCCTCTTATTCATTTCACAGCGAAAAAAAACCCCTTAGCAATGTTACAAACCAAAATACACACACAAATTGAACTTAGAGAGGCATATACCTGCAACCGTTTCTTGATAAGGCCAATGGATTGAGCAATTGCAGAGGCATGGCTCTTCCAATCGCTCTCATTCTCATCCAGAATCGTCCATTCATTAGCAATGATGCCATCTACGGTAAGTCCATCGGAGGTGGACGGCTCTACAGCTGCTTGAGTACTAAACAACAGCCGTGTAGACCCACATGAGAAATTCAATCTCTTATACCAAATTGAAGAAACCCCAGATGCATTATTCGACAGTAATTCAAGCCCAGAAGCATGATTTTGTGGTTTATCGCTTGATGTGAAGAACTGGGAGACGAAAAGCGTGGAGATAGGTTGGTACCGAGTTAGAATGGAAGATGATCTTTGATATACCCGTCTAAGTATGTTTGATGACATACTAAATACTTGTGAACGATCTGGCTTCAGATTTGAAGCTTTCTTCAAGTTGCCAAAAACCCCAACATCGTGGAAAAACAGGGTTTATTGTCCACCCCCTAATTCTTGAGCTTTAGTTTCAAATAGCTTCCATTCAGTTTGAAAAATATCAATTTTACCCCCTCTTAATTTTAACTAAAAATCTTAAACCCATGAAAGACAGACAAAATGAATATATGTAAATTTAGGTGAGGGAATGTGTAAGGATGAGACTTAAGATGAGAAGCATGAGAAGAAATTGGACAATTGATTATTTTTGATCTTAAATTTATTTATGAATCGTGTTTCCGGTGTATCTTATCTCGGTGCATTCCATCCTAATGTTTATCCAAGGTAGAGATCGATCCGGTGTATCTTATTTCGATGCATCTCATTCTGATGTATATCCAATGGTGGAGATCATTTCTTATGTTTTTCACCTTAACTTTTTTTCTCATCAAAACTTATTGTAAATTTAATAATAAAAATGAGTTGGGTAACAATATTATTTTCTTGATGTTGTAATAATTAAATATTCAATATGATCATGAAAATTTATTTAAAAAATAATTTAATTTCTTAAATAACGAAAGTTAAAAGGTTAAAAACATTTTATTTCTTATTTACATTCGATTAAGTTTTTTGTATTACTTTGGTTGGGACGCGTTGTTTAAAACTAATGGTTATATAGCGGAAATCTCATATTTCTCCGTTTCAAATTCAAATATTAACGGTTCACATGTGATGACTTCAGGTCGTTCATGGTTGCTCTAGAGATCAATAGGAACGTAGTAATACCCACGGTTACCCGTAAAAAGGGTTTTTTTGTAATTTTACTTGTTTGATCAATGCATTGTTTAAAGGTTCGTTGTTGTACTTAGTTCAAACTAGAAGGGGATTCTAGTAAAATTAATTGCGTTAAGCTGTAACTCTTCATTTTTGTTCCGATGACCATGAAACCATTTGGCTCTCCTCTGCACTCAACACGCTTCTGTACTCCCTCCATCTCCCCAACATCCATCACCTTCTTCCGATCTCTGCTCATGGCGGCCCACCAGCAGTGCGGTTCACAGAAAACCCATTTGGATGACGACCCCAAATATCTAGAGAAGTACCCGGTGCCTCTGTCTCCGCCATTGCCAGCCGTATCCAAGGACATGGAGCTGAGCCGAGCCATGTCAGCTTCTTCTAAATCAGCTCTCTTTTCTCTATGTAGAACCGACGTGCTTCTCGAAGACGACTGGCTCATTGCCTTGAACAAACCCCAGGGGGTTTACTGTGAGACGATTTTGGCTTCTGTCCCGAGTCTACTCAACGATTCTCCTGATGAATCGAGGGAAGTCGGTGAGTTCTTTTATTGTAGTTATTTCATGTTATACACCTCTGTTTGATGTCTGAGGATTCCAATTTTAGTATGAATTCGTTTAAGTTACCAATTACATTTTAAGCTTTTAAAACTATTAGGAAAGAAACTAAAATACCCATGTCAAAATTCAATCTAAAAACTAGTATCTTTGAATCTTTAAGATCAAGGATGGAGACATCCATTTAGCAATGAGGGAGTATCAGATTTTTATTCAATGTTTTAATTAAAATTTTGTTCAAAATCTCATTGTATCAGATGATGTTTAGTTCCTGTTCTACTTCTGCTTGTTTTTGATAATTCATAATGATACTTGGTTGAAATTCATTGTGTTATTCTATACTATAAAAGACACGTAGGGGCCAATTACCAAAGGCTTTCCGGGTTAGTTGGTTACTCACAAGAGTAACCATGCTCACTTAAGATTCTCGGCTAACAAAACGTTAACCGCTAATGGGGTAAGAGTCTCCATTGCCAAGTTGCCATGCCTCCGGCAGTAAGATTCTTGGTCTTTGTAATGCTTACCCGGTAACGTAAGTGATCTGGTAAGCATTTGGTAAACGGCCCCTTGCTTTAAAAAAAGGGATTGTAATGTGGAGCTTCTATTTCACATTTCTGGATTTGGTATATGTTCATTTCCATATATCATGTGACTGTTGCTAGAACTTTAAGCCCTTGATGGACCTCTTACCAACTTATTGTAGCAGATTTAAATATGATGCATAATTGGTTGGTCCTATAAACTTGATGTCCTAAAAAGCATTGTATTAGGACGTTTAGACATTTTTGGGTCTTATAAACCCCATTTTGTTGTAGTCTGCCCTTTCAGGGCTCTTTTTGCACCCAGTTTGTTGCGTCTTTGGGCTTGTTGCTCCCATTAGGTACCATGTTTCTAACCAAGATTTCTTTATCGGCTTTCCTAGGACATTGGTCTTGCTAGCCCATGTATCTAAGTTGAACCTTACTCAAAATGCCCTTCTCGGCGATTCTACTCTAACATCATATAACAAATTTTCGTTTCATCCCCGCCATTTGCTTTTCTTGATATCATTCTGCCATCGTTGCCTAATGATGTGTTTGTTTGTATTCATAGGTACCCAATCAAAGAAGCTGGAGTTCCATCTTGCAAATAGACTTGATCGTGATACAAGTGGTGTGATATTAATCACCAAATCACATAAAGTAGCTGCAAAGCTCGTTAAGGCTTTCACGGATCACAAAATCAGGAAAACATACATTGCTTTCTGTGTCGGGCAGGCTCCAAAATGGAAAAAGATCACTGTTAAGTCTGGCCATGGTCGATCAAAGTTTGGAGCTTGGCGTGTCTATGCTGCAACAGATGTGGGTAGGACACTACCTGGTGGATCTTCCGTTAGAAACATGGAAACTTTGTTTGAAGTGTTAGCAATAAACGGACAAAGATGTTATCAAGAGTCGAGTGAGTTAGAATTAGGTATAGTTGTTAAAGAGAAATCTGTGATTGAATGTGATGGAAATAAGGTCGAGGTTTTGGTGAGAGCATTTCCTCAAAGTGGAAGAACGCATCAAATCCGCTTGCATTGTCAGTATCTTGGAATTCCGATAAGGGGAGATGTGAAATATGAGGGTGTTTATGAGTGGAATGGGGTGGTTTATGATGGTCACCAACTTCATGCCGAAAGCTTGTCTTTTGAGCATCCTGTGACTGGTTCTCCGATTGTTATTCAGGCCTCTTTGCCGTTATGGGCTACTGAAGTGATGGCATCATCTTCCGAGCGTTTTTGATACCATCCATTGCCAACATGATAAGGTGATACTTGCAGCTACATGTTTGATTGTTCATGTTTATGTGACTAGTTTTCTCAATTTGTGTTTGTCAATTGCCTTCTTTTTATTTTTACAAGTGAGGGTTTTAACAGAAACACACTTTAGGGATAGAGGATGTGTATGCGTACATCTCACCTGACCGAATTTTCAAGTGGGATACCGGGTTCATTTGGTTAATTGACTCTTCTCAAACGGGATGAACCACAACTTTCTTAGCAGCTTTAGCCTAACAGGTAAGAGCATCTCTAATAGATTCTTCAAAATGGAGAAAATGAAGTTTTTGAGGATTTTGGGTCCAAAACTTTCTCGAAGATGGAGAAAGTAGGAGAGAGATTGTGAAATTCTCCAATTTGGCGAACTCCCTTCAAAAGATTACCATGATAGAGAAATATTTTTTATTATATTCGTATCGATGAAAAACCTTAGAAATTAAATGTATAGGAGAGAAAAATATTAAATAAATGGAATATTTTAATAGAGGTGAGTTACTATGCAACCTTTTACATTTGTACAACCAATACAACTCAATCTCAACCGTCCATTTAATTTGATGAATGTGCGATTTCATAAAAATTTTGATTGTTTCCTAATATAAAGTATTGATCATGATTAATGAACTATAATCATCTTCCATAAATATTCAAATCATAATAAATGAACTCTTATCATTTTCATAGATATCTCAATTGATTAGGTTGCATTAGTGGTACAAATGGACATGGTTGCATTTGAAATATGCCCTATCTTAATAATATAATAAATGATGTGATCTTCAAAATGGACAAGCCATTGGGGTTGAATGTAGTTTCTTTTTGGAGATTTTGAATTTTGATTCTCCATTTTTGAGAATTTGTTGGAGATGCTTTAAGGAGATGGACATTCTTGTTGAATGAGCGGGAAGTATGAGGCTCAACTCCAAACACCATGTACCTACACGTAGAACTATGATTTACCGCTCTCATGATGAGGATGCTCTAGATGGTGGCGTCATACCATTCTTGCATAATGAACCACACAACTATGTGCTCTCGCTATCTGTTTTTTATCAGGTTATCTCAACACATTTGTAATCTAGATTGCTTATAACAATAATAACGTAAAAACCCAAACAAACCCAGTAAATCTCCTTATAGGGTAGAAACCATGCCTCAACCTTTGCTTGATGTGCTTGTTTTTACCCGACTAATACTTATGCCATCTTGTGTACTTATGATACAATAATACGTTTGTTTATTTGCAGATCGAGTTATGGAGCATGCTGTTTCCTTGTACACGGAGGGAAAACATTTAGCAGAAATGTTGGTATTTGGTTGATTTTTGTATACATAAAGCATACAAACCGAAAGTATTTGCACTACGGCCTTAATTGACTAAAAGAAGAGAAAAAAAATAGGCATATTTAGGGTTCATAGGCAAAAGTTTGATCGACCCATTAATTTTTGGCGGTTTTGAGCTTCGAATTTCTTGTATTCTAGTTATTTCTCTTTGATGGCGTTTTCCATGAGTGTTTTGTTGTTTACTGTTGCATTTCATGATGAAATTGTACAGAATAACAGTCATTATATAAATAATGTTTTAAGACATGTATTTTTGAATGATTTTTTTTCAATTTGCTTTTCGTGACTTGTCTCACAAGAAACCCAAGTTGTTAGATGGTTTAATGGTCAACGGTAGCGTGAAATTAGTCAAAACTTAAAGGATGGCACTTTTCGTGAAATTAGATAAGCAGCAGATCCGTTTTTCAAGTATTCAAACGTTGATGAATAAGTCAATTTTGACTTTTATTTGCTTCCTTAATTATTAAGTTATATATACTTGTATTTGATCATTTTCTTATTCTAAGTAAATTTGCAAGGATGTGTTTGGTATTTGTTGTGCTCAAACTTCCGACCAACTCATCAATCCAATGTGAAATAACTCAACACGAAACAACCTGATATCTAATCGAATTGTAAAATCTTCAAACAATAGGTATTGGGTTGATATTGAGTGACCTTTATTTGAATCTAACTCAACCAGATGACCCGTTATTTTATAACTTCTTTGATTTAATATGATTGTTGAACCTTTATTGTTTTATTTTTGACAATTGCACCATCATGTACTTTTTTTATACACATATTTTCAATCTATTCTCCATCTCTGTATAACTTCTTAAAATATATGTTTAGTAACTATGAAAACACACACACACACACACACACACACACATATATATATATATGCAAATTGAGAAAATTAATTGAATGTGATATATTTAAGATTTAAGAAATATAGATAAGTTGTACTAAATGGTTGATGATAAAAAAGAGATTATGAGTAGACTAGAGAAAATAACACATTCAAGGTTAGAAGAATATTTTAATGTACCAAAGTATCAACACCACCAACCCGACCAACCCATACGTTTGGGTTGAAAATTCAATTGAAGATGAAGACATTCATTGGCTAGTTATTTACGGATACACGGAGTGGCTAGAAATAATCGACGCTATCCGGAATAGCAAGAGCAAGTAAAGCCAGTAGTGATGAAGCGGATACAATCGTTAATTGAAAAGGTGAATAGCATGAAAGAGAAATCTATTTTCCCCGCTCCTTAAATATTTGAACGGTCTTTTCTCTTAGATAGAGAGTTTAGAGGGAGGAGTATCTTCTTGGGTAAGATCTTCAAGGCAAGGAAGCTTGGATATAGGTTGGAGAAGATAACTGAGAAGAAATAACTACTCAACTATTTATACTCGTTGCATTAAATGCAATTCAGAAGGTACAGAGCACGTGGCAAGCTTTAAGAGATGAGTTTGTCCTTTGTTGCAAATATACAGTCTTTGACCGTATATGAACAATAGTCTTTCACAAAGTAAGTAAGCATGCTTAGAGACAGTACAGTGACTTTGTACAATACTTTACTTTGAGAGATATGGATTTGTCCTTTATGTGTAGAAGGACAATACAAAAACTAATCTTGTTCAACAAGATTCAATTGATCGCTGACACTAGGATGACGTTGAAGGATTCATTAGTGTTCACTGAATCTTGAGTAGATTTCACATTTGTGTAAACGAGCTTGTTATTACTGAAAACCGCATCAGATCACGAACTTGATTGTCTTTGTCTTCAGCTTCTATCTTCGATATCGCTGAAGGTTTCGTGGTGTAAGTTTTGTCTTCCTGAAGAATACTGATCTCTGAATGAATTACAATACATGTTCAGCGACCATTGAACAGACTCAGTGATGATAGTTGAAGCTGAATACAGAGATAGTACATTTCGATAGATAAAATGGATCATTATCAAATCACTGAGAGAGAGATGATCAAAACAAAATAACAAGAAGAAAAAACCTTAGAAAAAAAAAGAACAAAAGGCAAAAAAAAAAAAATCCAAAAATGAATCACTGAATTTATGAGTTAGGATTTCAATTTTCACTTATAAGTTTCGCTACCATTTTTTTCTAAGTGTTTATATAATGATTGTCATTTGAATTATTAACAACGAGGGGTGGGCATTGTCGGTCTCAACCATTGGATTTGAGAATAATACTTATAGCATCTGACCAAACACTTAGATAGGAATATTTTTGTATACCGTGTTTCATAAGGTACATGTCCAATGAACTTCACTCATCAGATATTACCCTATTTGGTATCATCAGATCCTATTGTTTTAGGTTTCGGTATGTCACCTATCAGATCTGTCTCTATATAGTTGGTTGTCATTAAGACTTTCATCTGATCCTAATTCGATTGATTATTCTACCGGATAAAGGTTTTTAGTTTTACCAACTCTTAGGCAGTATCCAATATAGCACCTTTATAAAGTTCTATAGTTGGTAAATCCGATGTATAGCCTATATGTCAGATATAGATTAAGATATGATTTTTACTTGTGAAAGTCTAATATCTATGTGTATTGATCCAAGAGCAAAATGTATTCAACAAAATCAAAGACTAGCTGAAGTATGGTCAAGATCATCACCAAAGATATTTGGTTTATCATCTTGCCAACAAGAAAATCAATACAGGATAGAGTCAACTAGTAGTCTGATAAATACTACTACTGGCAAGCCAAATATTGAAATACAAACTTGGCCAACAAGTTTGTCTCTCCAACTCTTTTACTTTCTTCTTGGTATGAGAACATGTACAACATGTCAGCCTAAGCAAGTACAAAAGCATCATTCTATTGGTACTTTACTTGCTTACTGTTTCCTCGGCATACAAAGAATGGACTAAGATAACGAAATATTTACATCAAACTCAAAGGTTGAAATGAAGAGTACTGAATCAGTCAATCAAAAGAAGATACACATTAAAGTTGGACAGTAAGCATTGAATGCAATAAGGGCTATAACAGGTCAGCCCTTGTCATTCAATGCTACTTAATCATTTTGAAAGAACATCCTTGTGAGTGTTTTTGAAGCAAAACCGGTGTCATCCTCTGAAGAACTTCCTTAGGTCTTCGGATCTGAAAGATAACCTCATCCCCCCTCTCTTTCAGTTTAGCAGGTATTCCTTCCTAACTTCCGCAACAGATTTGTAATTCTTTGTTGTTATACAAAACATAGAAGAAAGAATGAAAAAGTGAAAATCTGTTGTGTTTGTATTCACCCCCCTTCTACAAACACTGATTGTATAAGTCATCACTTGCTAGGACCAACACAAAGTATGATAATAAAAAATTATATATTTATGTATAGTCATTCACATTAAGGTTGTGTCAAGTCACTGTAATGTAATGGATCCATAGACATAGGGGTGACATACTTGTTTGCCTAACATAACTAAATATGGGTGTTAAATCACTGAAGGACTGGAACTATAGATCGTGGTTGGTTGAAATCGATGATCGTGTGACCCATAATGATTTGATTCTGGAAAATGAGCAAACCTTAGTTGATTGGAGGACTTGAACTACAAACCGTGAGTGGTTGAACTCGATGATGAATGTTCTATAATAGAAGCTCTACAACATAGATTTGTGGCCTACTTTAGTGTTTCACCATGATCAATGGAAATCGGGTCTCCCCCGTTGTTGCAAGACGTATAATTGACTTTATTGTCTTATTGTTTAATTGACTTGAACTCTTTATTGCTTTAAACCTTATATTACTATTTTTTATGGTTTCTATCTTTATCTATAAATTCTGTTTTGTCTAACACTTTTTCTTAAAAATGACATGTATATCAGGATCCTCAGGTGGTGGGGCTCCCAAGGTTTGAGTGGAGCAATGGTTGTAGTTAAGGACATTTTTGGAGATAAGACTTTTGAAGATTTATAGCATCACACGTTGAACAGAATTCTTTTGGTGATCATAGTGACACCCGATATTAATCTTCACCTAGTTTGGTTTAGATTATTAGGTTGTTAGCTACCTTTCATGGTTTATGTTGTAAACACCTGTACTTCCCCATTGATTGGGTGATTCTTATTATTTAAGTATCATTTATGTAATTGTTTTCCAGTTCTAATTTACTCCTATAATAGGGGTGTTACACCATCTTCCATTTCCTTTCATTTAACTTTAACAACACTGGGAGCCAACTTATCTAACTCGTAGACTATCGATTTCTTCCAAGTACCTTTGTCATCCTCCATTGCCATTTCTTAAAATTGCCATCCTCCTTTCATTTCTCAACATAAAAGAGATGAGTTGGATGCCACATTTGAACCTTTAGAGAATCGAAATAGAGGGTGTATCGTAAGATGTACCATTATTACAAAGAATTAACACTTTTCACGTCAATGCGGCTTTATTTTAAGGACCATGAAATAAATTACACTACCTCGAACAATTGTGGTAGCATGGATTCCACTAAAAGCTGACTAAATCCTCCTTTGTCTAAATGATACGTACTAAGTATTTAGTATGTAAAATACCTTTTTATTCTCTTTAGATAGGTTATTTTCCATTTATATCCCAACTTTGAGTCATTTTATCTCTTTTCTCTATTTTTATGTTAAGAAGAATGATGAACCTATTTTTAGTGGATTTTGGTCTAAATTGAGCTTATTTTGGACAGATTGGAGCAGGTTGATGCTGTGGGAATGTGGTAGCATGACATGAAGGCAGATGAAGAAAAAGATAAGACTTGGAGTTGACTTACATGACTTGGGAAGACATTTGAGAGCTTTCTAAAGTTGAACCAGTTGTAGTTTAATCAGATTAGCTGGAGTTTACAAGACTAATTTGGTTGTTTTTTAACTATTAGTTTACTTTATTGTACCATTAGTTTGCTTTAGTGTACTTTCTAGTTTCTTTAGAACTAAAAGTGTGTGAATTGACTATTTTGCCCTCATTCCATCCTTGGTATAAAAAGGGATGTTGGGAGGAGTTTTCAACACACCTCAACACTTCTATTCCACACTTTTCTCTCAAGTAGTTCTCCAAACTACCTGGAGGACAAGTTGTCTTCTAAATATTATTAATCTTTTGGCATTTCGAGTTCCTTTTAATCGTTTTATTTAATCGCTTTCTTTATATTACCGTTA
>NC_037529.1:59473717-59479346 GCF_001531365.2 Cynara cardunculus var. scolymus | reverse complement strand
TTGTTTGCACGTCAACTTGGATGATATGGGAAGTAGACTTGAGAGAGTTGCTAACAAAGAGATTTGTTGTCCGTATTTTCTAAGTTGTTAATTCTTGACGGGTTGATCACTCTGAAGTGTTAAAGTGGAATGGATTCAGAGATGAGCCATTCAAAACACGTCAACTTGAATGATATGGGAGTCCACTCGAGAGAGTGAGTTTTTTTTAGCAAAGAGATTTGTTTGTCCATATACTTTGAAGACACCATTTGTCACTTTCACTGGTCTGGATACCTCATAGAGGTATGTGTTGAAAGCTATAATATCAGTACATTGGTGAAGTCCGAGAGGAATACCTTCAAAGTAATTGGTAAAAATAGTTGTTACTGATTTCATGTTGTAGCAATCTGTCAGCATGGTTTCATGCTGTAGCATTTTGACATCATTGGTCGACTAGAAATAATATTTACATCTCACCCGAAAAGTCATACACCCTAGCTTGCTTTTATATTTTGTTATCTCCTGTTTTTAGTTGTGTTAACTCTGTTCTAATCAAAGTCTTCGAATTCGCCTTCTGAAATCATTTTCTTAACTTTACTTTCTTTTAAACTTTTACTACGATCCCTGTGGACGATATCCGGTACTTGTACCACTTTTATTACTTGAAAGACGATATTGAGACTATTTGTATACTTGCTTTTGGTCCTGATTGTTGTTTGTGGCTGTGGTGTTCGACGACCATCAAGTTTTTGGCGTCGTTGCCGGGGATTAGTTAGTTAAAAGTTTTTTTTTAGTAAAGTAATAGATTTGATTTTTCTCATCCCGTTTTACCCTTTTTAAAAGTGGTGTATGTCACGGAGATATCACGGGGTTATTTTTGAATTGGATCCCGATATTGAGAGAACGTTTAGCCAAAGAAGGAGGGCTCAAAGAGCATTTTTTGCTCTACTCTCTCCCAACATGGAGTTACCTCCCCCAATCATCCCTGAGATTCCACATTTAGAAAACCAACCGCCTGCCTTTGGGACAATACCACTTTTTTCGAATTTTCAGCAAGAACACCAGCACCATAATAATCATAATGAGGAAACAGAGTCGGAGAATAATGAACAACCAAGAGAGCAAACTCGGAACATCATTAATTTGGCAAATTCCAAAAATGGACGGATCATGGACTATGCCATTCCGGATTTTGAGCAATTAAATTCTGGGATAGTTAGGCCGCATATGACCGCTCTTCATTTTGAACTAAAACTGATTATGTTTCACATGTTGCAAACAAATGGACAATTTTCCGGATTACCTTCGGATGACCCACACTCACATTCGAAATCCTTTATGGAAATCACTGATGCTTTCCTGATCCCGGGAGTGTCTAATGATGCTTTGAGACTTACTTTATTCCCATTTTCTCTGAGGGATCGGGCAAAGGCATGGTTCACTTCATTAACTCCGGGGTCTGTGCCTTCATGGAGTAATATGGCGGAAAAGTTTTTGCGAAAATATTTCTCACCAACAAGGAACGCTAAGTCCAGAAACGAAATTTGCCTTTTTAAACAAATGGACGATGAAGTTGTTCCTGACGCTTGGGAAAGGTTCAAAGAGCTGTTAAGAAGATGCTCACACCATGGCATTCCCTACTGTATTCAACTCGAGACATTCTACAATGGGTTAAGTCCCATAGCTAAACAGATGTTCGATGCGACTGCGGGAGGAGCCTTTACAGCTATGACCTATAATGAAGGATATGAGATCCTTGAAAAAATTTCTGCGAACAATTGACATTGGGTTGATCCACTTGCTCAATCGCAAAAGAAGACTGTTGGAATACATGATGTAGATGCATATACTGCATTAACAGCACAGCTCACTTCCATGGCCACCATGCTTAAAAACCTTACTTCTGGCCAAGGAGTGCAGCCAGCTGTTACTACACCTATTCCAAAAGTCCTTTTCAGTGCAATGTATTTGTTGTGGTGGGGAACACTCGTATGAACATTGTCCTCATAATTCTAAATCCATAAACTTTGTTCATAATGGATTTTGTCCCTATACCTACAGTTACAATGCAAGTTGGAAACAACACCCGAATTTTTCATGGAACGGTCCGGGTTTGAATCCACCTGTTCATAAGCAACAAGGAACCTCTAATTTTCAACCTCAACAGCATGCAAGCAGTTCTCAAACTCATCACCAAAGTTTTCAAACTACTCAACCTCCTTTTCAAAACAACCCACATCCACAGACTGATTTATCATCTTCTTTGGAAGCAATGATAAAAGGGTTATTTGCGCAAGCTCAATCTCAAAATCAAGCTTTGATAACCCAACATAACTCTCAGAATCAGTCTCTGTTCAATCAAAAAAGTGCTGCCATCAGAAACCTGGAAACGCAAGTCAGTCAACTTGCTCTTAATCAGAGCAATAGAGTCCTTGGTACCTTGCCTAGTAACACAGAAGTCCCAAGAGCCTTAGGAAAGGAACATATGAAAGTAGTGACTCTTAGGAGTGGGAAGGAATTAACAGAGACCATACCAAAAGAAAGTGAACATGTTGTGTCTAAACCTGAGACTATACCCATGGTCCCTGTTATTGAAAGTCCACCAAAACCTCTAGATGACCAACTATCTAAGACCACCACTTTTGTTCCTCATAAGTCGGACTATCCTTTGTTATTCCCAGAAAAAGTTGCTAGGAAAAAGTTGCTAGGATGAGGTTATAACAGGTCCAAAAACCAAGGTTGTAATCCCATCTGAACCTCAAGAAAGTAAGACCAAGACTCTAGGCACTCTAGACCCATCTTGTTCAACACAACCAAACAAAGTCATCATAAAGTCAGTTCCTCTTTATGTTCCTTTTCCCCAAAGGTTAAGGAATCAGAAGGAAGAACTGCAATTTAAGAAGTTTTTGGAAGTGTTTAAAGCATTGCACATCAACATACCTCTTGTTGAAGCAATTGAGCAAATGCCYAGTTATGCCAAGTTCCTTAAAGACATTTTAAGTAAGAAGAAAAAGGTGATCGAATATGAGATCGTAGCTCTTACCGAAGGATGTAGTGCGCTTCTAACCAACAAAATACCTCCTAAGCTTAAAGACCCAGGAAGTTTCACTATTCCATGTTCTATAGGTGGAAAGGAGATTGGTAAAGCATTGTGTGATTTAGGTGTTAGTATCAACCTTATGCCCTTGTCTGTTTTCGACACCTTAGTCATAGGAGAAGCTAGACCCACCACTGTCACTTTGCAATTGGCCAATAGAACCATTGCTTATCCTAAAGGTAAGATTGAGGATGTCTTAGTTCAGGTTGACAAATTCATATTTCCAGCTGACTTCATTATCCTGGATTTTGAGGCTGATAAGGATATTCCCATCATCTTAGGGAGACCTTTCTTAGCCACTGGTGGAACTTTGATTGATGTCCAAAATGGAGAGCTAACCATGACAGAAAGTCACATTCAATGTCTTCAATTCCTTAAAGTACCCTGATTACTTAGAGGAATGCTCAGGAGTTACTGAGATAGAGACAATGTGCTATGAGGAAGGAGCTAGGAATGCCTGTAAGTTAGAAGAGGAGGAGAGTGTTGAGATATGTGATGAGACTGTTGAGGATTTAGAAGGTGATGTCCCATCTGATGCTGCAGCATTTGAGTTGCTGGATAATGGTGAGCTTAAGAATTTTACCCCGTCCATAATTTCATCACCTGACCTGGAGTTAAAGGAACTCCCATCTCATTTGAAGTATGTTTTTCTAGGAGAAGAAGGTACGTTACCTGTCATTATATCATCTACCCTAGAATTACATCGAGAAAAGAAATTGGTGGATATGTTGAAGTTGCACACAAAAGCTATGGGATTGACCGTTGACGACCAAAAAGGGATTAGTCCTTATTTTTGTCAACATAAAATCGTCCATAACAATAATTTCACATCCATAACAATAATCGTCCATAAGTTGGTCAAGGCTGACTTGGAGGCAAAGACAAGTGCCCAAATCAAGAAGTTGGGCAAAAAGAGGAAGGCTCTCAAGGATGAGAATGCAAGGTTGTTTGAAGAAAATGCAAAAATTGAAGGAGGAGTGCAAGAGGTTGAAGGACAGCATCTCCACTTCACCTACTCCTATGGAGTAGGACAGGTTCCATCATCCCCTCTTTAGCTTCTTTTATTTATTTTATTTCAACTTGTTTTATTTTTCTTGAGTCTGGGATTGTCTTTTACACTTTTTAGTTTATTTTCTTGCAAAGAACACATATGTTTATAATTGACATATGCTTGTATAGCCAAAATAATTCTTGTAGTTTAGTTACACTTTCTAGTCACTTGGTATCACTAGAACTAGCTTGTTTTGCTTGGGACCACATCTTGATCCTCATCATATGCTTAACTAAGAAAGGATGTAGGCCCTTTGTTCTTTTCTCCAAAATCTAGCCACTTGTAGCCATTGCATAAACAGCCCCCTATATACTTCCAATGAGGACATTGAAAAATCTGAGTTTGGGGGAGGGTACCATCATTGATCAAAGCAATGCAAAAGAGCACAAAGTGCCAAAAGTGGAGATCAAATTGCACAAAGTGCACAAAGCTTACATGAAATATTTGAGATCTAAAACACCACAAATGTCCCATAGGGGCAGGTGTAAACACCAAAAATGTCCCATAGGGGCAGGTGTAAATGCATTCAACAAAAGAGCACAAAGTGCCAAAATTTTGAAAAATTTAATGTTGATGCATAAAGGAGAGAAAAGGCAAAGAGAGGAAAAAATGTGCCAAATGAGAGTAAATCAGTTACTTCAAAGTCCTATTGATCTTAGAATATATGATGTGTTGAGCATAACAAAGAGCAAATAGAGCTAGCTTATGGTTTATGCTAATGGTTAGTTAGGATATGCTTACTTGAGATTTATGAAAGCTATATGGTGCATTTTGGCATAATCAACATATGAGTATGCACTTACTGCATTTTCTTGCAAATTTTCAAAATTGAGTTATTTTTAGTTGTCTTTTGGTTGCTTGGGGACAAACAACGGTTTAAGTTTGGGGATGTGATACGTACTAAGTATTTAGTACGTAAAGTACTTTTTTATTCTCTTTAGATAGGTTATTTTCCATTTATATCCCAACTTTGAGTCATTTTATCTCTTTTCTCTATTTTTATGCTAAGAAGAATGATGAACCTGTTTTTAGTGGATTTTGGTCTAAATTGAGCTTATTTTGGACAGATTGGAGCAGGTTGATGCTGTAGGAATGTGGTAGCATGACCTGAAGGCAGATGAAGAGAAAGATAAGACTTGGAGTTGACTGACATGACTTGGGAAGACATTTGAGAGCATCTAAAGTTGAACCAGCTGTAGTTTAATCAGATTAGCTGGAGTTTACAAGACTAATTTAGTTGCTTTTTAACTATAAGTTTACTTTATTGTACCATTAATTTGCTTTAGTGTACTTTCTAGTTTCTTTAAAACTAAAAGTGTGTGAATTGACTATTTTGCCCTCATTCCATCCCTAGTATAAAAAGGGATGTTGGGAGGAGTTTTCAACACACCTCAACACTTCTACTCCACACTTTTCTCTCAAGTAGTTCTCCAAACTACTTGGAGGACAAGTTGTCTTCTAAATATTATTAATCTTTTGGCATTTCGAGTTCCTTTTAATCG
>NC_037529.1:59429502-59473287 GCF_001531365.2 Cynara cardunculus var. scolymus | reverse complement strand
TTGCTAACAAAGAGATTTGTTGTCCGTATTTTCTAAGTTGTTAATTCTCGACGGGTTGATCACTCTGAAGTGTTAAAATGGAATGGATTCAGAGATGAGTCATTCAAAACACGTCAACTTGAATGATATGGGAATCCACTCGATAGAGTGAGTTTTTTTTAGCAAAGAGATTTGTTTATCCATATACTTTGAAGACACCATTTGTCACTTTCACTGGTCTGGATACCTCATAGAGGTATGGGTTGAAAACTATAATATCAGTGCATTGGTGAAGTCAGAGAGGAATACCTTCAAGGTAATTGGTAAAAATAGTTGTTACTGATTTCATGCTATAGCAATCTGTCAGCATGGTTTCATGCTATACATTTTGACAGCATTGGTCAACTAGAAATAATATTTACATCTCACCCGAAAAGTCATACACACTAGCTTGCTTTTATATTCTGTTATCTCATGTTTTTAGTTATGTTAACTCTGTTCTAATCAAAGTCTTCGAATTCGCCTTCTAAAATCATTTCCTTAACTTTACTTTCTTTTAAACTTTTACTACGATCACTGTGAACGATATTCGGTACTTGTACCACTTTTATTACTTGAAATACGATATTGGGACTATTTGTATACTTGCTTTTGGTCTTGATTGTAGTCTGTGGTTTTCACTGATCACTAAACATCACCCCAAATGGCTCAAGTAATTGTTCTTTTTTCCGATATAGAAGATCAAACACAACTGTAACCATAAAACATACTAAAGGGTTGTTTACCTAAATGCTTACTCGGTAAATGCTTATCGTTAGAAGTCTAACACTATAATTTATTTTACTAGTAAGACTGTAGTAGATCAAAACGTCTCCCATGCAACAATTTATTTAGTAAGCGCTTACCCGGGTAAGAGTCGTCACCCTTACTTACCGGGTAAGACTCTCCATCCTTATCATCGTTCTTACCAGGTAAGATTCTTGGCCCTTGTCATGTTCATCCGGTGAGGAAAATTAGCGGCTAAATACTTACCGGGTAAGCGTTTAGTAAACGGTTCCTAAGAGCTCTCTAACTTGATATCTCAACAAACCTGGCTCTGATACCACTTGGGAGATCTACATGTCCAAGAGTATCTCAAATGTGATCCCACTCAACAACAAATGTAAAGAAACATCAACACCACCACCAAGAATTATGTGGTTCCACTATTAACGTAATAGTGTACGTCAACACAAGGAGGAGGATGTTGTATTTCACTATAAAACACAACAGTATGAGTATAAAAAAGTATTACATCACTATTAAACATAGATACTCTCTATTAAGATTACCAAATATTACTCCAAGCTAAAATATGCATACAAATATGATTCAAGGTGTGTCTAAGGGGCCGTTTATCAAACGCTTACTTGAGTAAGTGAATATCAAGTCACATTACCTTACTGGATGAATATAGTAAGGACCAAGAATCTTATCCGGTAAGAGCGAGACAAGGACCAAGAGTCTTGCCCAATAAGTGAGGGCGACGACTCTTACCACGGTAAACATTTATCGGATAAGTGTTTGATAAACGCCCCTAAATCAGATGAAATGACTTGATGTTTACATACAACATTATGACTACTAATTTCCCCATGATGGCAATTAACCTCCTCAAAATGTTCATTCATCTCCACAAACTGACCACACATTTCCCATATGAGAATATATGAAAAAAAATCAAGTTTTTCAACACTTTGTACCGATTAAGGGGTTGTTTGTTTACCTCTTAATAGTTTCATTAAGAGGCAACCTCTGAATCGTTAAGAGGTGAATCTTGCTTGGCAAAAAAAAGTCTGTTTCTTAATGGTTCTAAAACCTTCTGAATGATTTTGTATTCTGGATCTCCCTTAACCATTAAGAAGCCTAATTTCATTGTACACAATTACCAAACAATTATATTTCATTTTGCACTATATCATGAGAGCCTCTTAATCATTCTGACCCCTTTGATCATTCTGCACCAAACCATTCAACAATTGCCAAAAAGCCCCTAAGTTGCAAACAAACGTTGAGAATCAAACATAAGAGGCCGATAAAGATTTTTTTTTCTTCTTTTTTTTGTATAAAAACAAACAAAGGATTACTCTTTTTGACCAAAAGATGGTGAAGARAGGAGCCAGATAGAAATAGTCTTTAATGAAGTACTCATTTCGTTATAAAAAAACACAATCTTTTAGGTGGTATTATAAAAATAAATCTGGATAGGAAGAACTTGATCTGGTAAACTGACTAGCAGTTTCAACTTCAACTACTATTTGATGTGCAATAAGTTTTAAATCAAAATTTAATTGTTTGTTAATAAGAAATTATTTAGCCTGTAATTCATAAAAGTTTGTTTTCTAAAAATCTTTTAAATATTCAATCATCAACATGTTTATTTAAAATCAACGGGTTAATAATAAGGGTTGAATTCCGGTGGGAAAGTGAGTTAAAATGAGAAGCGTAAGAAGTGTTCTTCATCCTTTGATGTATATTAGGATTAGACACATCAAGACGAGACGCATCGGAGCAATCTCCTTGTCAAACACGATTCATGAATAAGTTTGAGATTAAATATGATCAAGAGTCCAGATCTCTTCTTATACTTTTTACTTTATCTCTTATTCTCATACGATATTTCACCGGATAATAACCTATATTTTAATAAGAAAGAATTGATAAATGTATTGTTTTACTATATATTTAAAATATGATATTTTGGAAAAATGTATTACTTAATAGTATTTTGATAATTCTTGATTTTAATTTAAATAATTTGAAAAATACAGTCACCAAAACACGTAATTGACCAAAAATTACGTGGCAACAAATACTAAATAATAATAAAAATATATATACACTTCTTAATTAATTTAAAAAATAATAAAATATTATATCTAAAAAAAATAATTTAAAAATGGGCGTTTTGTTGACAATAATAAACTCAAGGGAAATGAAAAGCTCCAAGAAAAAGTAACAAAAACGGTTTTACAAGCGCCAAGACGCAAACCCAATTTGCATCATTTCTCACCGCCAAATTCCCCACCCAATTTCTCCATCAAATCCCACATTTTCTTTGATTCATTTCTCCTACATCCATCCATCTCTCTCTCTCTCTGTATGTTCTTGGATAAACCTGCATTCAAAGAAGAGGAATAATGGGTTCTATGGTGGAAGGTGTAACCCAGGTTCTGATCCCAGTGGCTGCATTCATTGGAATCGGGTTTGCTTTGGTTCAGTGGTTTCTGGTTTCAAAGGTGAAGGTGTCGTCTGGATTAACGGAGAGTGGAAGTCAGAACCAGCGGAATAGGTTGATTGAAGAAGATGACCAGGAGGTTGGTGTTGACTCTGATCAACTTGTGTTCAAGTGTGCTGAGATCCAAAGTGCAATCTCTGTTGGTATCCCCCTCTCATCTCTTTCTACGATTTTAGATCATTTTTAGTTTTTGGATCGATTTTAATATGTTGAAGTTCAATTAGTTGTTCAACAAATTTATATCCTCTGTTATTCATGCTCTGTTTTTGTTGGTCCGATAGATCGATTGTTAACCCTAGTTTTCTATCAATTCTAGTTTGAAATTCATAATAATAGACAAGGGTTTTCTAATTTAAGTCCGATCCTTCCAACTAGAATGAAGTTTTTGATTGATCTCTTCAGGTGCAACGTCATTTCTTTATACGCAGTACAAATACCTTGCGATCTTTACAGCAGTATTTGCTGCAATCATCTTTCTGTTTCTGGGATCGGTCAAGAACTTTAGCACAAAGAGCGAGCCCTGCACTTACAACAAGGGCAACATGTGCAAACCTGCATTAGCCAACGCCTTCTTTACTACAGTCGCCTTTTTACTGGGCGCTCTAACGTCAGTTCTTTCTGGGTTTCTTGGTATGAAGATAGCAACATATGCAAATGCTAGAACGACGTTAGAAGCAAGAAAAAGTGTTGGGAGTGCATTCATAACGGCTTTTCGATCTGGGGCTGTAATGGGATTTCTTCTTGCTGCTAATGGCCTCTTGGTTCTGTATGTTTCAATCAATTTGTTTAGAATGTATTATGGAGATGATTGGGAAGGGTTATTTGAATCCATTACTGGTTATGGTCTTGGTGGCTCATCAATGGCACTTTTTGGAAGAGTTGGGGGAGGCATATACACAAAAGCAGCCGATGTTGGTGCTGATTTAGTAGGAAAAGTTGAAAGAAACATTCCTGAAGATGATCCTCGTAACCCTGCTGTAATCTCTTTTCCTTTTTACTTTGCATGTCTAAACAGAATTTTTCAAAGTCAAAATTAACGCGTTTCAAAGCCGGATTAGATAAGCACTCTTTCATTTTCATCAAAGTTCTCTCAGAAATTTAAATGAATTTCAGCATTTTTTAGTAATGTCGTAGAATTGGCTCTCAAAAGTCAAACTTGGCCTCTTAATAAGCTCCATCATTCTGGCAAGTATCATGTTAAAATCCCACATCGGCTAGTCTCACTTTCTTTTCGATATATGTTGGAACCCTTTTTTTTCACAAAGACTATTTTCTACAGTAATATGGGGTTCCACGTATTTTCAAATGGTATGAGTCGAGGTCTACCATCTGTGACATCTTTGTCCGTCTAGCCTCCGTTGGGGGAACGAATATATAGAACCCCTTCTTTCTTCAAGGATTCTTTTGGTGAATAATACAGGGTTCCACATTTTCATGGTCGTTAACATTTGGATGATCTTTGCAGGTTATTGCGGATAATGTGGGTGATAACGTCGGTGACATTGCTGGGATGGGATCCGACTTGTTTGGATCATATGCCGAATCATCATGTGCTGCTTTATTTGTGGCTTCCATATCATCCTTTGGTAATAGTCATGATTTCTCAGCCATGGCTTTTCCTCTGCTTATAAGCTCGATGGGAATTGTCGTTTGCTTAATCACTACGTTTTTCGCCACCGATTTTTTCCAAATAAACGGTGTGGCTGATATTGAACCGTCTCTCAAGCGTCAACTGCTAATTTCTACAATATTAATGACTGCTGGGATTGCTATTGTCAGCTTCACTGCTTTACCATCAGAATTCACTATCTTCAACTTTGGTGCCAATAAGCTTGTTAAAAGCTGGTATGTGCTTATTTCTTTCACTGCATGTGTCTGCTTTGCTGGTTGTACAATGTGCATTAACATCTGTATTATGGGCGTACTCCTTTCAATTGTTTTCTCCAGGCACATCTTCTTCTGTGTTTCAATAGGTCTGTGGGCTGGTCTGGTTATTGGATACATAACCGAGTATTACACTAGCAGCGCATATAGGTGAGGTTTTTTACACAGTTGCTTTAAGGGTCAAATATATAAATTCTAAATTTAAAAGGGAAAAATGCAACAAAGTTTGATTTTGTTCCTATTTTGTGTAATGAGTTCTTTTACTTAATTGGTATAATAAAGGTTAAAAAAATTCACATACATGGATACATGTTTACGAAAGGTTTACATGCCAAAGTGGGCGATAATTGATACCCAAGCCATCAATGTTACAAGCTAAGCAAGTTACCGATCAAAAGAAGGGAAAAAGTAAGAAAAACTGAAACTCGGTTACATCAAATAGGAAACTGTGAAACTCGGTTACAATGGTTGAGAAAAAAATTATTTGGTATACTAAATAGGAACCAAGACAAACTTTGTTGCATTTTGCGTGATTTAAAAAGGCAAATATATTTGTTAAAGAATACAATAGCAACATTGAACTTGTTCGTATACGTCTTCATCAATCTTATCACAACGGTCAAATGATTTGCAGCCCAGTGAGGGATGTGGCAGACTCCTGCAGGACGGGTGCTGCAACGAATGTGATATTCGGACTGGCTCTAGGATATAAATCTGTTATCATCCCGGTATTTGCTATCTCTGTGGCTATTTATGTGAGCTTTAGCTTGGCTGCCATGTACGGGATCGCAGTGGCTGCTTTGGGGATGCTAAGTACCATAGCTACTGGTCTAGCCATTGATGCTTACGGGCCCATCAGTGACAATGCGGGTGGTATTGCAGAAATGGCTGGAATGAGTCACACAATCCGGGAGAGAACTGACGCTCTTGATGCTGCTGGAAACACCACAGCTGCTATTGGCAAGGTACAAGACCCTTGCAATAAGTTCATTTTAGTCCGACTCTTTTTAACTCGATAACCTTTAAATGACCGACCTGCCTGTGGTGTAAAACAGCTTGCCATCTTAAATTTTGAGAGAGAAAAAACACTAGAATGTTAGTTTGTAAAATGATCCTTTTTGATAATTGACACTTTCAGATTTTATGAAACAAATCATAACCCATGAATATTATGGTAATGTGTATATAAAACTGGCGTTGGGTCTCAGGGTTTTGCAATCGGGTCTGCTGCTCTAGTCTCTCTTGCTCTATTTGGGGCTTTTGTGAGCAGAGCTGGGATTGAAACGGTGGACGTGTTGACACCAAAAGTGTTCATAGGCTTACTGATAGGAGCAATGCTTCCGTACTGGTTCTCTGCTATGACAATGAAGAGCGTCGGAAGTGCTGCTCTGAAAATGGTTGAAGAGGTTCGGCGACAGTTCAACACCATTCCAGGGCTCATGGAAGGAACCACAAAACCTGATTATGCAACATGTGTCAAGATTTCAACAGATGCTTCACTAAAAGAGATGATCCCTCCTGGTGCTTTAGTTATGATCACACCTCTAGTTGCGGGAACCTTTTTTGGAGTGGAATCGCTTGCTGGTGTACTTGCAGGTTCACTTGTTTCAGGTGTCCAGGTACATGTGTTGTATGCCATTTTTTTTAGTAACTTCGAATTGTGTTTAACCGCACCCCTTAACCAAGTTCATCGCTTTTGCATAACTTCATTCATAGATTGCTATATCTGCTTCTAACACGGGTGGAGCTTGGGATAATGCGAAGAAGTATATCGAGGTAAACCAAACAAAACTCTGCTAGTAGTTTGGATTGGAGATTGAGATATGGAGTTTGTTATGAAGATATATGTTGAAAATATGAATGTATATGCAGGTGGGTCAGAACATGCAAGGACATTAGGACCAAAGGGATCAGAAGCGCATAAGGCAGCAGTGATAGGTGATACAGTGGGAGACCCATTGAAGGATACATCAGGACCATCACTCAATATCCTCATCAAGCTCATGGCTGTTGAGTCCTTGGTGTTTGCTCCTTTCTTTGCTACTCATGGTGGTCTCTTTTTCAAATGGTTTTAGATCACAGATTTGTATATGTTTGATTTAATAAAAAAAAGGGTACCATTTTGCCTTTTACTTCAACATATCATTTCCATTCAAATATTTTTAATTCATTTCGTGTCATGGTTTGCCCTTATATATAACAAATAAAAGTTACATACAAATAAAGTTATTTTATAATTTAATTAAAATATCTGATAAATAATCAAATATTGTAAATATATTTTTAATCATAAATTAACAAAATTTATAAATGAAACTAAAGTACTGGTTAGTTGACGTATAACGTTGACACAGTAGGCTAAAAAGAAATTTTACATTGACACAGTAGGCTAAAAAGAAATTTTACAAGCTCTAGAGATTTTGTATGTAAATTCTCTATTTTAGAGAAATTTTGAAGAATTTGGTCTTAGATCATTGTAATTATTCACATGACTAAAAACCATTATTTATAATTTGTTATACTTAATCAGTTCAAAATCTTCCACTAATTCAATAAAACCATTAGTTTCTTATTCATATCAGTTTTCTAAGTGCATAATGTATATTTAGAACCTCAAGAGTGGTGCATGATTGGTTTGAGTTTGACTTCAAAGGTCAAAAGTACCAGGGGGTCTCAGGTTTAAATCCAAGAAGAAATAAAATCCCCTTGTGACCATGGAGGTTCCAATGCGGTGACTCCGGGCTATCTGCAAAGCAGGTGGTTGTCCCGGGATTAGTCGGCTCGCATAGTGGGTTGGATATACAGGTTAATCAAAAAAATGTATATCTATACTATATTATTAAACATTTGAGAAAAACTCTTAAAAACCATTCTTTATGCATGAAGTATTGTGTATTAATGCATATTACTTAAAATTAAGATTACAAGTAAATTGTTCGTCAATACAACTTATTAAAACTCCATTTTTGAATTCGTATAACTAACTGTAGATAAATATAATCAAATACAGAATAAATCTTTTATTTTTAAATATAAAAAATCTAAAATATAATTAGGATAATCATTAAGTTCTAACAGAATCATTATTTTTACAAATTTTTTTATTGTTAAGTCAAAAATAAATTACTTCTTTTTGACCTAAACTAAAGTATAATAAAAAATTGAATTAAAGAAATTGTTAAAAAAACAAAAACTTTTAAATAGTTAATTTAATATTAATATCGATATATTTTTTAAAATTTTTATGTTATATTCAAATTTATTTTTATAAAGATGTATCTCGTAACATTGTCATTGCCGTGGTACTATTCTAGTTTAGAAAAAAAATATTTAGACACAAATCGGGGTTAAAAATCTTTAACCATGTTCGGGTGGAGGCCGGTGACCAACCTAAAATCCGGAGTCAAACAAATGAAAAGTCAACACCATCTTCAACCGTCTTCTAACCGTTCTGAACATTTAAAACCCTGCACTCCCTTTCACTTGGTTAACTCCGCCCTCCCCAACCCCCATCTCACTCTCTTCAATTCCATTTTCATTCAAAAATTCCAATTCATCATGCAATCTTCAATCTCTCTCTCACTTTCTTCGCCTTCTCCGATCACCGCCAGATCCAACTGCGGCGTTGACTCATACTCACCCCACCTCTTCTTCAACAACACAACTACCCCGAATCAGCTCCGGTTTTGTGGCCTCAGAAGAGATGCCTTTTCTGGTTGCAAATCTTCTTCGTCTAATAATGCCATTCGATTCAACCAATTGCCTCCGACAAATAAGGTTTTCGCTTCCTTATCCGGCAACGGAACTCCTTCCAAGGGTTTTGATTATGATCTTGTCATTATTGGAGCTGGTGTTGGTGGTCATGGCGCTGCCCTTCATGCTGTTGAAAAGGTAATTCGACCGCCACCTTATCAATGTCTTCTGTTTGGTTTATATTTCAGTACAGCAACGCTCAGTTTAATAGTTGAAAACAAACCTCCATTGTGGAATCTCCCTACATTTAGAAATGGTCGGAAGAAGAAGAAGAAGAAAACATTTATTAAATAAGGAAAACGTACTCGGATATCAATTTATTTTAGGTATTTGTCTAAATTGTTGTAACACTTGATTCAACTCCTAATGTCCGTCGTTTTGATAGATTCAGGTAAGTATATATTCAATAAAATATTCATCCAGAATGTTCGTGCATATCTATTAGCCTAGCTCTGTCGCTGGTTCATGTATATCTACTTACTTTTGAACGTCGCCAGCTGAAGTAAGCTAGTTTGTTTCTTCAAAGCAAAGGAAAGTGATCATACACATGCATATGCATTTATAAAAATCAAACAAACCCAGTAAATTCCACTCAGAAGTAGAGTCTACGACGACCACTCTCTCCTAAAGAAAATACTCTTTCCAAAAAACCATACCTCACCTCTGGGACTAGGGTAGAGCTGCTGTTTTCGTGAAGACACACATGTCCATACGTATAGGATTATAATGTGGGATAGGGAAACTTACCAATCAGTTCAGATATATATAGTCAAATTAGGACCATCCCAAAAAAATGGATATGTAATGCAAATTGCCAATTTATATGCTTCACTTACAACGATACATTGGCCGTTTTATGTCGCTCCTGCTTACAAGCATTTTGTTTAAAATTCATAAATTTGACTTCTATAGGGTCTGAAAACTGCCATAATCGAAGGAGATGTGGTTGGTGGAACATGTGTTAATCGTGGGTGTGTTCCTTCCAAGGCCCTTCTTGCTGTAAGTGGTCGAATGCGGGAGCTCCAAAATGAACCCCACATGAAGTCATTTGGATTGCAGGTATATCTATTTCCCAGCACTTAAATATTTCTTATTTTAAGCATGTGTCAAAGGTTCTTCCGTAGTTAATATTGTCTAGCTTTGACGTTTGTAAGTCATTTGTTGCCCTTGTTTGTCCCCATGTTCAAAGAGGTTCATCCGTGTATTCTCGTCTCAAGCTCTCTTTTGATTCTTTTCTCTTCGCTACTATTGGCTTGTTTAAAGTTTATTTCAACTAGACCTTCTATAGTTTATCAATGAACAGTAACAATCAAGGGGCAAACATAAATTGAATAAGTTAGTATGGTAAATGGTCGATAAATAATTGTCATGTGATAATATTTTCAGTAAATATATATGCTCTGCACTTAGAAACAAGTTTCTAATGCAAGAGAATCATGAACATGTATGCAACATTGTTCAGCTGTGAACTCAACTATACTGAATAAGCTTCTCTCTTGTCTGATGATGATGGACCTGCTCAAGTGTTTGGAGCTAAAGGTCGTAAGTTCAATACACACTTGTCGGATCCCTAGTGAATTACCAAGGGTGCTTCAATCGGTGGGTGGTAGAGGTTTTCATCCTCCATTCCTTGGGTTTACTCACCTTTGAATGAGGTTTCTTTGGCCTTCAGAAAAATATAAATTGTTATAACAAGTGTACTTTACTTAGATATATTGTAGATCCATGTTAAAGACACACAAGACAGGAACTTGTGAACAATTCATAAATAGTACTTAAACTTAGTTGGACATAAACTGACAATATATATATATATATATATATATATATACAGCCTTGAACGATTTATTGGGATGATTTTTCCAGTGACTTAGTGTTTCCCAAAATGTGCTTGCTTACAGAAATTATGTGGGCATGTTAAGTAAAACGAGTATGGGGGAAGTTGGCTGTGCTGCCTGTGCACATATAAAACCATAGGTCCACACCATGTTGAATTGAAAATTTCAAATCCAAGTTCTGTATAGTTAATAGTTCAGGTTCATTTTACAAGACTTTGTCCTGTTTTTGGTATCTGTATTATCAACCATGCCAGTAGTCTGTCACCCTCTATCTGATTCTTACTCTCTAAATGCATGATCTCTTCATTTCTTCATTTCATTCATATAAGTCAAGATGAAAAGTCCTTGTCTTTCATTAAGTATCTGTTAATAAGATCAAAACCCCTTCTGTTGGATTGTTATTGGTTTCGTTGTTGGTATTTGTGGTGCACATTTGAGATCCGTTTTGAATTCTGAGTAGTTGTTAGGTTTGCACTATATGCTAGTTATTGGGACATCGGTGCATTAATTGTGATATTGAATTATCCCCCAACACTACTAAACTTGTATTTGTTTATGCTGACAGGTTGCAGCTGCTGGGTATGACAGACAGGGGGTAGCTGATCATGCCCAAAGTCTTGCCACCAAAATAAGAAATAATCTAACCAATTCAATGAAAGCTCTTGGTGTGGACATATTGACAGGTTTTGGTGCTGTTGTGGTATGTCCTTTACTGACGGAATTTTTATACATATTTTCATTCATCTTTTGCTTATTAACTGAACTAAATTTGGCTTGGCGCATGTGAACTCTAGAATTTGTTATGAATATAGGGTCCACAGAAGGTGAAATATGGAAAAGTTGGAGGTACTGAGACAATTATTACTGCAAAAGATATAATCATTGCTACTGGTTCAGTACCCTTTGTCCCTAAGGGGGTTGAGGTTGATGGTTAGTGCTTGTTTCTTCATACATTTTCCTTCACATTAACAGCAAATAGTAAATAGTAAAGAATAATGTTAGAAAAGTGAGACAAAGTAAATGGAAGAGATAATATCTTAAAGAGGATATTGAGATGTGAAATGTCTGCAGTTTATCTACTTTTGATGAACTTCCGATACATGACACAAAGTGCAGTCATAAAATACAATATAAACAGTATTTAATAGCTACCTGTTGATTAAATCATTCCAAAAGTTGTAATATTTCTATGACAATTCAGGCTTTTAGTGTAATCCTTGTGGTTTGCAATTCGTTTCTACTTTTGTCCCTTGACTAACTCCGTTATATAAACTATGTTAAGTCAGGAGCATTGTAGTCTTTTTACTTCTTTTTGTATATTCTTATTTTTTATTAAACAAATTTCAACATTATGTTATATATCATCACATATATATATTATATGCATATATATTATTTATATTATATACACTCCCCACCTCTTCCCCTCCCCCTGCCCCGCTTCTTCTTCCCCATAAAACGTGTCGCGGAAAAACAACTTCTATCACCATCTACTTCTACTCTGCTCCTACACCAGAGGGACGGAAATTCAGTTTACAAAAGTTATAGCATCCACATGGAAGCTCTAACAGCACTCTTCCCTGTTTCTCTGCCTTCGCTTAACAGAAAGCAATTATCCCAACTAAGTTTTAGTTTTCCATCTACTCACAACAAAACCCAATCCTCGGTGGTATGTACTCATGCCTGTGTGTGATCTGGAGAAGAGGGTTCGCATGAAAAGGTGATGGGCCTGGATGTGGTGGTGTGGTGGGACAAGAACGAGAAGGCATATATATGGAAGGTGTTCAATGATAGTTGTCTGCACAAATTGACTCCATTTTCTGAAGGAAGAACTGATCAACTGGGAATGCTGGTGTTTAAAAGAAACAAAAATGAACATATTAAAATGAAAGGAAATGACGAAAAGATCAAAATGACCTCGTATTTATAGATAATGGATAATCGTTTGGTCTAGGGATCTGTGGGCATACCACCAGGTCATTTGCGTAATAAATGAAGTCCAGGGACCAATTCCGTATAAACCTACCATAGAGACAAAATCTGTAATTTACTCAATATATAATTTGATTAAAAAAAATTAAAAACGTTAAAGACGAAAATACCCCTGACTTAACGGATTTTATTTAACAGAGTTTATTAGAGGGACAAAAATAGCAACAAATTGCAAACCATGAGGACGAATACCATAATTTCAAAAACACGAGGACGAAAATCACAGGGACAAAAACGTAGTTTACTCTAATACTTATCTTGGAGCCGATAAAATTTATTGATTAGCTGCCTGCAGGTAAGACTGTAATAACCAGTGACCACGCGCTCAAACTAGAGACAGTTCCAGAGTGGATAGTTATTGTAGGAAGTGGTTACATTGGACTTGAATTCAGTGATGTCTACACAGCACTGGGAAGTGAGGTGAGATCATTGATCCTTTGAAGCACTTCCTATATTCATGCCATTTCTGGGTTGTTTCCTCTTTTCACTCCCATAGAGTAGGAAAATCATCAAGTATCTTTTCATTGTCATTTAAGTCAGAGGGAGAAAACTGATGCAGATATACGGATATATTCTGATTTTTGGTTTTTGTATATGTGAGTTCCATCCCATGATGATATAGTGCTGTTTGTCAAATATGTGCAATTATAGGTGATTTGTTATGGATGTTGATTATATGTACTCCATCAACATTAAAGTTGTATATTCCCATAGTAGGGAAACATCCCTTGAGAAGGAGCACTTTCATTCTGAAGAATTCCTTGAAGCGACTGGAATCATGAGATTGAACATGAAGGATGTATTATCCAAAAATTTCCTCTCTTAAAAGATTGAAGGTTCTATATGTGGCTTAAAGCTACCTTGCACTACCACCTGCTTGTTCATGTCAATTCATGATTCCCCTGGAACCATAAGACTGCATCAGTAGCTTTAATTTTTTTTAAACATCAAGACAATCAGTATTAACAAGTTTTTTTGGGTTGCTCCTGCTTGACATATAGTAAAGTACAATCCTATGACGAAGTTTCTTATTGTTGCACAGGTTACATTTGTAGAAGCTTTGGATCAATTAATGCCTGGATTTGACCCTGAAATTGGAAAATTGGCTCAAAGGGTTCTCATAAATCCTCGAAAAATTGATTTTCATACTGGTGTATTTGCAACCAAGGTTCATAAACTTGGATTGTTCTTTCCTTTTCTGGATATATATATATATATATATATATATAGACTTTTTTGGTATTTACTTTTTCATTTCGTGTTGACAGATAACTCCAGCAAAGGATGGAAAACCTGTAATGATTGAGCTTATTGATGCAAAGACGAAGGAACCAAAAGATACATTGGAGGTGGGTATTGGGGTACTTAAGCAAAGAAAAATATTCACACATCATTGTAGATCTGTTGAAAACAATATGAATGAAGTTTAGATTAATCTCTATCATTATGTCTTTTATGTATTATTATTTACCTGTGCGCTTTTTTTATCTGCTGTAGGTGGATGCTGCTCTTATTGCAACTGGAAGGGCTCCATTCACAGAAGGGCTTGGTCTAAAGAGTGTAAGTGAATCTATCAGTAGTACATCTCTAAGCTCCTAAGGTATGATCCGAGTTTAAAAGGCAAACTATATGGCTTGAATTTTTCATAGGTCAATGTACAAACACAACGTGGTTTTATTCCTGTTGATGAACGCATGCGAGTAATTGACACAAAAAAAAAACTGGTACATCAAAATTTCCTTGCATTACTGTTCCTGCATTCTACATTCTATGCTTTATTAATATGAAGTCTTGGTCATTAGGTCCCTCACTTGTATTGCATTGGTGACGCTAATGGAAAGATGATGCTTGCTCATGCAGCAAGCGCGCAGGGAATTTCAGGTATCATTTACTTCTGAATGTTAATCAGTCATCTACTACAACTTATGTTAATACTGATATGACTTGGAAATTGTATCCTTAACATAGTCGTTGAGCAAGTTTCTGGAAAAGATCATGTTCTAAATCATCTGAGCATCCCAGCGGCATGTTTTACCCATCCTGAAATCAGTATGGTTGGACTAACAGAGGTATGCCTTTCTGCTTTTCCAAATTTCTTTTGTTTTCTAATGTGATGTGAACACAGCTCATTGTTCACCTTGCATGTTTTATGAATGAATATCGCATAGGTTTAAATGAGAAACCTTTTAAAAATGTGTGTAAATATGAGATTTGGAAATTCTGATCCCATAGAGAAGTATGCCCCCGCTAGTGGCTAAAACAGTAACATGTACAAAGGACAACACTGACAACTAATTCTTGTATGGGGTTTTTCTTTGGGAGGAGGGAAGAGTTCATGTCTTCGTTCCCTGCAATTGTTTCACCAACCTCCTCTTCTCCCATGTACACAATAACTTCTGAAAGAACACAAGTGTTTTTTAGAGGTCTGGTCTTGGTAGATAATCAATTTAGAGTTTTAAACACATAAAGGTTGACTGACGTTCTTCCATGCTTAACTGTGTTGTAAATAAAGAAATCCAGTGGTCTTTGTAATGAAGTTGTCTCTTGTTTCATGTAAAGGAAACATGAGTTTATGGATATTGGTAAGTTCTGATTTCTTCAAGACTTGAAGATATTATGGTCTGAGATCACACATGCTGCTTAAGTATTAAAACATAGTCCTCAAATTGCTAAAGAACAGTCCTAAAGAGTCACTTTACTTTGTGTTCTTAAATATATGCATTTTTGTGTAGCATATCATAGTCTGGTTAAATTAATCAATCATTTAACCATCTGGCCAACTAAAATAAATATCCCTTCTGCTCTTATATAGAACCTATCACTAAAATACCCCTAGAGAGGGATAAGGCTAAGTGGAGCGAAAAGTGTTTTCCATGAGATGGGAAATGAAAACTATTAGCCCCACACAAAGCTTGTGAATAAGTGATTGTTTGATAATGAGCAAGGAATATCCATCTGAGCAAGAATTTCCAGGAACATTTCGTTTCTGGATACTAGGTGCTGGGTGTATCGACCCATGGCCTGCTTGACGAACGTCAGCGATGGAGACGTCGTAAACTGGTCGGGTTTTCTAAGCTATTTGGAAGAACCAGATTATCGTAATTTGCTTCTGATCTCGATAAAGCTACTCAGAATCAGAACCTTACCAGGGCTTTACATGCCGCGAATCCTCTTGAAAGAGAGGGGTGCCTTCGGGAACGCGACACAGGTGGAGAAGAACCCAACCCGGTATTATTAAAAAATAATTCCTTTTTCAATTCCTGCTGCAGCTGCACGAGCCCTTTGACCACTGTACATTGCTAACATCAAGAAATGGAATAATCACTACAGTGGCAGCGTGTGGAATCAGCAGCAGACAGTTAGCATCTTTTTTGTGACATTTTGTACCCAAAACAAACACGCTACCAAGCTGCACTACATCCCTTCAATTGGTCTACACTGTCATTGTAGAGGAACCCATACGTGTTTCTGCGGGTTTAGAACCAAGAATGGAAAGCTTTCCCCCTTTTCCGCCGACTCTTTGCTATTCAATAATGTCTGTCTAGCAACCCCCCCACTAACCCGAGTGAAGATTCAAAAGAGTAGAAAAAACATGCAGCTTATGAAGTGGTAGACCGAATGTTTAAGGTTATATTACACTGCGAGTATATCTAATTGAACAGGATTTATTGATGCCCAGAGATAAACATCCACACTCAGAGATAAGAATAATCCCTTGTCATTTTGAGCTTGAACGGAGCAATTATTTTCTGTGATTGTTTTCCTCATCCGGAAAAAGACAGAAAGAATCCTTTGGCAGAGTTTGCTCTGGTAAACAGAGCTTCAAAAATGTTGCATTAACTATTGTTCCATGAAGAAAGCTTTTACTTGAGTGAGTAGTTTGAGTTAAAAAACTTGCAGCCTCAAGCAAGAGAAAAAGCTGAGAAGGAAGGATTTGAGATCAGTATTGCCAAGACTAGCTTCAAAGCCAACACTAAGGCCCTCGCAGAAAATGAAGGAGAGGGAATTGCCAAGGTATTGTAATTTCTTCTTAAATTACGTTAATAGAAATCTGCTTTCAAATTTGTAATTTTCTTTTGTGTTGCACATGACATGATTAGAACGCTGATCAAGCTTTTTGCTTCTTTGTGCAGATGATTTATAGACCTGACAACGGAGAGATCCTTGGGGTTCACATATTTGGAATGCATGCAGCAGACCTCATCCACGAAGCATCAAATGCTATCGCTTTGGGAACACGTATACAGGTTTGTGTTTATATTGAAGTTTCATCAAGGAAATCCAGACAGATACTCTCGAAGTAATCATTGAGCTAATAAAAGAATCTTATATTTGGTAACTGTTCAAGCATCTAGAAAGTGATACAAAAGCATAAGTGTTGTAAGAACCCTTATTATCATGCATAGTTTTAAAAAATGAAAGAAATTTTGTCTAATGTTGTTCGAGTACAATTGCAGGATATCAAATATGCTGTTCACGCCCATCCAACTTTGTCTGAAGTGATTGATGAACTATTCAAATCAGCCAAGGTAATCTCTTAATCCTTTTGCTATATATAGATAGCAGTATAGGTGAGTGAAATAAGATTAGAGGAACCTTGGTCAGCTCCATCACTTGAGCAAACTCTTGAACATGACTAGCTTGAAAACTTGATTCTACATAAGGTTTTGACTCTACCCCTAGAGATATGGAGAGAAAATAATGCATTAATACGTTTGGTTACACGTATTCTTACTTGTGCAGGTTGTAGGCTGTGTTTCCAGTGTGACGCCTGAAGCGGTTGCAGTTTAAGAATTAATGTAATTGGTTGTGAGCTCCAAAACCGTTATTATGTAATGTATGTGGTGCCCATAGACTAGACTAGATTCGACCCCATTGGCCACAAATCTTGATTTCATGCCCCCTCTCAGTCTTTGACTATATTATATATAGAGTTAGAGCAAGTTCCCCTTTTTCTTTTCTTTTTTGGGTTGTTTTGCCCAATTTATAGTTATTTTTATTCCACATGGATACGGTTGGTGACTTGGGGCTGTTCAATAGGAGTTTAATGGGCTATATAAAGGATATGACTTATTTGCACAGCCATATCCAACTATTCGGTATGGGCTTATTCGGACAGCCATATATCCAGCTGTTTGGTATGGGCTTATTCGCACAGCCATATATCCAGCTGTTTGGTATGGGCTTATTCGCACAGCCATAGGCTGAAATGCGCAACTACAAAAGTGATGTTCTTTCTACTCAACCATTTATTAATCCATTTATTCCCCTTTTATTAAATTTATATCATCATATATTCATGTTAGATCAAATTGTTTTTATTTTAAAAAAAACTTTTATATTGATATTTATTTAATCATTCAAAGTCAAATATTCAAATTTTTTATCAAGCAAATGTTTTAATAGTGGTTCATATAGAATGAAAGTAAAATGGTCATTTTTGACATTCAGAGTGTCTATTCAATATGACAACGAACAACTTATCTATCATCGTAAAGACAACTTTATCAATACATACAATTTTATTTATACAGGTGTTGATAAAAAACGAACCGAACAGCCCTTGGTGTAAATAAAGATAAAGGCAATGAGACATCCATTAAATGAATATTGAAAGATGAAAATTAATATATATACTATATTATAAAGTATTTGACAAAAACTCTTAAAAACCATATTTTATACATAAAGTACTGTTTATTGATGCGTATTACTTAAAACTCAAGATTACAAGTAATTTTGCATGAGTACAACTTATTAAAGCTCTATTTTTAAATTCATGTAACTGCTGCTGATAAACATAATCAAATACAGAATAAACATTCATTTTAAATATAGAAAATTTAAAATATAATTAAGATAATCATTAAGTTCTAACAGAATGTTTAATTATTATCTTTATAAAAAATTATATTATTAAACAAAAAATAAATTACTTTGTTTCAAATCTAAATTAACTTATAACAAAAAAATTGAATTAAAGAAGTTACACCAAAAAAAATGAAAACTATTAGATAGTTAATTTAATACTAATATCGATTTATTTATTTTTTTCAAATTTTTATGCCATCTTCAAATTTATATTTCACTAAAAAATAAAAACATTATCGTTTTCTCAAAAGCATATAAAATCATATTATATCAATAGAGACAATTTTAAAAACTAAATATTAGATTTATCTCGTTGTATTGCACGAGTACCATTCTAGTATTTTAAAAAAAAAGGCTTTATTTTCAAACTTAAACAAATCTTATGAGATATAAAGAATTGGAAATTAAGCATACATAATGGAAGTCTTGTATCCTAAATTTAACGTCTATGTTTGTCATTCAACTACATTTCTCAAAAAAAAAAATTACTAGAGATACATGTTGCACCCTCATTTTTTTTACGATGAGAAATGTCACGTTATTTAAAACAAACTCCTCTAAAAATATTCCAAAATGACGGCTAAATTAAAATCTTAAACCCTTTCGCAATGGAAGTATACAAAATACATAAACATGTAACTTAAAAGCTAACTCATCCCATACCAGGTTAACTTACAACTGATTCTTACATAAAATCTAAACAAAAGATCAAATCTAAGATAAGAGCATGCGAGTCTTTAAGCGTTTTCTTTGCCCTTATCCAACCTCGAATTACCTGCCCCTGAGATGCTAACTATAGTCAGCTTATAAAGCTCAGTGAGTTTATGGTTTGCGTGAATAAAAATCATTTCATATCAACTTATAAGCTCTGCACCAAATAGTATGCATTTTCTGGAGGAAAAAAACATGCAATACTGAAAGAAAAGAGATCTCATAAATTGTCTGTTGGGTATGAGTCATTTAGTCACTGACATTCTTTAAGTTGTCTGACCTGCACCTGTCTGAACACCTATTACAGGGTCATGCCACTTGTCGTTTGACTTATTGGTCAAATGTCCACCCATTAAAATTGATCATAAAACTTTCATATGAAATAACATGCTGGAGTTATTTGAAAATTAAATAAACACATAACATGCAACTAATCATAAAATAACATACATGAAAAATAAATTGTATCATTTATGTAAGCTGAAACATTATGCATACATACATATTACCATAAAAATCATATAATGCTCGAAAATAAATTTGTACGTAGATATGCATCCCATTGTAAGTCTCATGAAGACTCATCTGATTGCGTGTAAATGGACTATCGATAGCTCTTGTGTAACATCTCCCGTCCCCGTGGTCCGGAACAGGCAGTGTCACTAACGGGACTTAATTTAAAGACAAAAACATTTCAGAGCTACTAATAAACTCCAAATGTAGATTAACTTCTAAAACATGTTTTACATTACAAAATATTACATTCTAACAATTATTTATATGCTTAGAATATTATACATCTACAAACGAGTTTACCAACTCCAAAAAGTCAAACGCTCGATCTCAAGTTTCGTCCCTATCAGTATCACTTGGAACCTGTCGTGTCAAGTATGATGCCTACATATCTCCAGCAGGCCATTCAGGCTATGCAACAAGCAACGCATAATCTTCCTTCAAACCCAAATACTGTTCCTACACCAAATCATGGAAATCCTGCATCCAGTTTGGGTAATTGAACTCATAAGGCTTTAATTGTCGAGAAAGATATGTGATCACTTTTTCGTGTTGCATAAGAACGCAACCGAGACCTTTCTTTGAAGCATCACTATAAACTTGAAACCCACCAGTGTCAGACGACAATACAAGAATAGGTGCGGTAACCAATCGATGCTTCAATTCCTTAAAACTAGATTCTTATTCGGGACCCCAATTGAATTTGACTCCTTTTCGAAGTAATCGGGTCAACGGTAGAGATATTTTAGAGAAACCTTCAACGAATCGTCTGTAATAACCAGCCAAACCCAGAAAACCATGAACTTCAGATACGTTCGTAAGTCGTGACCAATTAGTGATGGTTCAATCTTGACCAAAGGCCTACACATTTCATACCATAATATTTCATTAATGGCTTAATTTCTTCAAAAGTCAACAAAAGTCAACTATGGTCAATCCGACCGACCTAAAATCAAACTCCATATCCAAGCACCCTAATGTGCCTCAAATAACTTCACTTGACTCCCTCATTAAAATCCACGTGAGTCGAAAATGAACCTTCGTCAACTCGGTCAACCTGGTCAACCCCGACTAGCTTTAGTCAACCCCAAGTCTAAAACTCGATGGCGTCCTAAAACATTAAAAAATCATTTTATAAACTTATATATCCATCTCTCCAAATTAAAGCGTCCCAATGAATGCTAAACTCAAATACGATGTTTTAATCTCATAATTTAGATCATCAAAGTAATCTAATAATTTGCAATAAACTTTTATGCTTAGAAATAAATAGTTAATTAATATTAATATTCTAAAATAATCAATATATCAATTAAATAACAATTTAAATTAATATATTAATTAATTTAGAAACTAAATTCATTAATTAACATAACCTAAATAATTATAACTTAATTAATCTAGGTCCAAATAAAATAAATATTCAATATAAATAGATCAATATCTTAATAGGCCCATAATAAACACCCAAAATACATTCATCCACCATTTAAATACCAGTCGTGTATCCGCACAATGCGACGAGATGTAAAAAAGTATGATAGTCTTTTAATTTGTGGTGTCGAATCCAATTTGTGGATCATTAAGATGTTTTATAGCATCATTGTAAAGAAAATGTTATCATATTAATGTTAACAATTAACCTAAGATACATTAAGTTGACAAAAACAATAGAGGGTCGCTCTTAATATGAAAAGCAAAATCTAAAGTCACCAAAATCAAATGATCTTCTATGTACACCATGATTCTCAAGAACAACCTAAGATTAATGTTGAAACTAAAGGATTGAGCCCACAAGAGCAGGTGGCAAAATCATCTTGCTAATATCAGCAGAATGTAGCAGAGCTGTAGGTCTCAATTTTGATAGCAGTTTAAATAGTATGATAATCATGATAATACAAATGATAAAAGGTATTGAAATAATTAGGAAGTTTTACAAAAATTAAATTAAGTAACAGAATCATGAAGCAATTGGATATAGTTGTAGATTTCAATCCTTTGATGATTATAATTGGTTGGAGGTTCGACAAACACAAACTATATAAAATGATGTAAATCATGAAGTTTAAGAACGACACGCAACATTTACAGAAGTTTACAAATAATTAGAATAAATGATCGAAAATAGCTGATTTGATTTTCCATATACAATGATCCCTACAGTAAATCAACTACCCCCTACCAAATACCATGATTCCTACAATAACACAAAGTTAGGGGTCGCTTATAGGTAACGGCCAACACTTTTACTTACCTTATCAGGTACCATCAAGATAGATTGTTGGTAAGTAGCTAACACTTATAGGGTAATATTCTTAATCTGTGTTATGCTTCTTACCTGATAGTGTGTGAAACGACTTGTTCCCTACATCAAATTTATTAATTTAACAAACAAAAAATAATAAAAAATAAAAACCACTCCACCAGCTAACTGAGGTTCATAGCATGTGGTTTAAAGCAGTAAAAAAACAAAAGATTCTCTGTTTCACATACTCATTTGATCTTTGCTAAAAAAAGATTCACAAGAAGACAAAAATAGATTGTGTATTTATTCATTCATATATGTAAACATGTCTAAAAATCCATTTTAAAACAACTTGAAATAAGTTTCTTTTGCTTCCGGAAGAATGACAAACAACAATTGACGCTGTTTGCCTGGTGCGACCACTGCTGTAGCTTTGCAGTACACTCAAACTGGATCTGAACCAGGGCCTTCTCAATATTGTGTGCTGGCACAAAAAATATAATTAGAACCAAAGGTTGGGGATTGAAAACCTACCAAAAGGCAACAAGTGTTTTGATACTCACATTTACAAAAGAAAATTAATTTATTACCACTCAAATGTGTTCCTTTTCCCACCACAGCTAGCTTGGTTTTGATGGATCTATTTTGGAGGTCTACACCATAAATGGATAAATTTACAAGGATTTGTTGAAGTAGCATCAACACCAAGAAACGAACCAATTTTCAATTCTTTGCATTGCTCAGTATCCAAAATTATTGTAGTAAGTACGTCGCTGAATGTAGAAGCAATCTTTTCAGCCTCTTCTGCCAGAGGGATCACAGGTCAGTCGAATTGACAGAATAAAAGGTAATGATAAGTGAGAAGAAAGGATAACCGGTTAGTGAACACTTTAACTGGTGCATTTACAGGCTCTTCCTCCAAAAGTATGCCTTCACATACATCTTCCGTATACTTAAAAGTTTCTTTTCTAAATTGGGTCCAGCTCCAAGACCAAGAAGGTCAACAGACTTGAGAGCTGACTACTTAGAGAAAGACATGGCAAAAGATCTTTCATATTTCAAAAAGCAAGAACAAACAAAATCATTATGGTGAATTTACAATAATTACAGTTCAGAGTCATCATAGCTCAATTAACCAATTACAACCACCAACTTAATAGTTGCAGCGACCATCACATTTAGAACTTGAGATGCAAACAAAATTGGACATACTTTGGTGGAAATAATCATCTAAACATGGTTGTGGACTCGTGGTTGATGAACACATCTTTGATTCAGTGAAATTTTAAACTCAAAATGACATTCATGGTTAAACTAAAATATAATATTCATGACTCGTAGTACACATCCACAAGCAATTGACAAAATCTATTGTGTTACTAAAATAAGGGGGTCATGAAGTTTAGCATGGAGGGACCCTCCAATCAAGCCTAGTTTTAATACCATTTTCATCACAGGTAAAACCAACATATATGAATGTTACATTAGGCAAAAGAAGTAGCAGACGTTAAATAGTTCAGTGATAGAAATCTTACATTTAAAGAGCGACGACGTAGGTGGCAGATCATGGAGCAGAGCGATGATGGAATAGCAGCGGTTTGTTGTTTGCAAGGCCCCCAATCAAGCATGGTTTTAAATACCAACTAACATCTCTAAGGCCATTGGATCCACGTTGCAGTTTTGACAAGCATAATGATTGTTCTGGTCATACACAATGACCATCTTGACAAACATAATGATTGTTCTATGTAGTATACACAATATTTGTTTTTGCCTTCAAATTAACAAATCAGTTACAGTGGTAATCATGATAGGATGATATCGTAGCAGAACTGATCCTTACATCAGTATTGATTATCGACTATTGATTATTGTAGTAGAATTGATCCTTGCATCAGTATTAATTATCAACTATTACCTAATCAAGCCAGCAAGATTGATCCTTGCATCAATATATATTGTGTAAAGACTCTCAATGATTCCATGTTTGTGAGGTTGTGCAGAAACCAATGCTCTATACCACCACCATCTCCAGTCCCACTCCACACCACCCAAAATCTTTTGGGTTCTTTTAAGACCTATGGTTGACTATATAAGAGGCTCAATAATTGATATGTTTTTTTTATAATACAAACTGAGGAATACAAGACTTAATATAGACAATTTACAGAAAGGAAAGAGCTAATACAATGGGTCTAGTTAAAGTTAAGGATGACCAATGTATACATTCCAAATATACATATGGCTGAGATTGTGCAATGATTGTGAAATATTCCTTATGATTCTGTAATATTCTTTATACGCCCCCGCAAGATGGAGGATCCGTTGGATACTCCGATTATGGATCGATTTCGAAGAAAAGGTGTTCGGGATAAAGGTTTTGTGAGCATATCTGCAAGTTGATCTTGTGTATTGATGTGAAGGACTCGTAATTTGCCGGAGGAGACTTGTTCCCTAACAAAGTGATAATCAAGAGCAATATGCTTCATTCAGGAATGGTAGATAGGATTGGCACAAAGGTACGTTGCTCCTGTATTTTCACAAAACAATGTCGGCTTGTGATTCGTAGTGAGACCCAGTTCATGTAGTAAATTCTTTGTCCATATGAGTTCAGCGGAAGCATTTGCTAAGGCCTTGTATTCCGCTTCCGTAGAGGAGCGAGAAACTGATTTTTGGCGAGTTGACTTCCATAAGATAATGTTTGTACCAAGGTAGAGAACATATGTTGTGGTTGACCGATCGGCGTCATTTACATTCCCCCAGTCAGAGTCCGAAAATGCTGAGAGAGTGAGAGTGGAATTGCGATTTAGGAATAGACCATGATGGATGGTTCCTTTAAGGTACCGAAGAACCCGTTTCAGAGCTTGCCAATGAGTGTGGTGGGACTGTGCATAAATTGAGACAGCTTGTTAATGGCATATGAAATGTCCGGTCGAGTGAATTCTAGGTATTGGAGGGACCCAACAAGTTTCCGGAAAGGGGTGGCATCCACCGAGGGAGATGAGTCGTGGAGTGATAAGGGTTCGGAGGCACTAAGGGGTGTGATGACGTCCTTTGCGCCATCCATATGAAACTGTTGTAGAATATCGTTAATGTAACGATGTTGCGACAAAAAGAGACCTGTAGGTATAGGAATAACTTCAACACCTAGAAACTTATGAAGCATGCCGAGATCTTTGAGGGAGAATTGTCGGCTTAAGGCTTGAATGAAGTTATCGAGTAAGTTTGAATCGTTTCCTGTGAGGACTATGTCGTCCACATAAACCAAGAAATAGCAAGTGACAGTTTGGTGTTGGTAGATAAAAAGAGAAGCATCGGCTAGAGATTTACGAAATCCAAAGCGAAAAAGAAATTGAGTGAGCTCTATGTACCAAGTGCGTGGAGCTTGTTTTAAGTCGTATAGGGACTTTTTGAGCTTACATATATGGTGTGGATATTGGGAATCTATGTAACCCGGTGGTTGAGTCATGAATACATCTTCATGAAGAGTGCCATGAAGGAAGGCGTTGTTAACATCTAGTTGACGCAACGGTCAATTTTTTGATAGTGCAATGGAGAGAATAGTGTGAATGGTGATGGGTTTAGTGACGGGACTGAACGTATCAAAGTAGTCCTTTCCGTATTGCTGGAGGAAGCCTTTTGCCACGAGACGTGCTTTGTATTTTGCAATGGAACCGTCAGAATTACGTTTGATCCGAAAGATCCATTTACAACCAATGGGCTTATGGTCGATCGCGGGTACGAGCTCCCAAGTTTGATTTTGAATAAACGCATTAAATTCCGCATCCATTGCATTGCGCCATTACGGGTCTTTAGAGGCTTGAATATGAGTGGTGGGTTCAAGGGTGGGTGGGAGTGGATGGAATGTGGTAGTATTTGCGGTATTAGAATTATAGTATTTAGGATTGGGTTTGCGGTTTCGTTGTGGGTGAGGAGAGGGCGGATTTGGTTGTGAAGATGGCGAAGGTGTGTCGGGGGTGGCAGTGGGAGAAGGGAAAGTGGTGGTGTCAGTTATAGGAGTGTTCATGGTTGAACTGGTGGCAGGTGAAGAGGGCGGTGGAGAGGAGAGAGTTGTAGGGGATAAGTTCGATGTTTCTGTAGTGGAGGAACTGTAAAGTGGGAAATCCCATGCTTTTGAAGGTAAAGAATCAATCCAACATATTCATCTCCATTGTCGGAGAAGAGGGATACAAGAGGCGTTTAAAAAAAATTCAACTAGTGATTTGAATTGTGGGAATAAGCTTGAGACATCCGATTTCCGTTTGATGGGGTATAACCATGTATATTTGGAATAAAAATCGACAAAAATGACATAGTATGAATATCCATCAWTGGAAGTTGGAACCGGACCCCAAACATCCAAGTAAATAAGCTCGAGTGGTTTAGATGCTTTAAATGAGTTTTCTCCAAATGGTTGTTTATGACTTTTATTCAACGAACAAACATCACAATGAAAAGAAGCATTCGACATTTTATCATAACCGAGTCCTAAGTTATGAAGCAAACGTTTTATAATTTTGATGGATGGATGCCCAAACTTGTGGTGCCAAGAGAAAAGTGATCCAGATGTCTTGATACTTGAGTTGAGTTGTTGGATGAAGTGATGAGGAATGGTGGAGGCATAATAGACGTCATTAATGTTCACTCCTCCCATTCGTCGCGCCCCCGTGCGAAGATCCTTGACAAAAAAATGAGAAGGAAAAAATTCAACGAAAACACTATTAGTTTTGCAAAGTTTGGCAATTGAAACGAGATGGTTACGTAGATGAGGAACAAGTAAAACATTGTTTAAGTTTAATGGGCGAGAGGAAGTGGGAATAGAAGTATGGCCGGTGTGAGAGATAAGGAGAGTTATACCATTTCCTAGTACGATCTTGTCGGGGCCGCCATACTCTGATAGGTGGTGTAAGTAGGACCGGTCGGGCGTAGCATGATCGGATGCCCCAGTATCAAACATGAATGGTGGTGTAACTTGAGACGAGCTTGCCATTGACGCATTCACAGTTGGGTTGGTGGGGCCATTAATGTTGTGGTCTTGTAAAAGACGTGCTAGTTTCCGGCAGACTTTAGTATCATGACCTGGGATGTTACAAAAGTGACAAAAAAATTTGTTTCAGTTAGTTCGATAATGATTCATGTATCCACTGTTCTGTTGGTTGGATGGGCCACTAGTGTTCCTTGGCCCAGATGAGTTGAGCCAATTTGAGTTTCGGGCTGCAGAGGAAGGCCTTGAGAAGGGTCTGGATCCTTGTCGTTGAGTGTTGTTGACAGTAGTAATAAGGGGTGTTAATGTGGAGGCTTGTAGCGATCTCTCGTGATCCACCAGTTTCTCATAGAAATTAGAAAAGGTGATTGGTGTCTCTCGAATCTTCAAGGCTACAGAGATCTCTTTGTAATCGTCACTGAGGTGAGTGAGTATGTGAACAATGAGATCGTCATCATTAATTGGCTTTTGAGCCAAGGCTAACTCATCAGCGATGGCTTTCATCTCATTGAGATATTATGCAACGGGTTTGGTGCCTTTACTGTTTGTAGCAAGTTTGGATCGGAGGGAAATGATCCCGGAGCGCGAGACACCGGCGTAGCTCTCAGTGAGATGTTTGAAAAGCTCATTGGATGTGTCAGCAGAAGATACAATTGGTTGAATCGTATCCGAACAACTTCCAAGAAGTGCTCCGAGGAGGATCTGGTCTTGGCGGAACCAGTGACGATATTCAGGGTTTGGTTTGCCATCGACAAGAGTTTTTGGTGGTGCTACGGTACGACCATCGACAAATTGGTCGAGTTTGAATCCTATTAGAGTGGACAGAACTTGTTTAGGCCATGAAGGGAAGTTATTGGCTATGAGTTTGATTGGAAAATTGGTATGGGTGGATAGCTCAATGATATTAGATGAAGTTGTCATGGTGAGCAGGGCTAACAGAGAAATGAGAACAGACGGTGTAGCTTGGATCGAAACTCAGAGGAGTTGGAAAAGCTCTGATACCATATAAGAGGCTCAATAATTGATATGTTTTTTTTATAATACAAACTGAGGAATACAAGATTTTAATATAGACAATTTATATAAAGGAAAGAGCTAATACAATGGGTCTAGCTAAAGTTAAGGATGACCAATGTATACATTCCAAATATACGTATGGCTGAGATTGTGCAATGATTGTGAAATATTCCTTATGATTCTGTAATATTCCTTATAGACTAAAATGAAATGAGAGATGGTGAGCAAAAAGAGGATGGATGACATCAAGAGATGGAAATTGTAGATAACATTGACCAAAGTCCATTAGCATATGAGGTTTTCATGTTTCACAGTGCCCAAAAACATCACGTTTAAACTATCAAAGTTTGAAATAGAACAACATATAAGCATATTGACTAATTAAGTCTCATATAGGTTAGATGATCTATTATTTTTCGAAAATTTGATCAAACCCAACCCTAATTTATGGTTCAAAAGGGTGAGGATATAGTTCAAAGTTGCATATTTCTTAGTACCTCCATGGAACATCTCCGACAAGCATCCAATAAGTTTTCACTCACACCACTTGACTGCTTCAAAAAGATCTCAAATTAATGAATATAAAAAGATAAAATTCGATCAAGATTCATAAAGAACCCATGATCTAAATCATTTGTGTCATAAAGATAGACTACATATGGCAAAAAGAACTATTTAAGTTGTTAGTTTCAGGCAAAAGAAAGTTGAGATACTTACAGGAGAAAAGAAGGCCCACGATAGTTGTTTTGGCTAAAACTCGAGCAGTTTCTATCTAAAGAAACTAAGGCCCATTTCATTATTTCATTTTCTTCCATCCTAAAATGGTCTCATCCTCCAAACTAGAATGAGCCCACAAATTGAAATTGTTAAAGAAAACTTATAAGGCCTAATTCATTGATATCAGAACACCATTTTCAAATCAGGCTGCCTCTTGAGTCCACAAGAGCAGGTAGCAAAATCATCTTGCTAATAGCAGCAATATGTAGCAGAGTAATTTTAAAGTGTGTGAAGACACATTTCCATATTAGTTAGTTTATTTTAGTTACCCAAATTCACAACAAAGAGAAAAGATGACACAATTACGTATTAGTTGGTGTTCAAATTCATGGGTTTAGCTTGCAACAGTTGGTCTAAAATTGCAACAATTTAAAACCAGCTCATACTGGATTTGGGATTACAGAAACGATTATTAAAGCTAACATGAGGTGATTTTCAGCAGCTGATTTTATATCTGCAACAGCTCCCTCCAAATCCTCTATCAAATTTTGTTTTGCTTCAACCCTCTGAAAAGAGTATACCACTTAAAATTCACTTATCAAAAAGACCACTTATAGTAAACAATAAAAACAAATAAAATTAACATATGCGGATGGGTTTGGGATTACGAAAAGTGCCAAACTAAAACATAACTTGGGATTACAAAAAGCAAACATCATATACCATAAAGAAACTCCCAAGACAAAAATTTTAACAATAAAATTAAGGTTTGCCAAATGATAGTCATAGTCCAAGGTAAGGTATTAATGATTTTTAAGATAGTAATATTAGTCCAAAATCTATTTAAGGTCTTGAAATGTTTCAAGTTGATACATGCTCTAAACCAAACCAAACCCAATATTACCCACTCAAAGTCATGCTGGRGGGGGGGGGGGGGCAGAAAGTGGTTGTGAGAAAAAATTAAAGAATAACCAAATGGGTAAAAAGTAAGCCACATAAAAAGAGAGAGGCACAGAGAAACATATAAAAAACAACAATCTCCCTGATTCCCAGAAATTCATATAGAACTCGTATTGGTCTAATTGGACTTCATTAAAAACTACTTTTCACAATGTTATTGATGTTATAACCTAATAACCATATTCGAAGCTAAGGGCATTTGCATATTCAAGGGAAGTGAGCACTATATTTAGAATCACAAACTTCATAATTGACAACACATTATATGGATGGTTTAACATCATATCTGCAATCTGGAAATAAACACAAGCAAAAATTATGTCAGCAGCCAGGAACATAGTTTTGTGCAATTCTAAATTCAAGCATTTGATGGTTTTCTGGGTCACGATTGTTTGACTCCCAAAGTGTAACCCTTGAATTAGCAAGTACTGGTTATAAAAAGCAACAAAGACAATCAAGCACATTTGTGTTTTTTAGATTATATGAAATACAATCATAGACCAATATGCATTACCTTAATAGGAGAGGAATTCATAAGCAGATGCTCAATCAATAGTAAACCCTCAAATAAAATGCCAGAATCTCAAATCTTACAAGTACAATGGTTACAAATGTTTATGCTTTACAAGTGTAGTGTTTTATTGGGATTTCAATAGCTAAAAAGGTTTTGGAAGCTCAAGACATATAGGATGGTTGAAATTGTTCTTCACTTAATAAAGATATAATAACTATAGACCTTCACTGGCAGATACGTAGGTTTTGCTTATGTGCCAACTTGTATTGCAGAAAGAAATGGATAACAATGCCAAATGTTGTACTTTTTATGGAAGTACTGAACAACTTATATAGTTTCTCCAATAATGGCATCAATGGGAAAGCTAACAAAATTTAACAAGAAAGAGGATTAGCCATAGATAATAAAAATAGTATCACAAAATTATAAGAATTAGACTATATAAAAGGAACGAACATAAAAATATGTTATAAGTGCAAGCATATTATGACTCTAATATTAACCCTTACAGAGATAGTCCTACGAATAGAATCAATCTGAATAGCTTCTACCGTTCTTACATTTAGAATATAGTTATTACAATTCAGAATAGCAGATGATTTTGAACTTGTATAATAATCCAACAACCTAAGCAAAGTTAGTAATGAACAAAAACGTAAAAGCATCAAATACACAACAACTTTGAGTGATAGTCCTATTTGGATTGGTTTAAGACTCGGATAAAATCCTTTGGGTGCGTTTTGTGCGCAGACAGGACTGGACAGGACAGGACAGGACAGTTGTTCAGCGTTTGGTAAGACAGGACAGGACAGGACAGAACTGGTTAAAATGACCAATTTACCCCTAGTGAGCTGTTTAGTGTTTTTTTCACTACAAAATGCAGGGGGCAGTGGGTTCATCATCTTTATCCACAATATCAAACACATTTACCAAAATTCAAGTTAAAGTCACAAACAGTTCCTTAGTTCATCCACAATATCAATCACATAAACCACCCTAGGTATGGTTTGCTTGTTTATTTTTTCTGCAAACACCCATAAACGGTTCCTTAGTTCATTACCAAACCAAAATTCAAACACAAATTGATGCAGGGAAGACACTGTTAATCGAACACAAATTCATTACCAAACCAAAATACAAACACATATCAAACCAAAATACAAACACAAATTCATTACCAAACCAAAATACAAACACAAATTCATTACCAAACCAAAATACAAACACAAATTCATTACCAAACCAAAGGGAAGACAGAACTCGATTTGGTAAGAAGGTAGATAAATTCATAGCATTCATCAACACCAAGATTTCATAGCATTCATTTTTACCAAGCCCTGTTAAGTTGGGGAAAACATTGATGGGCTTTAGCAAAGTGAGCTTGCCTGAGCTCATACAGACTATGGGAAGAGATCGATTCAGGGAACTTGACTATGATACAATAAATCATAGTCGTAAAAATTGACAGAGGGAGATTTGGGAGAAGATCGATTCAGGGAAATACCTGATTGTTGTGAGACAGAAGAAAGACAGATGCAGAGATGGTGGAGGCGACAACCGGCGACGGAGGAGATGGAGACGGTGGAGGCGACCGGCGATGGAGACGGTGGAGGTGACCGGAGACGGTTGAAAAGACAACCGGTGAAGCTGTGGAATGCGACGTGAAGGCGACGTGAACTCGGGAGAGACATCAACTCATGGGAGACGACGAGATCGATTGGAAGGAGGAAGGAGGGTGGAAGGGGTGGGAGGAGCAGCGGGCTGTTGCCTGTTGAAGGTCGCCGTCGATGGTCTTGTGAAGGCAGAACTCGCGTGTAGGGGAAGAAGGGGTAATGAGGGAAAAAGACTTCTGTTCCATTTAGTTCCAGGGTTAATGGTGGAATACGCGTGTCCCATGCTTGTCCAACTTAGTTCCACTTAGTTTCACATTTAGTCACACCAAACGTAGGACAAATATGTTATGTCCTGTCCTGTCCCACCCTGTCCAACGTACCAAACGCACCTTTGAAGAACTCAATACCATCACCAACGACACCTTGGCCAAATTCACAACTAAATAATGATCTCCCAGATATGGTAGAGCATCACATATATAAGAATTGAAAGAAAATCTAACAGATCAATGTGCAAGGTATTCACACAAACAAAAGACTATTTAAATGTTAAAAGGATTTGTTACCCTTCGGAAGCAGAATCCCTTAGTACCACATCAATAACTTGTATAGTCTCTTGTGGACTATCAAGCTGTCTGCCACTTAATAATGTCAATTGATCATGAAAATAGATGGATGAGATTGATTTGTATTTGATCACTCCTCTATGTATATATGTATGTATGTAGGATTGGGTTCACGTGAGACCTGACTGTTTTCATGAGACACGTGAGACATTATTTTTACACTTAAAACTTCACAATAAAATGCTGTGAAGGTAAAAAAACCGAATCTTCACAGCAAAACCACTGTGAAGGTTACCTTTACAGTGTTTTGCTGTGAAGTTTTAAGTGTAAAAATCGTATCTCACGTGTCTCACGAAAACAACATTGTCTCATATGATCTCAAGTCTCTCTCTCTCTCTCTCTATATATATATATATATATATATAGAGAGAGAGAGAGAGACAAAGCTTGGTTCAAATGTTAACCAAGATTATTGTGTTAATTTTGTTAACCAAGCTCAACCAATGAAAATTCATCTTTTATCTAGGTTCATATCCATCTCATAATTTAATGACAAGGGTAAATATGTAATTTTAGTTTGTTTGTAACTCCCATATCATTAATTTGGAGTTACAAAATCAAAAAATTCCATAATTGTTGTTGATTTACTATTGATCTTGTTTTTCTATAATATCGATTTATCTATCTATAATGTTCTTGAATTTATGATTGTTAAAGGAGACTCGATAGTAAAGTTGTCGATGTCGTTCAAGCTAATATGGATAAACCCATTGGAAAAAACTCGACAACAATGGGAAAGTTAAAATAATTTACGATGACAATCGGACTTCGAGTTTCGGAAGTGAAGACAATAATCAAAGCGTTTGTATTGGTAATGGATTAATATGTTATTGTATTTGTTTTAATCGAAATTATGTTGATTATGACGTTTTTGTGTTTTTTATAGTTCATATTGTGTTGGTAGTTTTTTCTTTAATTATTACTACGAGCCCAATTCATATATTCAAATGGAATGAGTTCACCGTCAACTTAATTTGTTATGCGATCCAATTTTGATAACCATTCGGCTCCATCAGCTGCTTGTGATGATTGACCTGCCATAGACTGCAACTAGTGTTCATATACGTTCAAGTGTGTTCATATATGTTCTAGTAGGGACATGAATCAAGACATCTAATATTGAATTTATAATATTTGTTAATTTATTATTGATCTTTTTTTTTATAATATTGGTTTTTCTATCTATAATGTTTTTGAATTTGTGATTGGTAGAAGAGATCCGGTAGTAAAGTTTTCGGTATTATTCAAGCTATTATGGATAAACCCATTGTTCATAACATGGGCGGACCTACATAGGTGCCATGGGTGGCACGTGCCACCGTATCGTTTCTCCGCCGAAGGGTAAAAAATTTAGGTTTCGTGAACGGTGCAACCGTGTTAATTTGTTGTGTGCCACCGTATGTATTTTGAAACTACAATGGGAACAAGTTTTATTTGGTAGAGTTGGTTTTCAAGGCTTTTATTCTACCCCACACCCAAGTCCGAATCATGTTAGTGTCATTTTCTTAGTCAAACGGTTCCACCGATTGAAAAAAATTTCCTATATTTTTTTCTTATGGTCAAATGGTGCTACCGTTTAAAAAAAATTCTGGGTCCGTCCCTGGTTCATAATGAAGTGACTATTGTTCACAAGTGTTCATATGTACACTAGTTGCATATCTCAACATTGGCTCGCTCCTGAATGTGTTCATAATGAAGGAACTATTGTTCACAAGTGTTCATATTGTATTCATATGTACACTAGCTGCAAATCTCAACATTGGCTCGCTCTTGAATGTGTTCATAATGAATGAACTATTGTTCATAAGCTGTTCATATTATATTCATACATGTTTTTTTATTTCCTTTCGTGTAGCAGCTATTCTTATTATGTTCATATTGTATTCATAAATGCTATGCAGTTCAAGTTCATATATATATATCAATTTTTGTTCGTATTTGACACAATGGTTCATATATATATATATATATATATATATAGAGAGAGAGAGAGAGAGAGAGATGTGTTCATATGGTTCTTATAATAACAAAAATAAATTAACAAAAATAATGAGGTTTTTTGATTTGTAACTCCCAATTAATGATATGAGAGTTACATAACTAAATACTATTCTCCCCTTTGTTCACATATGTTCTTTGAAATTGTAAATTTAAAAAAATAATTTTTTTATCATGATTAATCATAACCATTTATTGTAAGAATCAATGGCCAAGATTGGTTAACAAAGTTAACACAATAATTTTAGTTAACATTTGAACCAGACCATATATATATATATATAGAGGGATGTTATTCTACACCATTTGCCATTCTTACACCTTATACAACCCTCATCTCAACCATTCAATTTTTAATCAATTAATTGTTTCATAATATAAAGTATTAATCATAATTAATAAACTCTATTCATATTCCATAAATATTCAAATCATAATAAATGAACTCCAATCATTTCTATAAATATCTCAATTAATTGGGTTGCAAAGGTTGTAAAAGAAATATACCCTATATATATATATATATACATATATAAAAGGAATATGACAATAATAATCTAATTAAGCTTGCCTAATTGTGTTATAGATCCAAATGTATTGATAAAGGTTCACAATCTCTCTCTCTCTCTCTCTATATATATATATATAAATAATCTTTTTTCTTGAAAATAGAAAATCTGTTGGTCATCATCTTGCATGATCTTTTAGGTTATAAAAATTCCAAATGTATTTGGCAAAGATTCACCATCTTGGAGTGTCATATACAATTTTATTTGTGTCGTAAAGAAAGGAAACTTAATGTTGACAATCTTGCAAGTTCTTTCTTTTAATGATATAAATCCAAATGCATCGACAAAGATTCACCATCTTGGACTTTTTTACCTAATGTTACCAACCAAAAAAGAGGAAAAAGACGAGAACGTGCATTGCTTTTAGTAACATTATTTCACCCGCATGCAGAACGGTTTCATGTTAAACTCGTTTAGTTGTATATCATCATAAACCTGTGTTATTGTTTGGATATACATAATTTATTTATCAATTTCTATTTGACAAACAGTCAGATCTCCGATACTAAATGATAATATAAAGCAATCTCAAAACAACATTTATATCAAATGAAACAAACGTGTTACATGATGAAAACATCCAAACGAACAAAACCGTTATAATAAGTACAAGATTTGATAGAACATCCAATAACATTCTATTCATTTCAAGCAATTGGGGTTATAATAAGTACAAGATTTAATAGGGACTAATTTTGCTAATTACTCAAACAATTTGGATCAAACATACAATACTGAGATTTTATGAGGGTGCAATTTGTAAGTTTTTATGTTAAAGCGACTTGCCCACAGATCCAACGGCTCACATTCATCCAGCGTCGTCATAACCCAAAGAGGACCAAAATTTCATATATTTCAACTTGTTTAATCTTTCTTTCTCACTAGGTTTTCTATTTGGAGACACACAACGGGGGTGATTCTGGAGAATCTTTAAATCGAATCATCCATCGAGAGATTTGCGAACCTCTGTGTTCGTGTAATCGATCGATTTGGTTTGATAGATTTGTAATTTTTTCTTGTTTTTCTGGGAAAATCGGAGGTTAAGTCTTCAATTTGTTAGGGAATAGTAGTCATGTTTTTGGTGGATTGGTTCTATGGAGTTCTGGCATCGTTAGGTCTATGGCAAAAAGAGGCTAAGATCTTGTTTTTAGGGCTAGATAATGCTGGCAAAACCACTTTGCTTCATATGTTGAAAGACGAGGTTCGTATTTCAATTTAGTTTTCTTTTGTTCTAACCATTTTGTTTATATACTAGTCTTGTATTGGTTGCTATTTGTTCCTTTTTTTGAATGTTCTATTTTTTTTTTGAAAAAATCTTGTGTAGCTAATGTATTTTGTAGAGATATTTTCGCACCGACAGTGTATGGATGTTATATGTGTTTGTGTTGATGTTGTTTCTAACTTTGTGTTTTTTGTTGGTTTGAATTTGGCAGAGACTTGTTCAGCACCAGCCAACACAGTATCCGACGTCTGAAGAACTGAGTATTGGGAAAATTAAGTTCAAAGCTTTCGATTTGGGAGGGCATCAGATCGCTCGTAGAGTCTGGAAAGATTACTACGCCAAGGTATAAATTACTCCTTTCTTCCCAAGGGAGGAATCCACTTCTGATTCTGGAATTCATATCTATTACCTCCAATTTAAGAATGATTGTACTATATTTAGTTTTTACATCATAAAATCTCTGAATGTAGACTTTTTTTGTGAAATGCATATATCAGTTTTATCTTTAAAAGTAATAAATTCCTGTGAATTTTGAAGCTAAAAGGTTTATGTGTTTGAAATTCATAAGTCAAATGTTTGCTTTTGGAATTGGATGTTGGATCGGATCATTGTTAGAGGATACAAATGAAGTCAATGGACATGCAACATATGATTTTCCTTCTTTTCTTTCAATCTTGAAAGTGGTACTCCCTACTTTCCAAATAAGAGGTGCACTTTTGACCTTTTGAGATCAGGAAGACCATTTTCTGACTTCAATTTTCGATTTGGATATGTGTGATAACAATGAACTCTACGAGATTCCTGCCTTTAAGTGTTGGTTGTTTTTAGAAGTGTTAAAGCATTATGTGACTGCCCGTTCTGCTTCCTGTTCGACTTTATAAATTTATAGGCACAGATGAATGATTACATAAGTTTCACATAACCCAACTCAAGTTTTTAGCTAGCAATTTAGTTATGGAAATAGCAGGTGGTTCTTTGTAGTTGACTTGGGATCTTTCTTCTATCACTCTACATAGGCAACCAACTTATGCTCACTGCGACCATCTTTTGCTTTCTCCTTGCAGTTAAATTTTGCTTAAAAGGGAGGTATGCAGTATGTATTTTGTCTTCTTCGTCCATAGTGTCTTTTCTCTGTTTACCTGAAGAGGATATCTGGGGTTTATCAATGTCTTAATGTCTACCATTTTTGTGACCTTTCTGGCATACGTTCTATTAAACTACCCACGTATCTTATCCAGCATATGCAATCTGCCATTTATTCTGTCGTCAGTGACAGATGGATAGAAATTATATGCCAACTGCCTATTTCATTTCAACTGTTATCTACCTTGAAATAGTACAACATTAATAATGGAACAGCTTGTTAAAACTTTGGTAGATAGATGTTTGATATCACTATTTATGGGGAAATAATCAACGGTGAGGATTGTCAACAGACTAATTTTGTTTCGATCAGATGGATTCCTCTTCGTTGAGAGTTTTGATTGCTATTATGATGTTCATTCAACTAGTAGATGCTTGATGATCTGTAAACGGTGTTCTTTTTTTATATACGTTCAATGTGGTATTTGATTATGACATTTACAAGTGTTGGTTGTAACTTGTAAAGGTGGATGCTGTTGTGTATCTGGTGGATGCTTTCGACAAGGAAAGATTTGCAGAATCGAAGAAAGAACTGGATGCACTGCTGTCAGATGAATCGTTAGCGAGTGTACCTTTCTTGATCCTGGGGAACAAGATTGACATCCCATATGCAGCCTCAGAAGACGAGCTGCAATACTTCATGGGTCTAAGTGGGCTGACGACCGGCAAGGGAAAGGTAAACCTGGAAAACTCAAGTGTGCGTCCTCTTGAGGTGTTCATGTGTAGCATTGTGCGGAAAATGGGTTATGGTGAAGGGTTTAAGTGGGTATCTCAGTATATCAAGTAGACATACAAACATAAAGAAGAAGTTGGTTTGAAAAAGGTTGGCATTATTTCCTATTACTAGTACTGGTACTGGAGTTGTCTGTTTGCAAATACTGTGTTATATATAATATACATTTCTCTTGTTATTGGTTCATTCATATAAGTTAGTTTAGAATCCTGGAGCTTATTGCTGTTTCTTTTTGGTCAGTTGCACTTTTCAAGATTCTTAATTTTGTTCCCTAACTAACTGGTCCCTGTCCTATTTGATATTCCTTTTAAAAAGCTCTGATTTTTTAGTTCTTTTTTGTTCTCTTCAGTAGTATGACTTGCCTTTTGCCAATAACTTTTAAGGATAAGGGGTAGTTTAATTAGTTATTAGGTCATAGGTTCAGGTCCTCTCATGGCTTCATTTTAGTCTGAGTTAAGGGGTTGTTTGGTAGATATTAAGGGGTCGTTTACCAAACACTTACCCGGTAAGCGCTTACCGATTAAATTCAACACTATCACTTTCTTACCTGGTAAGATTTTAGTCCACCAAAACGGCATTAAATACAACAATTTACCTGGTAAGTGCTAACCATGGTAAGAGTCATTGTCCTCACTTACCGGATAAGATTCTCGGTCCTTGCCGTACTCTTACCGGGTAAGATTTTTAGTCCTTGCCATATTCATCCGGTAAGAAATTAGTAGGGTCGACTATGGATTCAAGCCATGGTCCATGGTTTCGTAAAACCATGTGATTTTTTCGATCTAGATCAAGCAGGTTTTACATAAAAATTTGATGAACTAGTATTATTAATGTTTATATTAAACAAAAGAAACCCTATACAGGAGGCCAACATGTTTTGAAGGCTGTTTGGAAATTTAAATATTGTAGCCTGCTTGTAATTTACTGCACTTGGTGATTGAAAATGGGTCAATGGTGATTTCTTGTCAAAAAAGTCATTTTTAGTTAAGTATTGGTTTTGTACCAACCTTATAAAAGATGATGTCATCCTACAATGTTTAATAATCAAATAAGAAAGGGCAAATTACATTAAAAAGCAACGTACTTTAACTTGATTTTTATTATGGGTAATGTACCTTCAAAACTTTCATTTTGGTACCTAAGATATAAAGTTTTAAACATTTAAGTATCCGGGTAATCCAATGAAGATTAATTTTAGACTAAAAAAAGACTAATTTTAGACTAAAAAAAAGACTAATTTTAGATTTAAAAAAATCCATGTCACTGACTAGGTTAACAAATAATACCGAGTTGGATACCACATCACTCGCCACATCAGTATGATAACCGGTTAATACTTCAACCAGTTATCCGGGTATTTAAATGTTTAAAATTTTACATCTTAGGTACCAAAATGGAAGTTTTGAAAGTACGTTACCCAAAATAGAAATCAAGTTAAAGTACGTTACTTTTCATGCAATTTGCCCAATAAGAAAGGTTGATGTTATAATGATCAATGGTCAGTGTGGTACGGTATGGTTTTAAGAATCATCATACTGTATACCAATCAAGTTTATATATTTGATACGATAATACCAGTTAACTGAAGTTGCTTTAAATTTAATTGGTATTGTTTATATTCTTATTGATTGATTTGATTGGGTACAAATTTAAGAACTTGGTTGATTGGACAAACAATTTTAGTTGATCTCAAACAACTTATTTCTTGTTGTCTTAAGTTTACCTTTGTTTTTTGTTGCTAAACTTAGGAGTGAGCATTGGAACTGTTTTGAAACTGCTGGTTCTAGAACTGGAACCGATGTGATTGGTTCTGGTTTCGGTTCCTAGAATACAGAACTGATGGGGACTGATTTCAGTTCCAGTTCTCATTTTTTGGAACTGTTAACTGCTAGGTACCTAGAATCGAAGCCGATAAGTAACCGCTATTTTTTTTAATCAAAGTTATTTTATATGTTTATTTTACTTAATAAATTAAAATGGGAATTACTAAGGGGCTGTTTGTTTTTAATAAAAAAGCTCTTAATGCCCTCTTAAGTCTGAATCGGTCAGACATAAGAGGATTCAGTGTGTTTGTTTTTTTTTTTTTCCAATTAAGAGCTTAAAAGCTCTTATTAGGTCTGAAAATTTAAGTGGTTGCGAATAGGGGTGTAAACGATACGAGACAACTCGCGAGCTACTCGAGATCGACTCGGTCAAAGCTCGGTCAACACTCGACTCGAATAGGCTCGACTCGAACTTGAGCTCGACTCGACATATTAACGAGTCGAGTCAAGCTACCCAATACTCGACTCGAAAAGCTCGTGAGATACTCGATTATTTTATATATAATTAGTTTTAAAGTATATAATCAGGTTTTATGATAAAATATGTAAAATATAAATAATATAAATGCCTTATATTTTTAGATATTTAAACAATTAAAAAAAGACAAAGAAAAACTATAAAAAAAAGTTAGTGAAGTTGTTCCACATTGGAAGATAGATGGTAAAGGAAGAAAGAAAAGATGTTATAAAAAGAGAGGAAGATGAATGCAATTTTCTAACTTTGTCTTTTTGATGATGAAGTTTGAAGTTGATCTCTTTATTTTTATAAAAACTAAGAGAACACTTTTAAGTTTTAAAATTTATAAGAGAAAGACCCTAAGTTTTATAAATTTCAATGAGTGAGTTTGGTTCGAGCTTGATTCGAGTTTGAGTTCGAGCTTGATTCGAGTTGTAGTTCGAGCTTGATTCGAGCTTAGTTCGAGYTCGAGTTCGAGTTCGAGCTTGAGAAATAGTTATCGAGTTCGAGTCGAGCTCTGATTTTTACTACTCGTGAGTTTTCGAGTCGAGTTCGAGCTTGGAAATTCGGTTTTGAGTTCGAGTCGAGTATAGTGATACTCGAGCTCGACTCGAATCATTTTCACCCCTAGTTGCGAAACCTCTTATTACCTCTTATTTCAAATCGTCGTCTACCTACTCTGATCTCTTTGCGCTCGATTTCTCTTATTTTAACTCTTCTGTCTCGATCTCTCATCTCTCAACTTTGTCAATTGTCGATTCATATCAACTCTCGATCTCTCATCTTCAAACTTCAGATTTCAGACTTTAGCACAAGCTCTTAAAAATCAGAAGTGAATTCAGACTTCAGACTTCAGCACCTCTTAAAAAACAAACGCCACCTAAATACCTTTTATTTATGTAATTAGTTTTTAGTTTTTCTCCTATTAGTTTTCATCGTCTGTAGTATTTATTTATGTTTATATTAATAATTACTTTTTTATAGTATGAAATGATAAAGTCAAGTATATTTAGATGATAATTATTTGATAATATCAATATTATTAAGTTTATACAGAGTAATGAAAATAAAAATGTCAGGAAATGAATTTACATTGTCTTAATTTAATCTGAAATGAAAATTTTGGTTTAATGAATGAGCCACCATATGATATAGACCAAACAAGTTATTTTATTTTCATTCTCATTAATTATTGCTTAGAACATTTTCAATAGGTCATATTATATTTTACACCAAATTTTAAAAGTAATGTAAATCTTCTCTAACAGATAACACTGTTTTTTACACTAAATCCTAATATTCAATAGACATATTCCTTTTTATATTAATTCATTAAACTTTCAATAATATTCTTATATTTATTAACTTTATATTTTTTTAGATGATAACTGNCCCACCCCCATAAGCACCCATTACAAAAACTCGACAAGGGGTAGAGGCACCCTTACATCCTAGATTTAGACCCCAAAAATATGTGGGGATGCTATCAACTGGTTACCTTTTCTTGCACCAAAAAATTTGATTTTGAAAATTCAATGCCATTGTGGATTTTAAAAGTTGTGTGACTAAATATAAAGGAAACAAAAGTATGATGGCTCTTCATGCAATTAACCTTAAAATACATGTTGCTATTTTATATTCACGAATGAAACTTCCCTCCTAAACCCCTACAAAAGCCAAAGGGCATTAGTGCACCAAGGTCGACCTTCTATATTTCACTAATGCAATTAATATTAAACAAAAATACCTACATGGATGTCCAATCATATGACTCCTCGGCTTATCTCTTATATGAACTTTACTTCGAACACGACCATAAATGAATATGATTAGATCTATCAGATTATAATCTGTAGCAATACTTATGCACCTGCACTTACGGATACATCAATAATAACTGACACCAGCTGAGGTAGATTAGAAATGGCATGCACTCTGGGCATCTTCAATGAATAACGCCAAATCATGGAATTGGTATAAGTTTTGGTGTAAATCTGGTGCAAACTATAAATCTTCTTCAATGGGTAACTATTTTTTACACCAAATTATAAGATTTTTAGGTATATCTCTTTTTGTCTTTGATCTGTTACATTTTCATTATTACCCTTATATTTATTAGCTGTAAAATTTATACCAATTTTTTAAATTTTAACAATGAGTTAATAAATATTATTATTAATTATGAATTAAATTATTTTAGTATATAAACCAATTTTTTAAATTTTAACAATGAGTTAATAAATATTATAATTAATTATGAATTAAATTATTTTAGTATGTAAAACACAACTTTTTTTTAAATAATAGAAGTTACATTAAAACAAATACAAAAAGAAAATACATATGCATTTAATTATTATCATTACTATATTTTTCTCATAAATGGTCAATTAAGGCATTATGGAGTTCGGATTTGTCTTTGATTTTTCTATAACGAGTGAGAAATTGTTGAAATTGGTTATTATCACCCATCACCGTTTCAACCTCTATCGGTGGCACTTCTCTTGCAATTTCCATTGGTGCATTGAGATCACGTTCATCCTCAATTATCATGTAATGTAAAATAATACATGTAATCATTATGTCATGTAACACGTCTTTTTGCCAAAAACGAGTCGGTCCTGTTACAATTGCGAAACATGATTGGAGAACGCCAAATGTGTGTACTACGTCTTTTCTACATGCTTCTTGTTGCATTGCGAAATATTTATTTTTTCGACTGCGTGGTTCATGAATAGTTTGTAGTAAGGTGGACTATTTTAGATAGATATTATCCGCCAATGACAATCTATATCATATTCTTTTCCTTGAATGGCGTAACAAGCGGGATGAAGAATGCCTTGGCAAGATTGGAGAAAAGGTGAGAAGACTCTAACACATTGATATCATTGTTCGTGCCTAGCATGCCAAAATAAGCATGTCACTTACATCGACTTTGTTTGGACCAATCTTTAATGATCTTGGAGGATTTGGAAGCGGGTTATTAGATTATTAGATTTCTATTAATTTCTTTTCGATGGGATTATGCATTTTTATATTTCATTGATTATGTTTCATCTTTTAATATTAGCTTATTTTCATCAAATATTTTATCATGTTGTATATTATTTACTTAAACAAAACATAAATAAGAAATTTATATAAAAATAATTTATAATATATATATATATATATATATATATATATTAGAAGCGTACTCGCGCAATGCAGCGAGATACATCGTGATTTTAATATTTCATTTTATTCTTTATCTCAATTGATGTTATAATATAACTTTATGTGATTTTGAGAAAGCGATGATGTTTTTATTTTTGAATAAAATATATGTTTGAAGATATCATAAAAA
>NC_037529.1:59395034-59429402 GCF_001531365.2 Cynara cardunculus var. scolymus | reverse complement strand
TGCCTTTTTATACTACCTTCAGCATTTAATGCATGGGGACACTTGTCACTTGAGGATAAGAAGGCAGGGGTTGACTTGACCAATGTTGATATCTCATTTTCAACGTACACAGCATGCATACAACACAGTTCATGCAGAGACAAACTTACACAGTTCATGCAGAGAAACTTTGCAGAGATATGGTCAATCCGTAGGAAGATCTCCTTTGGATGGATATGTAGCTTCAAGCAGCTACACACAAGTCTTCGGTCCATGGAGATTTTAATCTTCGGTCCATCATCTTCAATCTTGAGTCCATGAAGATATTCAATCTTCGGTCCATGATCTTCAATCTTGAGTYCAYGAAGATTTTCAATCTTCGGTYCATGATCTTCAATCTTGAGTCCATGAAGATTTTCAATCTTCGGTCTATGAAGATCTTCCTTCAATCAGCTTGTAGCTTCAAAATATTTTCAATATGCATTTCAGCTACTTCGGAGTCTTGGTGTGTATATTAGACAGTTGATCCACAACACCGCATTGGTGACCTTCTGTCTTCACATCGGATAGTCTTCGATTTTGCCAATGGCTTTAAGTATGTACCAAGACACCAATTTACAAAGAACCAATAACTACTAAGTGTTGCCAAGGTAGAGGAACAGATCAGTGGGTCATCACCAAATCAATAGGTGACCCAACATCATCCATCCGTGCAATATCAGCAAGATCATCGATTTCAGGTGATAGGCCATGAATATGTGGAGCAGAGGAAAGACCTCGGAAAGGGGAGGTATCTGAGTCATCACCAAGGTCACGTAGAGATGCCAAGGTGGAGTGATGTGGGATCCCAGTATGTACAACAGTGTCCTGTTGAGAGAGCATTGAGGAGCTAGGGGGTGTATAACAGATGTCCTGGGCTTAGTAGGACCAACTTCAACAACCTTGGACTGTTGAGAGTCCTTGGTGGGAGATGTGTTTTTAGCCCTTTTTGGCTTCTTGGTCTTCTTAGAGAAAAAGCCAAGAGTGGATAATCTAGAGTGACTCCGCTTTGACTGAGAGGGATGAGAGGTGGGGTGAGACTCCGAAGGCGCTTTCGAAGTCATAGCCTCAGAAGCAGATGCAGAGGATGGGGGAACAAAGCTATCTGCCAGTCGTTTTCAAATAGAGGCGGCCTCTTTTGAGGCAGTAGCTGAAGAAGTAGAAGGGGGAGGGACCACTGGCAAGGAGGAGTGATGGGTGACCGGAGCAACAGGACGATGATCCCCAGCTACTGTGGTCACAGAGCACTCTCCCCAGACAGGGTGAGAAGAGGTGGCAAAAGAAATCATACCTGATGGAAGAGGAAGATCAGTAGATAATGAGGCCTTCTTCAAAGTCTGAATGCCAACTTGAGACATTTTGATGTCATAGAAATTATCAGTATTGGCCGGCATACGTGACCCAAATTTGTCAGCAATCAGCATGGATAAAAATATGATGAAAGACACAGTAGAGCATTTGGCACTACCCATCTTCTTTACCAACTCACCAAAAAAATAACCAACAAAGTCAATTTTTCTTTGGAAGATAAGTGCATAAGCTAGCTGGGTGACGTTAGTGGGTGACTGATCCATTCCTCCAGTTTTGGAACTTAAACATTGAATAAGATGTGAGAAGAAAAAGTTCCAAACACCACCCATATTTTTTCTATAAAGAGTTCTTTGTTTTATCAAAGCAGGGTGTTGCACATAGCCCATAGTGGAAGCAATAATATGAAGGTTATCAAGAGACACTATTTCATCATAAGAGGAGTAAGCAGGAAGATCCAACACTCTACTTAAATCATTAGCAGATAATACAGTTGCATACACAGCTTTGGTAGAATCATCATATACACATGTAGCCCAATAGCACGTAGTAGAGATTTACTCATCTTTGGAGAAGAGGCAAAAACTTTGAAAAGAGGGCACTTACGTAGAAATTCGATGATGATATAGAAATCCGGATACCTTTCATCGTGATCCAACAATGCCACAAAATTGCATGGAGAAAATGTAACACTGATAGTAGTGAGGGAAACAGATTTCTTAACCTTGGGAGCTTTGGAGGGAGTTCCAACTTTAGAAGCCATGGTTAATGAACTTGAAAACACACATAAAACTTTGGAGAATAGGAGAGGTTGAAGATGTTTTAAAAGGAAGAAGGGATGAGGTAAATATATGGTGGGTGAAAAGGTGTAACCTAGGGAAAGTAAAAAGGTAAGAGTTGACAAAGGAAAAAAAATAGGTGTAAAGATAAGGGTGTGGGTTTAGGTTCTTGGATGAGTGAAGAGAGGAGAGAGGGAAAAGTGGTTTAAAAAAATGTTGGAGATTTGGGGAGAAAAACCGAAGAAAGGAGAGGAGAGGAATGGGTGCTGCTAGGACAGGCTGAATCGCAGAAGGCAGCGCTGGCAGAAGCTGATGAGGAGGATCGGGTGGTGACGAGGCACGGGCGCAGGCCAATCAGGTAGTCAATGCCGTGAGATTTGGCGCATGCCGATAGCGAGGGGGCGGCGAGTGATTCGGTGTAAGAGAGGAAGCCAAATCGAGATGGGAGAAAGGGGAGAGGGTGTTCGCCTTATGTCTTTGAGATTGTTTTGTGAGAGGGGGAAGCCGAAGGAGATGCTCTTGGAAGGGAGGTTCGGCGGCTAGAGAAGGGATCGGGATTGGCTTAGGGGTTCGGCTTAGGCAGGGAATCGGTGAGAGGGAATCGGCTTGTGAAGGGATCGGTTTGTAGAGGATGTAAACCAAATGGATCGGTGTGAAGGGGAAACCGAAAGGGAAGAGGAGGGTTTCGGAGAAAATAGGGTTATAGATCGGCTAGAGAGAGGGAATGAAGTCGGTTTGGAGGGGGTTTCAGCTTGTGGAAAGGAAACCGATTGAAGCTGATTAGAGAGGGTTGGGTTTAAACCGATTGGAGAGGAAGCCAATTGAAGCCGACTAGGAGGGAGAAGGGAGCCGAATGGGAAGATCGGCTTGTACATTTGGTTTGTGGGTTAGAGTGAAGACTGAATTGTAGGAAAGGGGGAAGCCGAAGGGGAGGCCGATGAGGGTGATCGATTTGGAGTTGGCCCAAAGGAAGAGTCCGATCCCTTAGCAAACCGAATGTGGGAGAAGAAAAACCAAGGGATATCGGCTTGTGGGAGAAGCCGATTCGAGATGGTAAGGAGGCCAAAGGATCGGCTAGAGCAAGGGAGAGGGGCGGGTTGAGGGGGCGGCCCACTGCACAGACCGGCCCATTGAGACCGTTTAAGGGAGGCCGACGAGATGGCCGGTTTCTTTAAAAAAAATTAAAACATAAAATAAATTTAAAAAAATATATTAATTTTTCTTAAATGATAAAGGAATTCACAGAGATACCTTTTTAGAGAGAAAATATAAATTGACTTTCAAGAAAAAAATATTATGAGTGTAAAACCCAACATTTTTAAAAAATCAATATTTTAGATAGAGAGAAGATATACTCACACAGATACCAGACTATTTTGAAGCAAATGACACAACAACATTTTCAGAGAAAACACACAACCCAAATGAATTAGTGAAGACTCAACAAAAATTATTTGTCAACATTTAACATTCTCAACTCACTGATCAAAAAATTAAACCGAGCTTCATCAAGAGGCTCGGTAAACAAGTCAGCAAGTTAATAGTCTGTGGGGATAAAATGAAGTTCAACATCACCTTTCATCACATGATCTCTGATAAAGTGATACCGAATATCAATATGCTTTGTAYGAGAGTGAAGAACTGGATTGTTGGCAATAGCGATGGCACTTGAATTGTCACAGAAAATAAGAATTTCTGTGAACAACTGATCGTAATCAGCTAACTGATTTTTCATCCATAATACTTATGCACAACAGCTACCTGCAGCAACATACTCAGCTTCAGCTGTTGAGGTGGACACAGACTATTGCTTCTTGCTAGTCCAACTGGCTAACCTTCCACCCAACACCTGACAACTACCAGTTGTACTCTTTCTGTCAACTTTGCAACCTGCATAATCAGAACCTGAAAAACCTGTTAGATCAAAACCTGAGTCTTTGGGATACCGAAGACCTAGATTGTGAGTACCCTTCAGGTACCTGAAAATGCATTTAACGGCTGTCAAGTGAGATTCCTTCGGATTCGCTTGGTGTCTTGCACAAAGACACGTGAAGAACATAATATCTGGTCGGCTAGCAATAAGATAAAGTAAGGAGCCGATCATTCCCCTATAACTGGTCACATTTACCGATTTGCCATCGGGGGCTGCATTTAGTTTCAAGGGGGGTGCCATAGGGATTTTCATGGAAGAACACTCATTAAAATCAAATTTCTTTAAAAGATCTTTAACATATTTGCTTTGATTTATAAAGATTCCTTTATCGGATTGCTTGACTTGCAAACCCAAGAAAAATTTGAGTTCACCCATCATACTCATTTCATATTTACTTTGCATGAGTTTTGAAAACTTTCTACACATAGATTCTTTTGTGGCACCGAATATGATATCATCCACATAAATTTGTACAAGAATAACATTATCTTTATGTTTTTTTAAGAAAGAGGGTATTGTCAATTTTACCACGGAAGAACCCATTTTTCAGAAAAAAGTAGAAAGAGTGTCATACCATACACGAGGAGCCTGTTTGAGACCATACAAAGCTTTGTTTAATTTATAGACATACCCTGGATGTTTAGGATCCTCAAAGCCCGGAGGTTGCTTCACATAGACTTCTTCAGTAAGTTTCCCATTCAGGAATGCACTTTTTACATCCATCTGGAAAACTTTGAGTTCTTGAATTCGGCATAGGGCAACGAGTCGGGCCTTGTTTCGAGTCACTGTTCCGTTCTCATCTAATGTTGTTTCTGAAGATCCACTTTGTGCCAATAATTGATTTGTTGGTTGGTCGGGGGACCAGTCTCCAAACTTTGTTATGCTCGAACTTTAGCAGTTCTTCTTGCATGGCACTGATCCAGCTAGGATGATCAAGGGCTGCTTTAATTCTTTTAGGCTCGATGAGAGATAGAAAATTGACATACAAATAGATATTTCCAACACCACGACGTTTTGGACACCTGCTTGCTGATCACCAATAATTTGCTCTATTGGGTGATCTCTGGTCCACTTAGTGGCAGGAGGAAGAGGAAGAGAGGTAGAGCCACCATCAGCATTCGTTAGAGGATTGGAATAAACAACTACTAAGGTTGGGTCACCGATGTCCCTAGTGGAAGAAATAGGAACACGACACCAGTTGAGGGTTCCACACAAGAAATAGGTGTTGGATCGGCTGGTTCTTGTTCAAGACAGACCGATGGTATATTCATGTTGAATGAAAGATTTTCATTCTCATCTTCCTCAACAGGTGGAACAACATCTCCATTAGATGTGGAGGTTCACATACTGGAGTTGAATTCTCAGAGGAGTGAGATTCTAGCCACTTGTTAAGCTCAAGATCATCACTTTGAAATGATGAAGTTGTAGGCACCAATCCAGATTTATTAAATCTGACATTGATAGATTCATCAATGCACTGACGGCACATGTTGTATACCCAAAAGGCTTTAGAGAAGAGAGAGTAACCAACAAAGATTCCTTCATCAGATTTAGGATCAAATTTTTCTAACTGATCTCTGTCATTTATAATATAGCATGCACTACCAAACACATGAAGAAAGCTGATGTTTGGTTTTCTATCGTGAAATACTTCATAAGCAGTCTTATTGTATCTTTTCACAATTATAGACCTATTTTGAGTAAAGCAAGCTGTATTGACAGCTTCAGCCCAAAAATAGGTCGGAAGACTTGCTTCACTTAGCATTGAACGTGCAACTTCACATAGTGTACGATTTCTCCTTTCAACAAGTCCATTATGTTGTGGAGTCCGAATTGCTGAGAAATTTTGAGAAATACCCATGTCATCAAAGAAGCTTTCAAGAACACTGTTTTTGAATTCAGTGTCATTGTCACTTCGAATTGATCTGACAAGTTGACCATTCAAGACTTCAGTCCGCTTCACAAAGTTGATAATTTCTTTAGCTGCATCACTCTTGTGTTGAAGAAAAAAGACCCAAGTATATCTTGAGTACTCATCCACAATAACAAGAGTATAACGTTTTMCACCCAAACTTTGAACACTCATAGGACCACAGAGATCCATGTGGAGCATGTGTAAAGGAGCATAAATAGAAGAGCACATCTTGGAGTTGAAACTTGCTTTGGTTTGCTTGCCTTTTCATAAGCAGCATACAGCTTCACTTTGGCATATGACATCTTCGGAAGTCCAATAACCAAATCTTTACTAGAAAGATTGTTGATGGTTTTGAAGTTGAGATGGGACAACCTTTTATGCCATAGCCAATTTTGATCAGCAGTAGCCTCGGAGTAGAAACAGATGTTGGCGTCGGAAGAGCTAGAAGAGTCCATGTTGATCACATAGACATTATCCTTTCGTATACCATTTAGTACCTTCTTTCCAGAAGAGTCAAGAATAGTACACTAGTTTTCTTCAAATTTTACAATGAAGTTGAGATCACATAGTTGACTGATGCTTAGCATATTGTGCTTCAGTCCATCCACATAGGCTACTCGGTTGAAGGTAACTGAGCCGTTAGAGAGAATACCATATCCTTTAGTAGTACCTCTGGCATTATCTCCAAAGGTTACAGAAGGACCAGGTTCAGACACATAGTTGATCAACAGGGACTTGTTTCCAGTCATGTGTCTTGAACATCCACTGTCCAAGTACCATATATGTCGATGTCCTAAGCCCTGCAAACACAGATAAATCAGTTTTTAGGTACCCGTTTTACAATGGGTCCATTAGGGTTAGGATAATTTTCTTCTTTCTCTTCTCTTACTGGCCTAGAGATTCTTTCCTTGGGACAGTTCTTGGCCATATGAAAAGTGTCACCACAATTATAACATTTTCGATAAATAAACACAGGTTTAATAGAAATTCAAGGTGTGTGCTTAACTATGTTGACATGCTTTTTGGATTTTTTGAGAGCGGAAAAAGCTTTGGAAGGAGGGAAAGAGGATGAAGAGGGTCTTGGACCAAGAATCCATAAAGAGCAGTAAGAGGCATATTTTCAAGATCTTTACTTGTCTTGATACAAGTACATATGTTTTCCTAGAAGTCTGGTAAACAGTCCATGAACTTGCACAGGACTTCATTTTCATAGACTCTACCATGAAACTTCAGATCATTGAGGAGGCTGTTAAACCTGTTGTAGTACTCAGTGAGAGATTCACCTTTCCCATGCACAAAGAGCTCATATTGCCTAACGAGGCCAATCTTCTTGCTTTTCTTTATTCGATGGTTTCTTCATACAGAACACATAGAGTGTTCCACATGTCCTTAGTAGTAGAGAGGTTTACCAAGGAGTGGAAGACATCATCAGGAAGAGAGAGGGCAATGATAGCCCTTTCCTTGGTATCCAAGGAAATTTTTCTTTTATCATCTTCATTGTACTGAGAAGGATCTTTGATGATGAACCTTATAGTAGAATCAGATTTCTCTTCATCATCATCAGAATCATTTGAAGAGTTACCTTCGTCTTTGTTCTTTCCATGACGAAGCTATACTTTAGGAACAATGCGTCCATCCTTGAGGATAGAGAGATATTGACTATCAACACCCTCAAGGTAGAGTGTCATATGACTTTTCCACATAGGAAAGTTGTTCTTGTTAAACTTGGGAGGCTTGCCAATAGTGCCATGGTCTTGGTAAAAAGAAGGAGCATAGTTGGAAGAAGAAGAAGAAGAGGCCATTGCAGATCTAGCTATAAGATTAAGCTAACTGCTCTGATACCACTTGTTAGTTCCGAAGGGGATGGCAATAAATATAAAGTAATTGTAGAAGGGGGGATGAATACAATTACACTGACTTTTTTCAACTTTTTTAATTCTTATTGATGTATATTAAGAATTAACACACACGGAGATACAAAAGATTGTTGCGGAAGATAGGAAAGGAAAACCTAACCTAAACAATCTTACAAGGAGAAGAACTTACAAGAACAACACAAAGAGTTCTTGAAAGAAAATGAAGAACACTAAGAATTTCTTCGAACACTAAGAATTTCTTCGCACACAGGAGAGCAAGGGAGAAGAAGAGAATAGCCAATTGATTTGAGAATGCACTAAGTAATCTTTCAAAAAGCCAGTGATGTGCATGGGAGAAGCACGCTGGCTTTTATACTACCTTCAGCATTTAATGCATGGGGACACTTGTCACCTGAGGATAAGAAGGCAGTGGTTGACTTGACCATTGTTGATATCTCATTTTTATCGTACACTGCGTGCATACAACACGGTTCATGCAGAGACAAACTTTTGTAGAGATATGGTCAGTCTGTAGGAAGATCTTCTTTGGATGGATATGTAGCTTCAAGCAGCTACTCACAAATCTTCGGTCTATGAAGATTTTCAATCTTCGGTTCATGAAGATCTTCAATCTTGGGTCCATGAAGATTTTTCAATCTTCGGTCCATGATCTTCAATCTTGAGTCCATGAAGATTTTCAATCTTCGGTCCATGAATATCTTCCTTCAATCGGCTTGTAGCTTCAAAATATTTTCAATCTTCATTTCAGCTACTTTGGAGTCTTGGTGTGTATATTAGACAGTTGATCCACAACACTGCATCGGTGACCTTTTGTCTTCACATCGGCTAGTCTTCGATTTTGCCAATGGCTTAAGKATGTACCAAGACACCAATATACAAAGAACCAATAACTACTAAATGTTGCTAAGGTAGATGAACAGATCAGTGGGTCATCACCAAATCAATAGGTGACCCAACACTTGTGACTGCACAAAAACTTCTCTCACAGTGGAGGTTCTTGTATAAACTCACAAAAGGAACCTCAACATGCAACTCCATTGTGGATACTCTTATTAGAACATGTGACTGTATCGGAACTTTTGTCTCACAATGAATATTTTTATTAAAAAAATTAACGAAAACCTCAACAAGAACTTTCATTGTGGATGTTTTAAGCACCTGAGTTCTAATAAGAACCCGTGACTAGACAAGAAACTATGTCCTAGAGTAGAAGTTCTTGTAAAACCCCAACAATAACCTCCATTGTGGATGCTCTAATTTCACATTTTTAATGGATTTTAACTGTAATTATTTATTAGTATTAACTAGAGATTATTTAGAGTTATTATTAAATCTATCAAATATTTTTATATTATTATTCAATATATTTAGTCGTCAAAAAAAATAACAGTTTTAAAAATGTTTTTTGTAAATCCTATAAAAGTTAAAATTATGTTTCTTTTGTTTCATAAATAATAAAACTTTGATATATATATATATATATATATATATATAGGGTTGGGTTCACGTGAGACCAAGGGTTTTTTGTGAGACTCGTAAGACCAATTTATGTTCATTGATCAACTTTATAAACTAATGATCTAATGGTCTAAAGTTGCAAGGTGACAATTTTGTAATTATTGAGAAGTCTCGTGGCGTTTATGAATGTTCGGATCTGACGATTGTAAATCTAATCCAAGGGTTGAGAATTGGTCTTACGGGTCTCACAAAAAATCATTGGTCTCACATGATCCCAAGTCTATATATATAAACAAGAACACCTTCATTTTATGAGAAGAACATCTGTGATTATAGACAATCACATGTGATACTATTATTCCATCACATATGATACACATGTGATACTAAATCAAAAACACGGACGATTTTCAATGCGATCTTGGTTGCGGGCCAAGTCGCCCTTACACCACTAAGCCCCCTCACAAGTATTATCACATGTGATAAGGTTGTTGTTGAGATGATATTATAATTCATCAAAATCATCACATGTGATGCTAAATCATAAACGCAAACAACCTTTGGTGCGACCTAAGTAGTAGAACACGTCGTCCGTACATCACAGGGTCCCCTCACGCGTATTATCACATGTGATAAGGGTGTTCTCGCGTTCTCATAAAATAGAGGTGTTCTCGTTGAACCTCCACCTATATATATACACCAGAAAAATTTGTATTTGGTTGACCAATTTCGTTTTCATTAATAGTATAATTGTTATTTGAAATCATCATTGAATATAGATATTTTTTTTAAAATTTGTATTTGGTTATACAAATCTAATTTTTTTTTAACATTATATACAAAATAATAATAACTCAAATTGAAGTATGTTAACATATTCTATTAATTTTTCTTTAACATCTGGTTTTGTTAATTAACATATTTTATTATGAGTGAATTGTTTTAATTATATTATGAAATATTTAATATATTAATATTTAAATGTCTATTTTGATTATTTATATTTTGATAAGCTAGTTTTTGTCAAAGATATTTAGTTCATCAACTAGTTTATCAGGAACCAGGTAGCAAACTTATTAGCCAACAACTAGTTTACATGTATTTTTTTTGGTAATTTTTACAATGTGTTGGTTTGTATAATAAAGATTATTCTATCACCACCTTCTCCTAAACTTTTTCCCCTATTTTTTTTTATATACCCCCTCCTACACAAAACAACGAATACACTAAATTATTACGCACTCGTTGCCGATTACATTATAGTAATAGTCTTGATTCTCAGTTAGTTCAAGCATTATCTCTTTGCGGATAATGTCTCATTCGTCTTCATGGCCACCCAGACAAGCAGATATCACTCGGAATCCATAATTTTCATCGCCCAATACATCTTGAATCTTTGTGATCTATGGATGAAATAAACTCGGGATTTGATCAAGATATGGATGTAGGGTGTTGGATTGTTGTTGGAAGTCAAACTATGTCTCGCTTATTCTTGATGGCCAAAGCTTCAAAGTTAATAAATGTTGGCACGTTAGAACAACTACGTCTACGAGTTTCTTCAGTAATTGCTTTCTTCATAGCTTGATTCTTTAGAGAATGACGTCCACGAGTGGTTCTATAAACCAAGGGTTCATGGAAAAACCTTTTTGATGGCATGACTACATCCTTCAACTTTCTCACTAAGATTTTGCGACGAGGAGCTGACTGTTTGTTGAAATTTTCTCTAAATATTTGAACTTCATCGTCACATTAAATATCATCATCTTGTGCAGACACACATGCATGGTGAGAAATCAAGTTTTTTTTTCTCAAAATACGTCTATCGCATCAAGTTGAATGGATACGCATTGACATGTATACAGTGCTTGTTCATGCACACACAGTGGTGGATGCATATGTTGGGGTCCTGGCCCCCAACAAAATGATGTTTAGAAAGCCCAATTTTTTTTGTGTATAGTTTTTAATTTAATTTGGTTGGGCCCCCAACAAGAAAATTATGAAGGCCACATTCCATATTTCCATTTCCTTCCTTCACACAGTTCACGGTCGATTGAGAACGACTTCACCCCCACCCTCACGACCTCACCCACTAGCCACTGCTACGAGCCGACGCACGCACCTTCTTCCTTGTGTCTGCTTCTTCCCTGCTTGCGGCTGCCTGCTTCTTCTTCTTCGGCCGTCGGCCCTGGTGGTTTGGGCGTTGGCTGCTTCTTCCCTACGTGCAGTGCAGCGTGCGGCTACATACAGGCTACTGCTTCTTCCCTGATTTGGGTAAAAAAAATTATTTCCAAATTCCAATATATAATTTTGAATGAATTTGATTTTGTTGTTTGCTTCACAATTGATGATTTGGTAAATGCTTTATGTTAGGTTAATTTTGCAATTTTATAGACAAATGGAAATGTTAGGTTAATTTTGCAATTTTGTAGGAAAATGGAAATGTTAGACAAATGGAAATGTTAGGTTAATTTTGTAGGAAAATGGAAATGTTAGACAAATGGAAATGTTAGGTTAATTTTGCAATTTTGTGTTGAAAAGCAGTATACAAGAAAATTAAAGATCCAAGTGTTATTTGTGAATTATATGATCAGGCAGAAGGAATAATTCCTAGTTGGTAGGTCTCCTTGGGTGCTCATCTTAAGAAGAGTACTAAAAGATTAAAACATAAGCYTTAGAAGTCACTCTCCACCACATCATTGCATTTCAATAAGCAGGATACTCAGTACCACACATGAAGAGGTAAATATACAAGTCATATTCACTCAACAAATATAAATTGTAGGGTCAATGCCTACCTTACTTCAACCGCATCAGTTATCTTTATTCGGTTAACCGAACAATTTAAGCTGAAAAACCTTTTTTGATTCGAACGAATTGTTCGGTTTCGAAATTTTTTCGACCCTCCTAAGTGTGCCCCCAACCATAATAGTTTCTAGATCTGCCACTGTGCGCACATGTCAAACCATGACTTGTATGTAGTTTACAACCACAATTTTCAAAAAATACGCTAGTATCGAAAGACGATCATATTCACTGAAAATCATATCAAGTGCATAAAATGAAACAAAGCCCCACAAATTTTGAAAGTGTGGTTTTCCAAATAGATGTTTCCTAATAGTTTTACTATATTCAAAACTTGCTTTGATTGATGTGTCTTGTGACTAATTACGTGATGAATATGAGATAGACTTTGTAAGTCTGCTTGTAAAGTCTCCAAAAATATTTTTAATTTGGAATGTAGGCTTTCAACTCTATAAAGTTCAAAACTTGATCAACTCAAGCAGATACAAACATTTCCTTATATGATATCAACCATACACTATCCAGGTAATTCAAAACACATGAAAAATACAGCAAACATATGTTAATATCCTTAGTAATAATGGTTAAACTATCTTATATCAATAATACCTGGATAATCGAGCAACATTTCTTGAAGTTGTCCCAAATTGTACAATATATCATTCATGATTTTTAGATTCAAGTAATTGCAACCATGCTTGATAAAATGAATTCTACGAGTGAGTCTCATGGTTTACAATGTTTCAAAATATTTTGATAGATGTGTCATCTACAAAGTAATCGTTTAGCACCCGAAAATACCACTTTGCATGCATTTTCTCTTTGTTGATGTTTTGACTTTCCCTTGTAATTTGTAAGGAGATCATACTATTTATTTGTATGTTGGGTTGATCTTCCAAGTGCTCTCTTTGGAGGCATGATTGTCAATGTGATTAAAAAGCAAATTGTCAATATAACGATTTGACTATTATGAAGAGAGGGGAAAAATGAAGATTTATCGAGCTATGGAGAACTTAGAATCATGTGTTCATTGGTGAACGAACGGTCATAATTCTATACAAAATTGTGAATGGCAAGCTACAAAATTGCCTTGTAATGTTCATAGTATTTGAAATGCTTAAGATGATGTAAAGAAATAGTTATATTAATTCTATATTCTTAGGGGCCGTTTATCTAAACATTTATCTGGTAAGTGCTTACCGGTTGATTTAACAATATCACTTACCCTACCAGGTATGTTTTTAGTTCAAAAAACGACATTGTATGTAACAATTCACCGAGTAAGAGTTGACATCCTCACTTACAGGTAGGACTCTCGGTCCTCGCCATCGCTCTTACCATGTATGGTTCTCGATCCTTGTCAAGGTGATGTAACTTGATAAAGAAATACTGGGTAAGCGTTTGGTAAACCATCCTTACATTCTATTAAAATTTTACACCCCATTGCATTGTGCAGGTACACTACCAGTTGGCTCCCAAGATCTTAAAACATTTAAGGTCTCTTATGAACTTGTCCATATATACAGGATCTTAAAATATTTCAAGATCCTGGGAGCCAATTACGTTTTGTAGTATTTATCAACATGATAAATATTCATGATGAATAATATTTATTATTATTCACATTTATTCATAATGAATACGTCATAAAATAGATGGTTTTCAGGTTTTCAAAATATTTAAGTTTACAAATTCTGAAAGCCAAGCCATTACTTTGTATTGCATCATTTTGAGTTCCATTTCACTGGTCTTCATTGGCATTGCCATTGCCATTCAACACTAGCTTTCTGTAATTGATAAATCCATAGAATAACAACAGTTACAACATACCTCTGAAAATCTAAGATATAAAAGCTAAAACACCAACATTCTCTTCATTTTGAATTCTTCTTCTTCTTTGAGTTGTTGATTATTTCCGAGGCCGTGAATGCATAATTTTGAACCAGACCGGGAACCGTCAGTTTCAGGTCTCGAGTCATCCTCTGTAAAACCAAAGCCAGCACGCTTACATCTGCCATGGCTCTGTGAGCTTTGCCCATCTCTTGGATCTCATAATGCTCCCTAAGGGCTTGAAGTGAATTCGAAGCAAGTTTTGATCCTGCCCACATGATCAAACCCAATTAAAAAGCGTTTGTCGCCTTTTTATGCATATATCGAGACTACAAAACAGATGGAGACAGACCTTCGCGTTTCTTTACTTCACGAGCAGGAGACATTGTGTCCATGAAATACCAATCTAAAGGGATTTCAAGGGAGCAGCGGCTGAATTCACTGATCAGAAAGGGGACATCAAAGGCCTTGGCATTGTGCGCGATTAATAATATTTGACCCCCGGGTTTCTGACGGCTTTTGATATACTGAACCAAGATGGGTATCAAGTCTTTCATCCTGCACACAAAGTTCTTGTCTTTAAGATTCTTTAACAGCAAGATATCAACTCAAAGTATCAAACACTATTTGTAGCCATCCATGAAGAAGAGTAGAGAAATAGGTTATGAATTTCGATAACTACGGGGCGTTTGGTTCCCAGAATGTTTTTTTGACGGAATGGAATCTCTTAGAGGAATTTGACTTTGAATAAATTGGAATAGGGATTTGACCGCGTGTTTGGTAGGCATGAACTAGAATGAAATCCGTTAAATGATTAGGAATCTACCTGTTTGGTTAGTAGAATGTAACTTCAGAATTGGAATGAATAAACGATAAATGACCAAAATCCCTCTTCATGATAATTTTTATAATTTATTTCTTAGATTATACTAAAATATCAATTTTCTATTATAAAATAATCTCTAAATAAAGTTATCTATCAACCAAACGCCCCCACCACCGTTCCTCCCCACCCCACCCTTTCCTTTTCCAGCCACCCCAGTTTCTTTATTTGCTAAATCTCAATGTTTAAGCCTTAAATACAAGTTTTTATAAGTTAATTAAGTACTCTTAAAATATTCCAACAGCTGTAAATATATAAAGCAACAGAGCCATCGTAGTATTTTTTAATTCCTCTGAAAGGAAGGGTGGTAAGTTGATCATTTACCTATCGGGGTCTAATCGATCCTATTTTTTTCTTTCTTTGATGGAAGGTAAGGGTCWATTTTATTGTAAAGCCGTATGCAATGCATAAAAGATGCCCGTACGGTTGTTCGATTCTATCTTTTTTTCGGGTTATTCTTTTATCTTCCTCTCATCATGCGAAATAGAGAAACTTCTTATTATCTTATATCATCAGGGTAATCTTTTTTTGAAGTAGCAACGGGAGAATTCATCCTGGAAGTGGGAGAACTGCTGAAACTACGTGAAACCCTGACAAGGGTTTATGTACAAAGAATGGGCAAACCCTTATGGGTTGTATCCAAAGACATGGAGAGAGATGTTTTTATGTCAACAACAAAGACCTAAGCTTATGGAATTGTTGATCTTTTAGTTGTTTATTAAACTATCATACTTATAAGGCAAGTAGCTTACAAGGCAAAGCATGAGAAATCAAACATGAAGTGATGAGACGAAAGGGCTAATATGTGTTGGCAAGCTATGATATGACTAAGCAAGCTAGTTATGAGTTGTCAAGGTTAGAAGCATGTGTTGGCAAAATTCATGATGACAAGCAAGAACTAGAAGCATGGCAAATAAAAGCTAGAAGCATGATGTGTCAAGATTCCTTTATATTAAGCATGATATGTCAAGATTATTTTATATTAAGCATGAGGTGTCAAGATTCTCTTATCCTCAAAAATGAGGTGTTAATCGTAAGAGTACAATTTTGGGAGCAAGAAGAACGAGTAGCTAATGCAATGAATTTACCTATATATCGTGATTGAAGTGTTACCATTAGTTCCATACCAAAAATAAGAAATCTCTCTCTTTATACCTAATCAAGCTTGAAGATAGGAATTAAGGGAAAAACTAGGCATAATCAAGGTGAGTACTTGTGAGATTTATGAGGTACATACATGCTATATAAAAGTATTTTATGCATTACAAGATATTTTGGGATGTTTGCTTTACATGAAAATGTTATACAAGTTATGCATGATGACATGTTTTGATACAAGTATGTGTTTTACACCAAGGCATGAAAGTGTTTACATGTTATGATACAAGTATGTGTTACACAAGGCATGAAAGTTTTTACATGTTATGTATGACCATAAATATCCAATGTACGGGATATTACAAGAAGGGACGTCTTGCAAACGGACCTTATGGGCCAGCCTTTATGGACCCGGGGGGTTAGCAAATCTCAAGACAAGTATGGCATACTTGCATGTTTCAAGTGAGATCTCAAAACAATGTTTATGCATGATGAAAAGATTATTATGTGCATAATCAAGAGTTTCAGTCAATTACTATTCACAAAATGTTAGGCATCTGAAAATTGTTTATTCATGAAACCATAACTAGTCACTAAGCTTTTAGCTTACATATCTCATGTATGTATATCAGGGAAGGAGTAAAGAAGGATAGCATGAAGGAGTTTGTTCTAATCAATAGCAAAATTTGTACTATAAGCTATTGAGTTACGTTTCCGCTATCCTTTGAACTTTGTTGTAATTATAAGCTAAGTTATAAATAAAGTTAAATTTCAAGTTTACATTGAAGACTTAGTAGTATTAACGGCACCCAAAGTAGGAATTGGGGCTTTACACCCCCCATAAAAATCGATGTTCACGACGGTGAACAAAACTTGAAGCAACGACGAACCCCTACAGAACCTTCTATACTACGGATTGTTGTGCGTTCCAAAGCTATGGATCTGTTGTGGGTTTTGATTTCAGATGAAACAGTATGGGGCAAGAGCCGAAGATAGAACCAAAATAAAAGATATCCAAGTAAAAGATCCGGTCCAACCTTGATTGCATCTCAATCAAAACCAAGAAAAACTCAAAGATGTAGAGAAGAGGTCTAGTTTTGGGTTTTGATTCACTTTTGATTTCAGAATTTGATTCAAGAACTTCAAAGTGTTTTTGGGTAAAGCTCGAAGCAGATTCAGATTCAAGATGCAAATACAGATTCAGGTTGGGTGTGGAGGTGTTCTTGAGATATGAAAATGATTTAGGATTTGATTGTTGTAATATGTTTGTGGGATTTGTTCTCAGTGGTGGCTCACAACGGTGATCATGGCAATGTAAGTGGCAGTGTTATATCAGATTTTTCATGTCTCTTTGCTCTTCGATTTGGTGACGGAGTTCTTCAGATGGAGGTCATATGGGTCTAGGTAAATAAGTAGGGAAGATGGGATAATTTTGTCTTTTGAGAAAATAGGATGGAATGGAATTGAATTCCTTATCAGTTGTGATGGAATAACCAAATCCATGAATGGTGGAATGTGTGGAATTCATTTCCATTCCAAAGGTAAAACAAACGCCTGAACGGTATGTGGTCAACGAAATTAATCATTCCAATTCCCTCAAATTCCGTCGGGATCCTATGAACCAAACACCCCCTAAGGGTGGGTCCTTTGGTTAAATGACCTATTGACAGGATTTGAGGATGTCACTGCTTGACAGAAGAATGTCAATTACATACACAAGAATGTCTAAAACCTATAAAAAGGTCAAGATTTAAAAAACATTTCTGAGGAGGTCATTTAGCTAAATAACCCTTGATAAAAGCTGGAAGATTCTTCACATCACTACCCAAAATCTCATGTATCTTCCCACAAGCAAGACCCCCAAAAATCTATGCATTGTTGAGGATCCTATGCTACATGGGGCATGCTACCTTCGTCACAGAACTATACGGTTACCAACCACTCTGAATTCAATAATGGAAAAATATTCAGAATCAGTAAAATTGAGTTCAGACCGATGTTTTAAATAGTTATGAATTTTTATATGTTTCAAAAAGAAGTTATAGACTTGGATAGCTAAAAGTCTATATATCTAATATATGTAACCTGTATAGTCATGAGCAACTAGACCAAGAACAAATGTTTTTGACAAGCTTTATGAAACACTCCATGCTCCACCACAATGTTTGGCAAACCCTTTTTGCAATCCGGGTCATTATTAAAACAACCATTCTATTCTTTTCGGTAGGGGTATCTTATTCCAAACCCTACTTCCAAGTGGGAGATACTTGGTGTTTTTGGCTTGTTTTTTTATTACTTATGATGTTACTGAAACAGTCACTACACCCACTGGGGCAGAGGCAAGGTTTGCCTACATCCTACCCCCACCCCCCAGAAGAAGAAAAAAACCCGGCCCTACCACTATGTGGGATATACTGGGTCCGTTTGTGTGGTTTGGTTTACACTAACCTCCTACTATACCACTTGTAGGCTTTCTTTTAGAATGGTTGAATATGCTTGCCTCCTGGTCCTAGTCATTCTCTAGAATGGAAATGAATATAAAGAACATAAGAGCTCACTTAGGTACTATGTCTTCCTGAACAATTACAACAGGAAAACAAACAAAAAAGAAAATGACAGTGATAAAGCTATAGAGCGATGATCTTGGCACCCAAGAACCACTGCTTTAAACAGAGGAAGCATGCTTCAAAAAGTTGTGCAACATAATGGTTCATTCCAACAGTAAACCATCCCATTTTGGTGCATCATCACAATCTTCTAACGTTATCAACTTTTATGTGATGACATATATCATATAAAAGCAACAGTTTTAGAATGATTTAAGAAACACAAAACATAATAACCAAAGATTATGAATGGTACCTTGGGACACCTGGTTTATTGACCATATAGGATGAAATTCCATGTATATGCGAATTTAGGACGTATTTATCAGGATTTACAAGTGTCTGAAAGGTACTATTTTCTCCCCCACTAAGATCCTGCAACGCAATCTCAATGATGCGGTCCTTCTCTCGACTAAATCCAGTGGTCTCGATATCAAAGACAATAATGGTTATAAGCTTTGATATATCATTGTTCTCTGAAATCTTCTCTTCAATATGAATGCTTTTACTTTCACTGATTTCTACTCTACTTGTATTCAAAGTGTTATGTGTCAAACTTGCTACATCTGCTATTTGTTGGCCAATGTTATTTGTTTTTCTGCTTAGGATGTTCTTTCCTTCTGTGTTTGTAGATAGAGATTTCTGGCTCCATCTTCTATTATTCCCCCCTTGAAGGCCATAAATAGTGGAGCCAAATAACGGAAACTTACAACTCTTTTCTCCTCTCCTGCTAAAATTATGGACCTTTTCCCACCAAGAACAAGAAAAGGTATGAATTTGGCATCTAGGAAGTTGAAAGTGTGAAAAGCACATTGCTGCTCTCATTGAGTTTAGGAATTACAACACGATTCGGACCGCTAGAAAGAAATAATCAGTTGGTTTAACCTGCAACAAAGCAAGAACAGAAGGCAAAACTACATCAGATCAGAGGATAACCAGAACATATTAACAGACAATTGGAACTCTAGAATGCCCTATTACTATGGTAAAACTAGTCCCATGATTAAAATGTCAACTTGTACTAAAGATTCAAGCAACAACTCTGCCTATCAAACCAAATTAAAGAAAGCCAATCAAGAAAAATCAGATAGACCTCACCAACCATCATATTTGAAGCACCAAACCCCTTTCATGTTATGCTTTCCTAAAACCTGTTTCTTCATATATCCCTTTATGAATTTGTGAAGAAACAACCCCATATTTCTCAAATCCAGGAATGTAACCTAGAACCCAGAAAGATAGGATTTCTGTAAGCAACATCTCAGTTTTATGGCTTTATTCATGCTTTTGTTATGAAGATATTTAACACTTCAGATAATAGCAATAACCCATAGCTTATTTCAACAGAAACAACCCATACATATTGAACAATCCCCAATCAATTTAATCTAATAAGCAAATCATAAAAGACGCAGTAAGTAACCTCAAGATGCACAAAACTATCGGCAATGGAACACCAGAATAACTTTAAAAATCAGACCCACAAACAGAAACGAATTGTCGATTTTCATGAAGCTGAAATTAGATAAGGATACAAAAATTTCTAAAGAACAAAAATCATGCCTCGCGAAGGAGATTCCAAAATGCAAAACCACATTTATTCAAGTTCCATTAAGAAATTAAATTCCCATTGGTATAAGTAGAGGTGTGGTGAAGAAATTGGTTGCTTTGGTGTATAGATTACGATGTGAGACGAATTTGGGGAGAAGGAAATAGGAATGGAGGAGAAGAAACCGTGAAGAAATAGAGAAGCATGGAGTGTAAGACTATCAATGCTCAAAATATCAAAGAATGAGGAAGGAACCCCCATAATTCCGGATCTTTTGGCCCAGATCCGCTTCTTTCGGGCTAACTCACCACACCTTTTATTTACTTCACCAATTCGGAGATAAATTTTACAGAAATTGATTATTCAAATCAACATTTTTCACATTTAAATTTGTCTATTAATTATTTTTCTTTCGGATTTATCTAAATTTCACTATTTCCGTAATATTCAGGTCTGCAGTATTACGAATCTAGTTAGAAGGCAAAAAAACCTTCAAATTTAACACAGATCTGCAATTACGACAACTGTAAATTGGTTAAATTTGAATTTTTCTTGTCTTTTCGCTAACAGTGTTGTGGATCTGGATGTTGAGAAAGTACTGACATCTAAATAAATCTAGAAGAGAAATGGTTAAGAGACCAATTTAGACGTGAAAAATGGTCATTTGGATCAATTTCCATAAATTCTACACTACCAGATATTACTTATTTTTTGTAATAATTATTAATCTATATCTATACTTCTTTATAAAACGAATTACGGTTCTATTGAATTTTCATGAGGTATAACTATTCTTGCTTGATGTACAGTGCTTTGATGCACATTAAGGTCAAGCTCCTATAATTTCTCTTATCCACGCCTCTTTTAGGGTATGTATACCAAATTTCTCATCAAGTTCTATATGAATAAATTTATCTGTCTAGATAAAAATTTGTTGTTGTTTACTTCTTTACCCTAAATCAATCGTCTAAATGACAATAATGACCGATCTACCCCTCAAACATGTGTGAACTTTACCGCAGTTCAATCAAACTTAAACAAAAAATCTATTGTTCATCAAACCAAAAATTCGAAACCGATTCGATCAAAAAAGATGCTCGATGGGGGCCTGTCTTACAGAACCCAAATGAGGATTTCCCAAAATCTGTTGGATCAAAACAGTGAAGTGGTCAAACAGACATGGTGCCAAAGCAGAGGACAATGTCGCTGGAAAAGACGATGAAGCTCAAACAAACCTGAAATCGCAAGAGAAGACGATGGGCTCCAACCAAACATAAAATCTCCAGGGAAGACAGTGAGGCTTGAACCAGACCTGAAATCGTCGGAGAAGACGATGAGACCCTGTCCCGTCAAACGGGAAAACCTCCCCTGAAGTCGGAAACTCTCCCTCTTCTGCATCGATCTAGCTTTCTTTCTCTATCTCACTCTCCATTTGTTGCTCTCTCTCTCTCTCTCTCTCTCTCTCTCTCTCTCTTCTAGGGTTATGAAATGAAAGAGGGGGTGGGATTATAGGAGGAGGCGTGGGATTGAGGGGGTATAACTGTCAATATTTTGGCTTAATAAGGACAACAAACCTCTTCCATATTGTGTGAATAAGCCCATATATTTATCATTTAGCTGCAAGTAAATATTCATATATGGCTGTGCGAAAAGCCAAAATAATCATTAAGCTAATTAACTCAAAAGTAAACGCCCCCTTAATCACATTCCTCCACCTCCATCCAAAAACGTGATCGTCCCTAATTTCTCTCCATCTCCCCCCCCCCCCAAGAAATGGAGTGTTCTCTCTTAAATACTGAAATCCCATCTTTTTCTTCTCTTCTTCCCTCAAATGCATATTATTTTGCAACCTTTTTTAGTTCGAAACCCTGTGTATCAAAAGATCAGGATGAACTTAAAGGATTCAATTTAAGAGTTGCAGCAACACCAAATTCAGAGGTTTCTTGTTCATATGCATATTTTTATATATCTTTGTTGTGTGTTCCCTAATTCTCTCTGGTAAACGCCTCTGAATTCAGTAAGCCATCAACACTTCAGTAAAACATGTGAAGAACTTAAAGGATTCATGTAACTGTTTCAACAACAGCAGATTCAGAGGTTTTATGTTTGTTGTTGTATTTCTATTTTAACCTTCCAAATCTGGCATGTTTGCTATAATGAGAAGAAGGTGTCCAATCTACATCTTTTTCATCTAGCTTTTGTTGTTTTCTTTTACTTTCAATTGTGGGAGTAAGCTTCATAGATAAGCACAATGAATATTCAACTCTTTTATTCTATGAGCACATCGAAACGCTTATGTTCCTTACAATCTTGATACTTGGGATGTATGGTTGAATGATTATCGTGTAGGAAAGCATATGAAATGGGAGGCAAAGTATGCTGACAAAGCATACAATAAATCTCACGTTGGTAGTGAATGGAAGAAACCTTTTGTTGCTTCTTCTCATGTTAAGGGAATAAAAAATGCAATGTGTAACACCCGAAATTTTTCCATATTTTGGCTCCGTACACGTTAGGATTTCTGTTTTGTTTGTGTGATGTACGTTTTTTTATGTATATATATATTATATTAAGAGCTTTGAACATTTTATTTTGTTATTTGGGTCTTTCTTTAGTTAAAAATATGTATATATATATATATATGCACATATATATATATATAATTGTAAGGAAGAAAATGTTGGAAAAGGGGGTAAAGTAAGGGAGGATTAGCTTCTGTCTTTTTCCTACCCATAGACTTCCTTTACTTTTGTAGGGTTCTTTTTTTTGCATTTGGGTCTTTGTCTACTGTTTCTTATGGGGAAGATAAGTGAAAAAGTAAAGTAGGTAAGGGGTGAGGGTGATTCATAAGAAAAGGATCATCCCTTCCACTTGGGAAAGGAATCTAGGAGGTGAAGAAACAACAACAGATACAGCAAGAGCTGCTGTTTGAGAGTGAAGGGGGGGAACGGTGGTTTCGTGCACAAAAGAAACGATTGGGAAGAAGCTGCAGATTTTCGGCATGACCTTCTTAGCGCTGGCCAAGTCTGCACAGCACTCTGGTCGCTCCCGCACTTCGGATTCTCCAGGCGGCAGGTGCTGCCGCGCCATTTCAGACAGCAAAACAGCAGACATCAGGGTTTTTCCTCCGTCTTCCTTGCCCGAACAGCAGGCTGCTGCCGCGCCTTCGCGACAGCAAACAACAAGCAACCAGCAGCAGTCGCGGCCGTCCTGTTTCTCCGTATTCGTTGCTAAATTTTGAGTTCCTTTTCGTCTACCTTTTGGTTCAAATACTTAGAATTTCTCCTAAATCCTACAATGTGAGTTCACCCGATTTCTTTTATGAAACCATATGCTTAATGTGAGGATGTGCTTACTTACAGTAGGCTATAATTTTATGAAATTACTTGTGTGGATGAAATGATGGTTTTAGGACAAAAGTGTTTGGAACTTGAGAATCCCGCTTTTAATAATAGGATGAGCGTGAGAAGGATTTAATTACTAGGTGGAGTGCATGTTTCGATTGTTGACGGTCATAAAACTAGAAGAAAAAGGGAACCCTTATGACCTATACATGGAGTTCTTTTCTAGTGAAGGGAAATATTTCAATTGCTCAAGGATTCATGTAAGAATCTCATTTGTTGGGTAAGTGCTAATATAGTTAAGATCTCGCCTTTTAACTTATCACTAGGATGTAATGAGTCATAGATACGATAGTTGTTTATTTTTAATTCGTGAGAAGGATGATGTAAGTTGGATTTAGACATTGTGTTTATTACGTAATTTCCAAATCACCTTCTCACTTCCACTCAGAAATAGGCATTGTGATTATTATGTAATTTTCGAGATAAAGAGCTTAAGATCACGGTCAACTACATGACCAGTTTAAGATGATGTCGATGGTATTAAACCTGTAAGTGATGCTCTGTAACGTTGATCTATGACTTACTTTGTGTTTCGTCATAATCAACGGCAAATTGGGTCTCTCCTGTCATCTTCGGATGTTTTGCCTCTTCCATGAGTTTACTTAGGACTTACGTTCCCTCTTATACCGTCTAATTTTACGATATCAATAATTATATATAATTACATTTATAAGAAGGTTTTATTGTCACATTTGTCCAATTGCTTGGACTCACTAGGCGTAAGCCTAACACTTCTTTTGATATAGCTTGCTAATCAAGTTTCTTTAGCAGCGAGGTACCAAAGGGTTGAGAAGACGGCCGTTCGTAATAGTCATTTTTGTAGCTGAAGCACTTGGTGCCTCGAGCGTTACGATATTGGTTGATTTCGTTTTTGTTTGGAAATGGTAGAAACACCCGTTCTTAATCTTGGCATAGAATTGTCTAGATTAAAAAGGTTGTTAATTATCGTCTCTTTTGTTGTTTTGTAAACGCTTTACTTTTTCCCTTCGTTGGGTGATTTTCTTATTGAAACTCTAGTTTTCGACTTTGTTTTGTCGGATAAAATTTATCTCCTATCAAGTTGTTTTCTTCCTTTATTTTAGGGTGTTACACAATGCCCTTTCTTCGCTTTCAAGTTTAGTATGTGTGATTGATTTTTTGTTTTAAATTGAAAAGTTGCCTTATGTCGTCTGCAGTGGTATCATGATTCTATGTCTATATAGATTTGATGTTTCTTCCACTATCCATGGCCATAATAATGTTCACAAGATTACTATCATTCCTCACAATGAGGTTGACTGGTATCTTCCAATATTTGTTGAGTAGATTTTGACTCTAACTAAGGGGTTGTTCAGTTCGTTCTCTGTTAAGACATGTATGGATATAGTTGTATCTATTGATATATCTGTCTGAATATTAACAGATAAGTTATTGTTCTATTGGTGTGTTGAATAAACAGTCTGAATGTCAAATAACCATTTTACCCTTCAGACCTAATGTCAAAAATGGGGGTTTTCCATATCTATAATGGTTTTCCAATCCAATCCAATCCACCCTCTTTAATTTGTTTCCAATCCAACTCGGTCCTCACCTTCACCGTCTCAACCTCACAGCCTCACCCTCGATCCTCACCTTCACTGTCTCATGTTTTCTAAATTCTAATCAGCGCTCGTTCCGAACAACAACTCTGCAAGTGTGAAGAAGAAACCCTAATTGGATGATGTGTTTTGATGTTTTACCTTCACTCAGAAAAAAAAAATATAGGTATGGATACCGAACAACTTAGTAGTCGCTCTCTTCTACTCATCGTCTTCTCCATCTATTTTGATGAGGAGAAGGTTTTTTGGATCTATGTTTGGAGGATGAATACTTTCAGAGAAAAAAAACACATGTATCCGTAGCCTTCCTGTGTGGGTTTCCATGGATGAAGACTTTTGGAGTTTGGAGGATATCGATTTGTTTGAAAGGTTTTCTGGATCTGTGTTTTTTTCTGTTTAAGGATGAAACTGATGTGTTCAAAGGGAGGAGTGGCTATAGAGAGGGGTTGGGAGAGGGGTAGTTGAGGAAGCTTAATAGCTTAATACAAAGGACATAGGTTTTGTAGTTGAGTGGTTCAGCCATGGACTGACCGAATAAGCCCATACCGAACAAATAGATATGGCTATGCAGATAAGCCATATGGATTATACAGTCCATTAAGCTGCAACCGAATAGCCCCTAAGGTTGTTTGAGTGGTTTTGTAAGCCGACAAGGGTTCAGTCAAATACTAAATGGGTTTTTTTTATTCTTGAATTAATCTTGTGAAGCTCGTTCCATATGAAATTAATCTCGATGTATTAAGCTACATTAATCTTTTTCTTTTATCTTGTCAGGTAGGCTTAATTCATCCCCGATGCATCCTCAATAAACCACAGTTTCTGTCACGGGTAAAGAAAGTCCAAAGAAGATGAGGGATTGGGGAAAAGCTTTTTTCTCTCTTTTTTCTTCATCAATGTTCCATTATCATCACTACTGGATTAATCATCATGTAGTCAGTTGTACTTCAGTCTTTCATCATCAATTTGTTTCATTTTTCATGTAAAAATCATGATCTGTTTATATGACCTGACCTTGCAACTGTTGCTCGAATCCATCAATAATGATGAAAATAGTTCTTAAATTTGATCTGAGCTTGCTTCTTGGTTGAATATTGTTCGCTAAAAATCTTGTAGCCTTGGGAATTACCAAGTGGCATATCAAATTTGTAATTTTCTAAAACCAAAATAAGTAGAAACTAAAAAAAGCATCAGAATGGAAACATTTCAGAGATTAAAACTGAAGATCTATGTCAATTTTTGGAGTTGGAAAGCATATAGGTTTGAAATTATAGGAACTAAAAAAGAATATGTTTTCTTTGGGAGAAGGAAGGGAGCATCAGTTAAAAAACAGTTGGCTCAACCTTAACCTCTTTCATTTATTTGCAACTCTTATAACACTGTATCAACTGGTCACGCTATAACATTGTAATCACCCTCGTAAGTCAAATTTTTATATATTATCTGTAACATCAAAAAATTTACTATTTCAGTTGGCATGTAGCTCAAGTCAAATATTTGATTGTTTAACTGATGTCACCCTCCAAATAAAGACAGATAAATGAATCTTGTTGACCCCATTTTAACACCAACAACTTATTTGGAATGATGATAATGTGCAAGTAGATAATTTTTAACTTGAAATCCTTAAGGTTTTGTTGCTCTAAGTTCTTAGAACAGACAGACAGATTCATCTTTATTGATTTAGCAAACTGTCGTTCATGATCAACTTAGCTTAAATACTAAAGGAAGTTTAGAACACAGGGACTAACAAGAGTGTTCATTACAAATGAATTAATAACCTCGAGGTGTAGATCAAATGATGCAGCATTCCTGCAAACCTTGTAAAATAGTATTATATTTGTTTCAAAATGAGAGGTAAGCCTCAACATTTGAGATGAAATAGATTAATATTTGATGTAATAATTAGTTATGGATTCTTTAAATTTTGGAAGAAAAAAGTTCATAGTGACCTTATTTATGAAGAATTCTGAATAAGAAAATTTGGTTATGTGTTTTCATAAGAACTTCTAATTTTTATGTTGAATCAACCTATTTTCTTGTTTTCCATTCTCGTGTAGAGGTCTTTCCTCTCAAGTTTCCAAATTTCATAATGTGAACTTATTATGGTTGTCAAAGAAGTCAAAAAGAAAATTTTGTAGTCTTATTTGCTTGGTTTCCTTAGGAGGAAGGGGGTCTTCAAAGGTGTTGATTGATTTACTATATCACTGAAATGTCGAGTTGTCAACCAGAAACCACTTTTTTTAAGCATAGCTAAACCCCCCCTTTGGGACCCAAGAGGTAAAATGAAACACTTGGTTGTTACCACGATTTGTTAACTTTTTGATTTGGTCATTTAAGTTGAAGCTTTAACTCAAAGCGAACAAGTCTATCACTTCTATGTGTTAATATTAGATCTTTGACCCAGAGATGAGCGAATTCGAAATACGGCTTGAGTGATGCAAGAAGCTTTGATAAAATCTTCAATAATCATATATATATATATATATATATATATAAGTGGTTGCATCATCATTACTGAGGTACAAATATTGGTAAAGTGGTTGTGCTATAGAGATATGTGTATCTCTTCATATTGGCGAAATTAAGATTTTCAAGATCTACTTAGTACGGTTGGCAAACTGAACGTGGCCACTTTGTGGCGAGACCGTGCAGGCCATAGTTCACACGACGTAGCTTCCAGAGAAGGAAATCGTGTAGGGTCATTTTGTAACTGGTTTTGTCAACCATTTAAGTTACTATCATACTCTTGGGAAAAACTTGCACCCATATCCACTTTTTATTACTTGTTATTAGTTAATCTAGAAAATCTCCCAAAATATTTTCTTCTTCTCTAATTGAAATCGGTGTACATTCGACTTACTACTCGAAACTTTGAAGTCTATTTCGCGAGGCAATCCACGTCGATGTAATGCAAGTGAAGGGGGCCTATATGACATGACTGATCAATAGAAATAGTATCTATCTAAAATATATGCATGTTGGATTCGCAATCCCTATGGAGATATGATCTCAGTATTATTACCACTTTATACTTGAAAGTGATCATAGTAGTTGGTGTGCACCTGCACCATTATTATGTCACATTTATGTGTGTGTGTGTGTGTGTGTTTTTTTGTCATCAGAAGCTCATCAGAGAAAGTTTGATGAATTAAAAGAAAAGCTAATTCCAGGGAAAGTAAATTACAGTTTACATTATTAAATTGATGGAAAATAAAATTTTGAAACGACAAGACAACTCAGGAGGAGTAGAAAGTCGCCACAACCTAGGAACGGTTTATGTTACAGGAAGCCAAAAACTTGAGCCCTTTTACAAACTTCTTAAAGGGGAGAGCGACAAAACGACAAGGAGAACATCGAGACACCATCAGTTTGGAGCGCAAGGCTAGCAGAGCTTTGTTGCATAGGAGATCTAGTAACTATTATGAATGTGGAAGAGTGGGGAATTATTCTAGTTACTATCCCAACGTTTGGATGGAAGAATGTTGCTAGGGAGTGCAGAATATGTCAACTAAAGATGGAAGAGTGTGCACATTGTGGAGCCTAGAGCCCGGGAAGCTCTAAAGGTAAATGGAGTCAGAAACGTAACAATGGTTCTTGTGAGTCATCAGCCTGTTATCCTCGATGTACCTTTGATCCGTTGAGTGAAAGCCCTCTCATACGGAACTTTCGAATCACTATGATTGACTTTCGTCTCTATTCGACCAGTGGTCTCACAATCAGGAAGACTTATACCATTATGCTCACGAGCAGAACCTTAGCTTGAGCCAACCTTCACACACCTCTGTTACTCTTTAGGACGCATCCACTCCAAGGTAAACTACCCACCACGCAGTATCCCCCAAATAATCGGTGCGGCATTTAGGCATCCTTAGATGAAAGAGTGGTCTTTCAGAATTGGTAGTTGTGTGTCACCACCTCCCACCAATCTTACACATTTGTTCAAGGTTGTCACTACGAATAGGGTTGACATTAGTTAAGGGTAAACCCGTTATCCGTTATGTGTCGACCCGTTGGATAAGGGTATGTGTTAAAAAAATTAATCTAATTTATTCACTTATTCATTACCCGGTCATCCAACATTTTAGTGGATAATATAAATGGTTTTTCGTTATCCAATTAGTCGTTACAATATATATATATATATATATATATATATATAGAGAGAGAGAGAGAGAGAGGAGGGACCAAATATAAACCTGCTCATTTTTATAAACCGTGCAAAGCTCATTCAACTAATCATAATTTTTATTTTTAGTTTCACTTTTTTTAATTGTAAGGATTGATTAATCATTTTTGTTGTTGAGAGCGTTAATTATAAACACTATCATCTTCATTATATTATTTTTTAGAAATAGATTCCATCGAAATGAGAAATATATTAAACAATTTCATTTTTTAAATAGAAACAAAAATATATGAAATAATTTTATCAAGAAAAAGAATTATATGAAATAATTTCATCAGATTAGACAATTCCATGAAATATATCCATTAAATTAAACAATAAATTTGACGGATGATTATGGTTTATAGGATTTGTACAAATGGCTTGGTTCGTAAATTAAACCATATATATATATATGTGTGTGTGTGTGTGTGTGTGTGTGTTTGTGTGTTAGGAATGGCAACGGGCCGGGTATTGTTATCCTCGTCCCCGAAACCGATAACAAAGACCGTTCCCATAATCGTCCCGATCCCCGTCGGGTCCCCACAGTTTCCCCGACCCCCATTGGGTAACCCGTTAAGAATAAAAATCCTTTTTCCCCCATTGGTTTTTCGTTCACCGTTGGTTATACCGAACCCGAAACCTAACTGATCTGAAAAAAATTGCAATACGTTAATTTTCACAACAAAAAGTAAATTACAATTTTTTTAAATATGTAAAGTTTAAATGTCTCAAACATAATCAAACCAATTACAAACATCATCTTGTATTACTATATAGAAGTAAATAGGAATTCAAACATCAAACAACTAACATCACGATTAGACAAAATAAACAAGACTTTTTTCTGAGCCTTATTTGGGGTATTGATGTAAATTGGATAAAAGTCGTTTAAAATTTTAATGTTGGCATTTTCTTTAATTGATATATATCGATATGTATGTGTATAAATTAAAATTAATATATACACACATATTGGGCCGGGTCAGGCCAGTGATCACCGTCCCCGATAAAATCCCTGAATATGTCCCAAATTCCCGTCCCGTCCCCGATAAAATGTCCCTGAATCCGGTCTGAAAATTTCGGTTTTCAGTTTCACCATTTGTTTCATTTTTTCTTTTTGCTATCCCTAATGTGTGAAGGTTCAAACGAGAACACTTCTCTTTTTCGAGAATGCGAAAATATTTATGTGTCTTCAAATTATTTAACTCATAATTGAAATTAAAAGAAAACAAACTAATTAATTATAGATGATTATGTGATTTTATATTTATCTGTAATTTTGATAACATCTTTTATCTTTAAATTTACATACAAATAATATGTTAAGCCGATACCAAACAATGGACAAATTATCATTACATCAAGATCTCATAACGAAGAGATATAACAATGAATGTAGACGTGATTATTATTGATTTCTGATTATTATAACATTATCACATCACTTTCACAATAAAAACCACATGATTATTTGATGATTATCAAATCAAAATCAGTCATAAAAAAATTTCACACAATAAAAACCACGTCATTATTTGATGATTATCAAATCAAAATCAGTTATAAAAAAATTTCAACTCATCAAATTATTATAACATCATTATCAAAACAATTATCATAGTATTATTACATCAGAGTTGGACGATATAAAAAGTGTTCGATAATAATAACAAAAATTAGGAAGTGATAATGACAAATCTATGATAACACACCACTTCGAAATCTAGGAATTCAAGAAGTCACATTCCATTCATAATTTGGTAGTAAATTATATTTACATGTTTCCTCCCCAATTTAGAAAGGGAGATTCCTACCCTACACACACACCCACTACTACTTACCATTTATACCAAAATCACTACTCCTTAGAGCTGGGATGATCCACAAGACAAAGACATCAGAAGAAAAGCAGCTTGTTCTACTTCCCCTAATTTATTGTAATCGTTTCTCCTTACCTTCTTCATCCCACATCTCTCCCTCTGACTCTGCAACAGCACCACCAGCTTTATCCTCCTCAAATCACAATCATCTTCACCCACTGTCGAACAACATGACGATGATGACGTCGGAGACGACGGTGGCTGTTTCTCTTTCTTCTTCTTCTTCTTCTCCGATCCTGATATACTCTTCTTCTTCCTGTACCTAATTCCACAAGCATTGCAAAGCGACTGCAACACACACATGTTTATTCAGAAATTGATGAATTAATTAGACTTGAATCGAACAGTATGAAATCAATTGAACAACCTTGGGACCGGAGGGACCGCTTCTCCACAACGGCGTTTTAGAGGTCTTGCAATCGACGCAGATCTTCTCATCAACCTTACTGATCGTTTCACCACAACACATCGATTCCTGAGAAATCAAAATTGAAGAACATCAGAACCGACCTTCGATCACCAAATTACAGCTTACACAAACGATGAAATACCATTTTTTTTTTCTTCCTGTTTGATGTTGTACTTCCTCTAAACCAGAAAGTGATGTGGAAAATCAGAATGGAGGAATAAGTAGAGAGGCAGAGGAGAAGGAATGGCGGCGGAGGTGAATGGTGGCGCAACCACATGAGAGAAACCGACAGAAACAGAGTATACCGTAAATAGTGGGCCAAAAGGGCAGAGGGTTGTAGGAAAAATGATGATGATCGGACGGCTGAGACAAACCCTAACCCTAAAGGACGGGATTGAGATGTGACGAAAATGACCTTGGGATATTCGCCCGCTAAAAAAGTGTTGGGTCCAATGCCCACGTGTCATCGTTTACGACTGCCAAAACTCAGTGATAGTGCATGTGAGCAGCCGAGTATTCTGCAATAAAATCTATCCTCTTAATCTATATATGAAGAGAAATTGATGACAATTTTAAAACCGTACGTTAATTTAAGTTTTTTAATTATGTTTGAGAACAGTGTTACAATATATTTTATAAATGTTTGATTAATGTTAATAGTTTGTTTAATTTGAAATTGCAGTTTTAATTGAAATATCATTTAAGATGATAAAGTTACCATTTTTAATTTTTATAACAAATTTAATTGAATTTATGAAAAAACATTTTATGATATTAGTGAAAATTTGAGCGGTGCGTAAACTGTAACAACAGTAGTGGAAGTTCAAGACGATGCATTAAGAACCATATGACCAAACTAAAATAACGGATGTTCACCCATAAAACAATAAAATTAATATCAAGTGGGGTTGATGACCCACATATCAGATATTAAATTGATAAAAATAAATACTACATTTTACCGTAACATTTGATAATATTTGAATTGTAAATTAGAGAGGTGCGTCAAGCCTTGATAGTAGTAACACCAAGACAATGGATAAATAACTACATCACCAAGTAGTATAATAGGCATTCCCAAATAAAAAATAAAAATACCAAGTAAGCTGAAGAATCATATATTATATATCAAACTAAGAATATATAATATACTTGATCTAAACAAAAAACCGAAGATTTAGGGCAGATATATAAACTAAAAACATGTAATATATTTGCTCTCAAGCAAAAGGTTGAGATCCGAGAAAAATATGTTTGTTCCATTTTTAGTCATTTCTTTTTATAACAATTTCCCTCGTGCCATTTTTATTCCATCATCCAATGCGGGATGCAAACAATATTGAGAAAAAAATTAGTCCTTTTCTTTTTGTATCCACCTCCACACGTCTTTTTCATTCTTTGATCTAATGTGGGATGCAAACAATAATGTGAGAAAAAATGATTTATAATGTTTATAAGTTGTCACCAGATTATCCATGATTATTGTTTTTATAATATAAAATATATGTATAGTAAATTCATATCATTACCTTCCGTTGTTATTTTAAAGTCAAATGATATATAATAATTTTTAATATAAATAGAATTTTTGCAAACATAGAGAAAAGTTAAAATGAACCAACTTTATTACTTAATACAAAAATATTCTGCAAATTATGTATACAAACATTTTTTTTCCGCAAAAAGAGGGTGGGTCAAATTGAGCTAACCTCATGACTCCCTTCATATATTGACTCCCTAATTTCAATTTTACATCTACTCACCAATATGGTATGATGAAAATCAATCATATTTAATATTTAAAAATACTCAATCTTCATTTTGTTACCTCTTTTACCTTTGTTTTCTCTTTTAATATACATATATTGATATTGATGATTGATTTGTGACACAATACCATTGACACTGTTTTTTTATTATGATATGTGTGTGTAGAAATTATGTTTCTAATTTAACTTATAAACGTTGTTTTAAAACATAATTTTATTAAAACGGTTAAAAATGCAATTAAGTGGGCACGAAATAAGTGTACTATAAATTTTGATTTTTATAGTAAGAGAGACGATGAAAACAGCCAACTCATAAGCCACATTTCAAGATTTGATTAATACTCACAGCTCATTAAGTCACCTCATTATCCTTTGGTTGTTCCTTTAATTTATATATATATAGGGGCAGGTCCAAATGAAAACCATGTCATTCTAAAAAACCGTATAAACCAAAATCGACCAATAGGAAAATTCCATTCTTTTTTAATTAAATTTAATCAATAAGGGTATTTCGGTCATTTTCATCATTTTTTTGATAAATAAGGAAGTTATTAAGGAATATTAAATAAGAAAATTTATTAATGGAAATTATATGAATGGAAAGATTTAAAGATTTTAATATATTATAATATTAAAAATTGATTTTTTTTGTTATTCAATGAATCTGGAAAGTTTTGTTAAGATTATAGCTTGTTATGGAATGAATTCTTGATTTGAGGTTGATATAATGAAACCGGTGCATAATATTATAATAATGTTCATATGAAAAGGTTTCATAACGATGAAACGGGTGCATAATATATTAGTATGCATAATGAAAAGGGGGTGCATAATATATTTTATTCTTTAAGCAATTAATGTTCATATGAGAAAGTTTCATTATAAAATGGTTTATTTGTTTATTTTATTAATATTGTACATGTTCATGCACTTGTTTCATGATGATGAAACATATTCATATGAATGGAAAGATTTAAAGATTTTAATATATTATAATATTAAAAATTGATTTTTTTTTTGTTATTCAATGAATCTGGAAAGTTTTGTTAAGATTATAGCTTGTTATGGAATGAATTCTTGATTTAAGGTTGGTATAATGAAATCG
>NC_037529.1:59394259-59394653 GCF_001531365.2 Cynara cardunculus var. scolymus | reverse complement strand
TTTTTTTTTGTTATTCAATGAATCTGGAAAGTTTTGTTAAGATTATAGCTTGTTATGGAATGAATTCTTGATTTAAGGTTGGTATAATGAAATCGGTTCATAATATAATAATGTACATATGAAAAGGTTTCATAATGATGAAACGGATGCAATAAATATATTAGTATGCATAATGAAAATGTTTCATTATAATGAAACGGGTGCATAATATATTTTATTCTTTATGCAATTAATGTTCATATGAGAAGGTTTYATTATAAAATGGTTTATTTGCTTRTTTTATTAATATTGTACATGTTCATGCACTCGTTTCATGATGATGAAACATATTCATATGAATGGAAAGATTTAAAGATTTTAATATATTATAATATTAAAAATTGATTTTTTTTTT
>NC_037529.1:59354072-59394244 GCF_001531365.2 Cynara cardunculus var. scolymus | reverse complement strand
TTTTTTTTTTGTTATTAAATGAATCTGGAAAGGAGTTACAAAATGTTAACTTTGTTTACCAATTTTGCCCTTAGTATTGAAATAAAATAAATATTTATTATTTTTTAATTTTTAATTTCCTAAAATAAAGTAAATTAATCTTAGCCATTGATCAAGAAAATGGATGGATGAGATTGGTTTACACGGTTTACACAAATGGGGCAAGTTTTTATTTGAACGCTCCTCTATATATGTATATATATATATATATATATTAGGTTCGATCCCGTGTATTACACGGGGTAATTTGAAAAAATTAAATCATGTCATGAACTTATCTTACATATATGAATGATCATTGAAAGTACGATACTACTTCAGACTTATACTCTTGAAATAATTCTGAAGAATAACTCTGAATAATGACTCTTCAGCCTTGAATTTAGAAATAAAACTATATAAATAATTAGTTAAAATGAAGTTAACCCTAGAATAAAATTAAAATTTAGAAATGAAACTATATCAGTAAATTGAATTTAAACTTAGCAGTAAATTTAGAACGACTCTTTAGACTTGTACTCTTGAAATAACTTTTAAGTATAACTATGAAGAATGACTTCAGACTTGGACTTGTACTCTTGAAATAACTCTTAAGTAAAACTATTCAGACTTCAGAGCTCTGTATAATCAAGAAAAGACAACTTTTGTCAACGTCAGCCACAAATCCCCCACAAATCCATCACTGAATTTAAAAATAAAATAAAATTTTATTTCTACAACTTTCCCGACGGATTTGTAACGGATTTTTTTACTTATTTAATACTATCACAAATCTGTCGAAAATCCGTCACAAAATTGGTCTAATGTATTTGAATAAAGTAATTAGCGTTAATTAATTAAAATTTACGACGGATTTTAATTGATTTTTATATTTAATTATACTCCGTCGAAAATGTTTAAGAAAATTTTTTTTATTCTTTTCCGTTGCAAAAAAAATATGTTTAAAAAAAATCCGACGTATTGTAATTTTCTAATAAAAAGTTATATTCTTTCGGAATTTATTTAAAATAAATATATATATATATATATATATATGTATATATATGTTTTATAAGAAAAAGTAAAAAGCTTTTTTTTAATAATTCCGATAGTATATATTTTCTTATTATAAAAATTATTATTCGTCGGAAATTTTGAACTTCTTTTAAATATATATTTTTGGAAGAAAAAAAATATAAATAAAACTTATTTGTACATTACCGACAGATTTCAGACGGAATTTGCATTTAACGGCGGAGGGTTTTGCGACGGCAATATCCGTCGGGTAGTTGTTTTTCCGACAGATTTTGCTGTCGGAAAAACCACATTTTTAGTAGTGATCAATCAAATTGGTATAATTGAACTGTTAATGTTAATTGTGTCTAGATACGTTCAAATGAGTCTAATTGAACCACTAATGTAAATTATGTCTACATACGTGTGTTAGGCGGGAAAACAAGAAAACCGTCTCACCAGAAGATGACACGTGTCACCCAAGTTACTTTTTTATTATAAGTATATATATATATATATATATATAGAGAGAGAGAGAGAGAGAGAGAGAGAGAGATTAAATCTCTCATCAAAGTGGGATATCTCAAACTCAACCACAATTCATCAACACTTCAATATTTAATTCTCATGATACACCTAATTATCTCTTTATTCTTATTGATTTGGCTTATGGCCTGAAGTTATGAATAAACCTTGTTATTAATTATAAAGGTTTAAAGAGGTATTATTGGCAGTTTCTAACTTAATTAGTTGGAATATGATATTCGTAAAGCCGAGTAATTGGCTTTTGGGAAATTAGTAAGATATTGTTATTTTGGATTATCTGTTCATATACTTGTTATATATGAAAAGTTGATTTTAAATAAAGTTTTGGTGATCTTCACCTTGCAATGACATAGAAAATGGGATCTCACTAGACCTTCCGGTCTAACCCTCATTTTGTGATTTAAATATGTAATGCAGAAACTGCGGACGGTAAAAGAAAAGGAAAATTGTGATATTTTCTTGTATGCGTGACTTTGTGAGGATCAGGGGCTGTTTGTTTGGCTCTTAATGGTTACATTAAGAGCCAACCTCTTAATCGGTAAGAGGTTAGGTCTGTTTGGCAAAAAAAAACAACCCTCTTAATGATTACAATAACCTCTTAACCATTTTGCATCTACTACCTCACTCAACCATTCAGATCGTTCTTTTTCCAATTTTACCCTCTCCTTCCTCACACGTCGCCGCTCCACGTCGCCGCTCGTCTCCAGTCTCCTCCATCCTTTTCCTCGCTTCAGGTATTATTCTGCCCATTGTTATACTGTATCTTGAAACAACAGATCTTGAAATACCAGGAAACAAATATAAATTTCAGGAAACTTATACCCATTGTTATTGATTATCAAGCCTGGTTATACCCCATTGTTATTGATTCACAAGCCTGCTGTATGTGCACTTCAATTTCATGGGTTTATGTACACTGTATGTTGAAATTATGGGTTTATGCACAAAGGGTTAAAATGGTAATTTACTCTCATTCAGAGAACAGTTACCAAACAACATTATTTCATTCAGCACTTAACCATTCTGACCCTATTAATCATTCTGACCACTTAGTCATTCTGCACCAAACCATTCAGCAACTGCCAAACAGCCCCCCAGTCTTTTGTTGTATCTAGTTTTTGATAGATGAACGTTGATTTGTATACGAAATGTATTTTCAATTTTTGGACCATGTATCCAGTATGTTATGTATTTCTTGTACTTAGGACCTACGTGGTGTATAAACATGTATTTCTTATGAATGAAGTATAAGTTACGTGCAATGTGTATTGTGGGGTGTTACATATGGCGGTGTGCGGCGGAGAGAGAGAGAGATAAGGGTGTGACTCAGGGGCGTCCCTGGGGGAGGGCGACATGGGCGCACGCCCAGGGCCCAAAAATTTCCCCTAAACTACAATAGTAGTCTAAAAGATTTTAATAAATTAAAGAAATCCAAAAATTGTAACATATAATTAGAGACAAAAAGAATTTAGTAGAAAATAAGGGCTTAAAAATATACCAACTAATTACATTGGAGAAGAAAAAATTTAATTTGTCATTCATTATATGCTATTGTTTATTTTCTCTCTATTTTTTTTATCTCCAACAAGGTCCAATGATATTCGTTATTGCTATCTCTAAAAACTTGACTGTTTTCGTACTTCAATAATTTAAAGTTAAGATCATGTGCTTGTTTTTGCTATATATATTTTTTGGATATTTTATCAATTTATGCTTTTATTGACTATTGCTATTTGGTTATCTTGTTCTAATTGTTTTTATTGACTATTGTTATCTATTTTTGCTTCTACATAAAATATTTTACTATTATTTGACAATCAATCTATTGTTCTTATAATTTTTGACTTGTTTCATGGTTTTGTGATTAATCAATAAATTTTTTCTACTAGATGTATTTAGTAATGTCTCTTATATATGTCATGTTTCATAAAATTTTAATCTTAACCACAAGGGTGGTGCCTGATTGGTTTGAGTTTGGCTCCAAAGATCAAAAGTACCAGGAGGTCTCAGGTTCAAATCCAAGGAGGAATAAAAATCCCCTTGTGGCTACGGAGGTTCAAATGCAGTGACTCCGGGCTATCTGCAAAGCAGGTGGTCGTCATGGGATTAGTCGGCTCACATAGTGGGTTGGATATCCAGGTTAATCAAAAAAATCTTAATATCTTATTTTAGTTGAGCAAACAAAGAAGGAAAATATAATTTAAATCTTTCATTGAGATTCCACCACACCATAAGATTCTATTTAAGTGCTCAAACAATCATTTGTTGAGCTTGTATATTATATGTTAATTTCATTATTTATTCTTATTGGATCTCAATGGATCATTTTTTTTCTTTTATATTTTTATTGATCKTCATTTGTTTACTTGTCAAGAAAACCTTGATAATCTTTTTTATTATTGATCTCTCATTGACTCTAATGATTACTTCATTCACACGAATTATCTTTTTATATCAAAATAACACATATTTCTTGTTATGAACTAAAAAATTCTTACTTTTTATAAAAATTTATCAACCATAGTTTCTATACTCTTGGTTTTAAATTATCTAATAAGAAGTACGTAAATTTAAGTACACTCTTATATATATATATATATATATATATATATATATATTGTTAGGACTGAAAATCAGTATTAAATTGTATTCGTCTTGAAAGTTAAATTAGAGGACTCACATATATAATAAATATAAATAAGATTTTTTTCCTCAGTAAATTATTAGCATTTTTGTACTCAATTTTATACTAATAAAAAACATTTATTGAATTTATTTTCGTACTTACCGAATGTTACTACAAGAAAAGTGAGTTTTGATGATGCGCCTTTTAGCGATAACATGTTTCCGCCACAAGTTATAACGTCGACATGTTGTTGGTGTACTCTTTCTGATGATAAATGGACATTTAGCGACGACAAAAGTCGTTGCTAAAAACCTTGTTTCTTACAGGGGGCCCTGTTCTTACGTTCGCCCAGGGCCTAAAAAATGTCAAGAACGGGCCTGGGTGTGAGGGTGGAACCTAGAAGAAATCCAAATGAGAGCAACGATGGAAAGTAAGATGGGGATAAAAGAGGGAAAGGGTAAAATGGGAATAAATAGATTAATAGATGGATGAGTACAAATGACATCACTTTTCTAGCTGAGCGATTCATGCCCAGGCTGGCCGAATAAGCCCATGCTGAACAGCTATATATGACTATGCGAATAAGCCATATCCTTTGTATAGCCTATTAAGCTCCTATCAAACAGCCCCTTAACAGCTCTTGGATGTAGGGATTTGCCAACCATAATAACTTTCAATGGATATATTATTTATAGCATGATTTATAGCGACAAATTTATACTTTCTCTATGTCCATAATAAAAAAAGCTATATACTTTTGAAAATATATAATAATTACATTTTTTTAAAACGACAATGTTATCCTTAATAATAAAACTATCAATTAACTTTTTTATTTCATAATTAATTGTAGAACTAAATAACATTTTCCAAAAGCCTTGCACCAGACCATGGCCGGTTAACAAGATGGTGTCAAAGACAAGCCTTGAACAACGGCATGTCACGATAGCTGATATGACACGTCTTTTAAAACACTGGATCTGTGCCGTTTTTATATTTAGAAACATGTCGATCGAATTTCATTCTACAGGATCCATAAACTTTCGTTACAATAAAATGTTTAATAGCAGCATGTTTTCTTGCATCTACTTGACACCATTTTCTGCATATAATATCATAACATGATCCAAATGAAAGAATACACAATACAAATCGAGATCCAGAAGCTCAAATGACAAAATTTAAGCAAAAAACTAAAATAAGAACCGAATTTCGGGTAAAAACCTCAACAACAGGACATTAATCCTACCAGAAAACCTAAACAAATTGCATTCAAACTACAACTTTCGGTTTCTCCTCAACGGAATCAAAGTTGAAGCTTCTTGCAACATCAAAGAACCGTGAAACAGCTTCCTCCGGAGTTCCAACAAGTACGCCGTGGCCCAGATTCAAAATGTGACCCCTCGGCCCAGCGCACTTCACCACCCTGTCATATGACCATGATCATAAGAACATCAAAAGACCGATATCCCATCACATCTAAACATGTAAAAAGAACGTTGGTTTTTGAAGTATATAATATTTATATACAACAAATAATCACGTACATTCATCACCTTTGGTGAGGTTTTGAACCGGAGTTTGGGCTCTACTAGGAATCCTGGTACCACTGGGCCAATGACCCTTTGATAAATGTGAAACAACGTTGTTTTGGTTAAAAACGACACTCACCTATGAATCTCATCTGTCAAGGCAGAAAGAGGCGAAAACAAATAAGCAGGATCAACGTTTCCTTGAATACTGATATTGTCACCCAACCTCCGTCTTCCATCTGCCATATCGACCGTCCAGTCCAGCCCAATAACGTCAACTCCAGTTCCTTTCATCTTTTCAAGCAACCCGCCATTTCCGTTGATATAAAGTACAAGCGGTATTTCTGGGCATTTCTTTTTTACGATACCTACAATCTGAAAATACAAAATAGAAGGAATTTTGATGATGATCCTTCTCGTGTTCATGGAAAAGAAGAACAAAGAATAGAGTTGGCTTTTTGCCTCATTGATATACGGCTTTGACCAGAGCTCCCACATGTTTGGAGGTAGCTGTCCACCCCAAGAATCGAATATTTGTACACAATGAGCACCGCATTTCACTTGGTAAACAACGTACTCGGCTATAGCCTCCGTTAAATGCGAGAGAAGAGCCCGTAATACATGAGGTGCCGTATGACACATGCTTTTTATATTCGTGTATGTACGAGTGGTGCCGCCTTCTACGATATATGTGGCGATTGTCCAAGGAGCTCCCACAAAACCCAAAACCGCAGCTCTCCCATCAACCTAATTCACAACAAATTTTCAATACATTTAAAGAGCTACGGTTCAATTCAAACCTATTACGTCTTTGAGTTCATTGAAAAAAAAAGTTTGGTTGGTCATAAGTCATCTACCTCTTGGAAAAGTTACGTTCAATAGCGTTTCAATAAGCTCCAGGTTTTTTTTCCTCAATTACACACCTTATATTTTTCCAAATAATGTTTCATAGTGTTCTTTTAGGTCATTTTACGTCGTCATTTAGCCTAGCAGCCAACAACTAGCTTATCAACCAACGAGTAGCTTATCAGTTGGTTTGCCTAACATAGCCTACATAGCATTCAAATTAGATACATGTGTTTGTACAATTTGATATGACTTCCGCTGCAGCTTGAAATCTTAGAGAAATTTATAAAGAATGCATACCGATTAAAGAACGAAAACTAATAACTTTTATTTAAGAAGTCGAAATGTATCTCGACTATATGGTAAGAAGAAGAATTACCTCTTGTCGAAGAATCTTGAGGGATTCACCCACAAAGTTTAGTTTATCCAAGTTGATTGGATGCAAGGCTTTTAAGCCCTCCTCGGACCGAATTGGGGTTTGAATAACTGGGCCCCGCACTTCTTCTATGTCGAAGGGAACACCAAATGCAGGTAGAGGGGTAAGAATGTCCGAGAAGATAATGACTCCATCGGGATGGAAAGCTTCCCAAGGCTGCAATGAAATTTCCACAATGAGATCGGTTGTTTCCGATCTCTCCCTGAAAGATGGATGTTTCTCTGCAAGTTTTCTGTAAACGGCCATATACCTTCCAGCCTGACGCATCATCCATGCCGGAGGTCGGCTTACAGGATCTCCTCTTGCAGCCTTGACCAAAAGTGGTTCTGAATCCCGATTTTAGTTAAGAACGCAATCGAAATAGAGATAACGAGAGTAAATTGAGGACTAAGATAAATAGGAATCTGTACTATGCCTTCTTCAAGCTTCAAAATTCAAACTTCAAGCTTTAATCTTCTTCAAGTTCGATTTAGAACTTCAAACTAAATCTAAATAAAAATCAAGATTCATAATTCTTCGTTCTTCATCAAAACTAAAGATTCTTGTCTCCTCAACTTTCCCTAATCTAACTGGCCAGGTCAACCGGCAAATAAAGGCTAGGCCTTGGGCTCCTCTCCATAGGTCACCAATTCGAGTCTCCTCAGCGCCACTGGGGATTGAAAACGGTATCTCACTGATACATTTCTTCGGCATCCAATATGGTGGCTTTGATCTGGAACAAAACTTTGATGCAAAAGCTTTTCTTAACCTCTGTGATCTTGCATTTTGAGTTGTTTATATTTGATGCAATCTTTTTGAAATTTTAAACCCTTATTTTTCAAACAGTTGATTCATAACGACAACTGAGCAATCTTGGTAATAAAACTGAAAACCCACAGATCAAAATGAGTGGTCATCTATGGTCTTGAGTCCAGTAAATTTGAACATATAAACAAGAGTCTGACAGCACCCATGAAGTGTGTGCCTGAAGAAATAAACCCTAAAATTGAAGACAAAAACAACCTCCTACATCCACCATGAGCATGACCTGATTCACTACTAACCAAATCCAATTGACAAATGAGAACAAACTCCAAACCAGTGATTTAAAGAGTTAATTTAGGTGATTTCATCTCTAAAATTCTGATATAACTTTCACAATCGGCTATTAAGACATGGATAAATTTATGCACTCGTAACATTATACATTCATAATTTACCATCACATGCCACAAATTGGGGAAGAACAATACCAGAAGAAGGTGAAGATGCAGATGCAGAGGGACGAACGGCTCTGAACCGATTAAATCTGTTGATGGATGAGGAGACCAGAACTCCATTTGTGGTGCTTGAATTAAACCCTAATGGTACAAGAAAACTGGATGATTTCCATCCAAGGCTGCAACAACCGCACCCACTGCAATTACATTAACGAACACTACCCACATTCAAGAAAACCACAAAATGATCAAATCAAATTACATAGAGATAGGTGATTTGAAATGTGTGTGTGGGTGTGATAGAGGGGGAACCTGTTGAAAGAAGAGAATCCCATTTGGGAGAAGCAAGATTTTGAATGTTTTTCACCCAGATAAGAGAGATTTCTAAGAATTAGAGATAATTACAAGGGAGAAATGAAGTGGGAGTGTTGTAATATTTGGGTCTGCTGGGAGTTCCATGGGAGGGTGATTGATTGAGTGGTGTGTTCTTATCTAACCGGATATTGGACCATCTTCATTTCATGTTTCAAATAAATTGCAATAATCACCCCCTAGTTTCAGGAACTACAAATATCCCCCATTTATGGAGAAGTTATTACTTTCTAGCCTAAATAAATAAAAACATTTTATAGTAAATTAAGAATAAGTTTTCTGGACTCTTAGGCATCGTTTGTTTTCTTCAAAAAACTTTTATTAGCCTTTTATGTCTGATTGGTTAAAAGATAGAGCCATTTCGACTGTTTTTTTTTTTTTCCAATTTTTCGGAATCATTTTTGTCATGTTCACCTCTTATCTGATAAGAGGTAAACCAACCTCTTATTTGCCTCTTAGGTCCCGTTCGGTTTGAAGGAATGAAATGGATTTGGAGGGATTTGCATTTCAAATTCATTCCAATCTTATGTTTGGTTTGTTGGATTATCCGGATTTGAAATCCTAGGATTTAATTGAAATCCTTCAAACATAGGGGTTTTGAAATCCTTAGGGAGTGCTCAAGATTTCACGGGATTTGGTAGGATTGTATGTAATAAGGTTTTAAAAAATGTTAAAAACATTTGTTTAGTAATAATTTATTAACAAAAATGTAATTCAATTATTTTTATAATTTTTTCTATAAATTATTTATAATAATGAAATCCAATTACATTCCAAATCCTACAAACCAAACACACCGATGGTTTCAAATTCATTCCAATTTAAATCCCTCAAAATCCAAATCCTTTCATGAAATACAAATCCCTCAAAAACAATCTGCAAACTAAACGGATCTTTATTGTTTTCCAAACTCTTAGCAACGACATTTCTCAATCGATTAAACTTGATCGATCATTTCTCTCAACCAATCATTACCAAATAGATCCTCATCTGTCTCAGTTGATGCATTTTAATAGGATTTTAATGTGTTAAATACTTTTTTGACATATTTTCGTTTAAATGACTGCTAATTATATAATTTAGATGATGTAGATTTTGTAATGGTGATAAATAAATATGTGAAATTGTATAAATTTATCTATAAATTTAACACTATAATCTTCTAATAGATAAAATAGATAATTTAAACAAAATCAGACATTTACTAGTTTGCAAGAACAAACAGTCTTATTGATTCAGATTTCAGACTTCAGCATCATCTTTTAAAAATAAATGTCACCTTAGTTTGTTGTTTATAACTATTTTTGTGATCGACATTTAAAAATTGTTCTTTTGATTATCATTAATTTTATTTTATTTCTTTTTTCGTCTCTTTGGCTAATTATGTTAAACAAGGTTGTTAAATGAGGAATAACTTCATCTTTTTACTTTTTTATTAAATTTTGTTACTCCTTTGTTAAACAAAATATTGTTGTACAAATTATTAGAAGTGTACACCGGTAAAATTGATACTATCACTTACTTAGCAGATAAGATTTTAGTTCACCAAAACGACATCATATGCAACAATTAACCGGTAAACTAACCATGGTAAGAATTGTCGTCATCACTTGTCAGGTAAGACTCTCGATCCTTGTCTTCGTTCTACCGGAAAAGATTTTTAGTCCTTACCATATATATCCGATAAGATAATTTAACTTGATAAATGTATACCCTTTATTTTCAAATGTGTTCACTTTCATGTGGATAATTTACAAGTTGGAGTGAAGATGGGTTATGGGGCAAGAATTGTGAAGCAGAAGAAGAAATGACATGGTTGGGTTTTAATTCTTTAACATAATAAAATATATTATGTAAAGTTAGGTAGGTAAGTGAAACCTATATTTCATCCAACTTTTGCTTCTCTTCACAAAGATTTCACCATCTCCATAGCAATCCATGAATTCAACCAAACCTTGAAGACCTTGGATCATTAAGGGGCTGTTTATTAAACGCTTACTCGGTAAGTGTTTACTGGATAATATTACTTACCACATTAACATGACAAGGGTCAAAAATCTTACCCGGTAAGAACAATGATAAAGATAAAAAGTCTTACTCAATAAGTGAGGATCATGATTCTTACCCGGGTAAGCGTTTACTTGATAAATTGTTGCATACGATACCATTTTAATATATTACAATCTTACATAGTAAAATAAATTAAAGTGCTGACTCTTAATGGTAAGAGCTTACCGGGTAAGCATTTAGGTAAACGACCCCTAAGGTTCAATCTCCAAATTAATCCTTTCATTTGCCCATAAAAACCCTCCAAGAATTGTCGCGAAGGTTGCTGAAATCGCGTCAATTGAGAGATAAATGAAGAAGATGAAATGTAATGGTCAACGTTAACTCAAAAACCGAATGCACCCAAACATGGAGAACATCAAAGGATCTGTTAAGACACATTACACCCTTAAACAACTACGCATAAAACCAAATTAAGAACTTGTACATACAAAATCTATCAAAAATCAAATATGACAACTTTTATCACTACGTGCATATATACTTTTCTTATGTCATGTATGTGAACCAATGATCTCTACTTTACTTTGGCTCAAAAAAATTATGGAGTTGGAAATTTGACCGTATAGACCATCGGATTTGTAAATAATACAAATAACATCTGATTCAACACTTAGAAGAAAAATTCTTAATACTTGTCTTGTAATTATTATATTCGATATACATATATCGGATTTAACAAAGAAATTTATTTAATCAAGGTTTCGGATTTCAGCCAGTTTTTGTATTTGTATCTTAGATAGTATGTTGGAATCAAATCTCAGATTTTTGGTAATGATTTATTCGAATGAAGAATCCGATTCATCCATTAACATGGTCATCAAGTTTTGATTCTCATAAACCCTCAAATATTCTAAGTATACATGAAACATCTGATGTCTCTACTTCATAAATAGTCTAAGTTGGAATTTGATCTATAGATTATATTTGAGAACAGATAGATGGGATTTTTCTTTGTGAAAGTCTTATAACTATGTGTATTGATCCAAGAACAAAAAACCCTCAACAAAATCGAAGAGTAGTTGAAGTGAGGTCAAGATTTTCATCAAAGCCGATTGGATTGTTATCTAGCCTAAAGAGGATCAATACAGTATAAAATCAAATAATAGTCTGACAAATATTACTTCTGTCAAGCTGAAATTGGAATGCAAACTCATTCAGCAAGTTTGACTTACCAACTTTCATTTTGGTATGAGAACATGTTAGACAAAATAAGATCTAAAATATTATGCATTGTTTATTTATGTATAATCCTTTAACTTTCAAGTTTACAAAAATAATTAATTATTGTAGACATACAATTTTCTTAAAATTAATAAAACTAACTATGAACAAATTATGGAGATGGAGTTGCTTAACCGGTTATGCCGGTCCCGGTCTAAATTGGATGCAGATTGAAAAAGTGTCTATGTTAACTTCAAAGGCTGAAATGAAGAGTAAAAACATGCATGAATCAGGAAATCAGGAAAAAAAGACATAGGTTAAAGTTGACAAACAATATTTAATGCAATGGTGTCTATATACTTCTCACATGTGGCAACTCATCTTTTTTTAAAGAACTTCTGGGTGATAGTTTTTTAGGCAAAATCTTTGTCACAATTTGAAAGACTTTCTTAGTACTTTAGATCTAAAAGAGTACATTTTTCTCCCACTCTTTTAGTTGTCAGAAAATTTGTCACTATTCAGATTGTTTAGGATTAAGTCTTACATTCCTAGCTTCCATAACAAATCTGTAATTCTTATTTTAATACAAAATATAAAATTAAAAGTGAAAAAAATTGTTGTATTTGTATTAAAACAAGAATTAAAACATTAACAATCTAATAATCTAATCTCAAGTAGATTAGATTACAATCGGGTGTTACTATGTATCCAAAATTTCAACTTCTGCTCAAGTGCTCCCCCAACATGTCAACCTTTAATGCTCCTAAAAGCACCAACCAAGCCTATCTATCTGGCGGTCCTAGATCTGCCACTAGTGATACCTGAAAACCACATAATCAAGAACAAATGTTAGGCTTGACACTTAGTGAGATAACATAAAAATAACTCACAAGATAGGTAAGAGAAATAATTCAAAGCGTTGCCCAATCCGCAACAGTGGTACAGTACCGTGCACCACGGTAAATTGTCCCAACTTGGATATTATACATAAGAAACATCTCTTGATGACGGGAGAAACTTATTTTCATCAAGGTGGCAGGAACACAAAAGTATTGTCATATAATGATGTTAATAGAACTACACCTTAAGTTCATGGTTTTAGTCCACACCCTATTCCTGGCATTGCCTAAAACCCTCATATACCTTTAGTGTTCATTCCAAGGAATTTCACCTCAATGCTCTTGAACCTTAGTTTTCTTCGCTTGATTTGACTTCCTCGCCCCCACCATGACCACTTATAAACAATTCCCTTTATAAAATGAGCATTTTAAAGCCATACGACCGTGGATAAGCTCCCAACTAGTACCCTGAAAACACGGTTGTTAGTTACATAACTAACCCAATAATTGGAGACAATTGAAATTAACTAAAATTAATGTTGTTAATGTAACACTAGGTTAGGGGAAGTTTGTTTGGCACGATATCTTTAGGGTTTCAACGATGTTTCAACTCAGAAAAAGATGTGGAAATAAAGAGAGTTTGACCAAGAGATACAATACCAATATATAGAAGTTTGTGTGATAGAGTTGGACGATGTCCTCTATTTTTAGTCCAGGAAGAAAACTGCCAAATTGATATGCGTAAGTACGAATCGATAACATTGCAAATATCTTGATTTAAAAATCACTAAAAGGGTATTCATACAATGCAGTGAAATACATCTTGATTTTAGTGTTTCGTTTTCTTTGTCTTAGTCGATGTTATAATACAGTTTTATATGGTTTTGAGAAAGCGGTAATGTTTTTATTTTTGAATAAAATATAAATATGAAGATATCATAAAAAAATATTGATATTAGTATCAGACTTACTATCTAAAATTTCTCGTTGTTTGTGTATTTCTTTAATTCATTTTTTTATTTTTGGTGTAATAATATAATTTTTATAAAAATAATAATTAAGTATTTTGTTATAACTCAATGATTATCCTACTTATATTTTAGAATTTTTATATTTAAAATAAAATGTTTATTCTCTATTTGATTATGGTTATCTGGAGTTAGTTACACGAATTCAAACATGAAGTTTTAATAAGATGTACTTACGCATAATTTACTTGTAATCTTGAATTTTAAGTAATATGCATCAATAAAAAATACTTAATGCATAAAAAAAGGTTTTTAAGAATTTTTGTCAAATATTTTATAATATAGTATATATTCTTTTTATTGTTTTGTAATGAAGAAGGGTAAAAATTGGACAAGGTCGACATAAAAATTCAAGTGAATTAATATTATTCACAAGTCCCTTAAAAAGATAAACATTATTTTGAATCTTCCTGAAACAAATCCAATCCGATACTTGTTTTATTCTTTTAAGAATGGTTTTTGAATCTTCCATCAATTTTTCCCCAGTTGTTCAACTTCCATTAAGAAATTCTTAATTTATGAAATTTATATCGTAAATGTTTTATCTATATCTATACCATATTATAAACCTTTTCTAAAACCATTTTTTATATTTTAAGTACTGTTTATTGATGCATATTACTTAAAATTCAAAATTACAAATAAATTGTGTGTATATACAATTTATTAAAGCTCCATGTTTGAATTCGTGTAACAAAAAATAAGCAAATACTGGATTAGTATCTCATTTTAAATATAAAATATCTAAATTATATTTAGTATAATCATTGAATTCTAACAAAATATTAATTATTATCTTTATAAAAGAATTATTTTATTAAACCAAAAATAAATGACTTTATTATTAAATCTAAATTAAATTATAATAAAAAATTAAATTAAAGAAATTACACAAAAAGATTTGACCACACGTTTGGTTGGTAGGAACTGGAATGAACTCTCTCACCCTTCCCCCCATCCCTACCCGTGCCCCACCACTCATGCCCCTTGCTCCATAGAATAGGGGTTGTAGGGGTATGAGTGTGGGGGCGTGGCGAGGCTGTAGGGGGTGAGGCCAGAGTGGAGCAATGGATGGTAGTTGTGACAACTATAGTGGTAAGGTGGTGGTTAGTGGTGGGCTGGGCTGGGCTGGGCTGGGCTGGGCGGGGCGGGACGATGGGGTGGGTAGGTGTAGGTGGGGATGGGTAGGTGTAGGTGGCGGGTGGTAGCGATAGTGGGATAGTGGTCGAGTGGCTGGGGCGGAGAGTGGGTGGGTATGATGATGACAATAATGGCGTGGTGTTTAGTGGTGGATTGGGATAGAGTGGGGTGCAGGTGAGTGGTGGTTGTGAAGGCAACAATAGTGGTGTGGGGGTGAGGGGTTAGATTAGGGGCGGCGATGGGATGGCTAGCAGGGTGGTAGCTGTGACGGTGACTGTGGTGGGATGGTGGCCGGATGGCTGGGAGTGGGTGGATATGACAGGGACAATAGTGGTGGGTTGAGTTAGGGTGGGTTGCAAATGAGAGGCAATTATGACGACGACAATGAAGGTTCAGTTAAGGACTTAACAGTAACGATAGTAGCATTGTGGTTAGTGATGGGTTAGGGTAAGGTGTTGTGGGTTTTTTGGGGGGGGGGGGGGGATGGGAGTGAGTGGCAATTGTGACGTCAACGACAAAAGTTTTGGCGGTAGGTGTTAAGATTAGGGGTGTGCAGTAACAACAATAGTATGGCCGTATTAAGGATATGCAGTGAGTGTCCGGTAGGTGGATGTGATGACAATAATAAATAATAATCCACTTCATTACAAATTTTTTTTTTCATATAGACAGATAGCCACCTACAAACGTTTTACGTTCAATTATTCCGGACTGAAATCCGATGGTGTTTTTCGTAGTAATCCAAGGGGTTCCCAATATATTCCTTTATTCCATTACTCGTCGTATTCTAGTCAATCCAATTGGCATGGTAGTTAGTGATGGGTTAAGATGAGTGGCGACGACAGTAGCAATATGGTGATGGTGGGATTAAGGGTGAGTGATGATGAAATTCAATTCCTTCCATTATACTAAAGAACGATGAATTCATTAATTTATGAAATTTAATAAAATTTAAAAAATTCTATTCATTTTAAAAAAATAAACCAAATAAATGAATTGGAATTTAATTAAAACAATTTATCATTACAATTCCATCAAATTCATTTAGATTTTACCATACCAAACCAAACCATAGATTAGTGAAGGTGTGTATAACCTCCATGGCTAAAATAAATTAAAAAAAATATTTTCACCATAAACTAAAAGGAAATCTATTAATATATTTATAAAGGAATCTAAAATCATATAAGACCTGTATTCTGAAATTGATTGGAAAGGTGAATTTCATTTCATTCATGTAATATCCAGTTTTACAGTTGAGTTTACGAAACTACCCCCAGGTCTTGAAAGTAATGAAATAACCCTAGCGGCATGCCCTGCTGCTTCTTGGGATGTTGGGTTTCTCCACACGTGCCCTCTTCCTCCCCGTTTGATCTTGCTTCTCCATAAACTCCCTCAAATCGTCACCGAACATCTCCACGAACGTCTTCTGTAAATCCTCCAGGCTTTCCACCTGATCATTTCTCCATTAATAATACCATTTTACCCTCAAAACATAACAATAATAATAAATAAATTATCCCATATCATATCTCTATGTTAGGTGGGTGTTGGTGTGGAGGAGAGTTATGGCAATTAATATGATTTGATGTAGAATGATGAAGTTGTAGAACGATTAACAACTTCTCATGATATAATATGATCCAAAATAAAATATAATCGTGTGGCAATTGTTATTAAAAAAGACCTAAAATACAAAATCATTTAGAGAATTTTAGAACCATGAGAAGCAAGATGATTTTTTTATGCCTTCTAATGAAACTATTAACAGGTAAACAAACAACCTGACTCATACATTGGAATGAATCTACTGTTCTCACCTCAGCACCGGTGTTCTGGTCCATCATCTTCATCAAATCATGCAAGAAATCTCCCATTCCCTGCAACGCAAGTAAACCTTTAGGTACAACTTCCTCCACCGTTCATATGAAATAAAAATGCCAAAACGACGACGTTATTAATAATTTATTATTAAATTGAAAAGGAAAAAAAGAAACAGAAAAAAATATCTAGATATTTTTTTTCTTCTGGAGTTACGTACTTCGTTGTCATCAACGTCGTCGAGTAAATCAAGACCTCCGGCGTCGTACATAGACTTTTTTGCTTGATCCGATAAGACTGTCACAAAGTTCATCAACAAACGTCAACATTCAATCAAAATTCATCACTAAAAACTTAAATTACATCACCTGAATAAGCTTCTTGGATCTTCTGGAACTTCCGGCTTGCTTCTCCGGCGAGCGACGGTTTTTTTGTCCATTTGTCCGGATGCCATTCCTTAACAAAATCAATCAACATCAGCATTAAACTCTGATTCTCAATCGGACTAAAATGCAATTTTTAGAGAATGAAACAAGTCAAAATCCATGGATAATTCGAAAATTGATTAGACTAAAAAAAAGGAGAAATCAATAACCAGAGCGAGCTTCCGATATGCAGATCGAATCTCCGTGGATGAAGCACCCTTACTGATACCGAGAACAGAGTAATAGCAAGATCCGTCCATGGATTTTCCCTCATCCATGATTCCTTCTGGTTCACCAAGAATCTCAAGAACAATCAAAAGATTTGGGAGAGGGAGAATCCAGGAGAACCACCGTTCCTATTTATAGCAAAACCGCAATAGCAATTTGGTTACACCCTCAATCACCATATATTTCTACGATGGAGAATTTAAACGAATCTGGAGACTGGAGTTCTTGAGACAAAGGGAGGAGTAATTGCTTCAGATATTTAGGGGAATAAGAAGAAAAGGATTTGCTCGGGCTACAATATGAATCAAGGCTAGGTTTAGTTTTTCATTTTATACCCTTAGCCTTTTCGAGTTTGACATTCTTAGTCTTGTGTAATTTTGTTCTTCAATTATTAGGTCCAATTTGGTGCATAATGTTGGCATGTATTTTTAAGCAACATGTAAATTTATCGTATATTCCGATCTTGCCACAAGATGAATGCTATCAATGATCGTTTCCTTGGATAACTGATCAACAGTAGCTGCTTTTTGGATCAGTTGTACTTGATTTAATTGGGTAATTGATTGAATGTGTTGTGATACGTGCAAGAACAGTTGGCGTTTGGTTTCAACGTTAACTGTTAGCGTTGTTTGATTCTACATAAATAGAGATTGGGTAGTTGCTTAAATGATTGAATCTTAAGTCAACGACACTTGGTTAACGTAATGATTACGCTACAGACCAACGAGATTGGGTAGTTGCTTGAATGATTGGCCTTCCTTTAGTTATTCACTTCTTGACGAGATAATTCTTTTGGCATCAATTAGAAGCATGCCTCAAGACGTGATCATATATGAGATAGTTTAAGGTTTTGGAGGTTGACTTTTCTTCAACGTCCAAGCATAATCAACAATCATGCAACGACATTGAAAATCTGTACGCACGTAGTTTCAGCTATCAACCATTATAAGCAAGTTTCGTCACATAGATGATTATATCGCGAGAGCTTTTAAACCCTTTTCCCATTAACACGTATCATTCCTATTAAAAATAAAGGGTTACTAGAAGTCACGACCCACATTTAGCATCTAACAAGTTCCAGCGAAAAAAACAATCAATATTAGAAGATCGTAATGAACCGTTCCACCAAATCTAACCATGCTGCTTTTAAGTTTTAGCAATACAACCAAACTAGTAAAACCACTTTCTTTTTCCAGTAAGAAAGAGAAAGTCGTTCTGTTTCGCACATCCAATAAATTTTGATCTGTGTATGACTCATAAGTGGTCATAAGAACAATATTTTTAACAACATATGTACCCTTTTGGCTTGATTAGTACAAACAACGTCGTATTTTTCATAAATTTCAATTGATTGATATGGGCTTCATTTTCGAACCATAGCATAGCAAATCAAATGTCTTTCTTGTTATGATGCCTACAATGGTTGGGTAGAGTTCAGGGGTTGTTTTGAATAGAGATAATCCTGAAGGGTTAAAACGAGAAATAAAATGTAAACACAAGGACTAAAATTGTCAAATTAGCCGAAAAGCACGATTCTGACTCCAGAGAAACTTCGAGAGTTTTGAAGGTGAAAGAGGAGATATTTTTATTGGAGCGGTTGATGATGAACCCTAGACATAACAAAAATTACAAAAATGCCATCATGTTTTCGACACGTATTTAGTCGGTGGTCACGTGTCTCGAGGGTTGTTAGGGGCAAAACCCATTCTTTTAGGGTTAAATTCTCTATATCCAGAAACGTACAAACGTTTAATGCTAATGGTACAACTAGCTAGAGGAAACATTGATCTTGGTTTAATAATTTCATCTCTGGAAAATGAAAAAACTTACACGTGCGAGTTAATTAACCCTCGGGAGAATCTGAAATATATTTGCATTTTTGGAAATTAAAATATATTATTTCTATTTTACGACATTTTCTTTAATTATTTTGATTTTAATTCATGAGAAGATAAAGATTACTTTGGTCGATGGGAATATTATGTTTTTCTAGTAGGAATTTATTGATCACGAAATTATCTATACTATCTTATTAAGCAAATTCATTAAAAGTCTTAAAATCTTAAAATTATAAATACCCAAAATACTCTTATGTATCTATCTATACTACCTTGTACTGCATAATGACTTAATTACAACTTAGTTATGCATATGGTACAACTTATCGATGCAAGCTCTCTCCTCCCAAAGACCGGCCCACTCCAATCATTCATTCCCAAGGCGACGTTTCACAAATTCGTCTTCCAAGATGACGATTGAAGCTCCCAATGTTATGATTCCTTGTCCAAATCCATCTTCCCAACATATATGGTTAGGTTAGGGTTATCTCGGTCCTTATTATTCATCGATTTCTTTCATCTTCTCCATATATATTTTTCAGTTTTGTTGTTTTTCACTGTTGTTTTGATCGAGCCCTATCACTGCTATTCTCTCTCGGACTACATTGTTGATTTGCATCATTGACCTAGCTCTYGAAATGCAGAGTGACCTCATTCATATCTCCTCTCAAATACACACGCACACTGAAGCTTCAGCTTCAAATGCATGTTAAATCTGCGATGTTATGTGTTCTTTTACCTTTTGAAGTTTTATTGTTTATGTTTCTCGATTTTTTTTTGTTTTGATTTGCCTTGTGTGCTGCCTGTTTATKTGTTCCAACTGATTTGCTCTTTTTGGTATTGCCTCTATTGTAGTCAATGTTAATGGATTGTAGATGCTTTTGACACAGAGCAAATGCTAGAGTGCGTTGAAAAACTCAAACAAGGAAACCCAATCCATCTTCCAATATATGACTCTAAAAACCACCGCAGATGTTTCGAGTCCTTCCGCCAGGTATTTCCTTCTAAACATGTTTTGTTGTTTTAAGTATTCGGTTGAGTTATGTATTTTCAACTATCTAGACAAATTTACGTTTATGAAACACATTTCATTTAGGGGCTGTTTCTTTTACTTCTAAAGTAGAACGGTATTTCTTATTTTGTAGAACTTGCTAGGGTTATATTTTACGGCTCAAGCAGGACTGTGTTAAATATTCTCCATTTTTCCTCAGGAAATGCATTACATGGTCTTAATTCCCTTTAAGGTTGTTGATTGCAGAATCTTAATAGTGTGTATCTCTTCCCTTTAAATGGTATACAGGCAGCCTGGACTAGAAGCATAGTGCCCCTCCATTTTATGAAGGAATAGAAGAGGGCCTATCATTAAATTTATCTTCTACATCTGTATGATTGATACATTTTTTTAACCAATTGAGAGGCCACCTTTGGTAATTGTGAATTTTGGGCCAACATTCTTAAATCAAAGAGCTGTGTTTGACTTTTAATTATACCTAAAACTCTAAAGTTTATGTTACTTAATCTAATCTGTATTTGTGTTTGATTTGTAAAGTTTATCCCAACTAGAAAATGGCAAAATCTTAGGATTACGATGATTGGCTACTGGTTAGTTATCTTTTACTTTTTTCAAATGGAGGTGTAATACACATGGAATGATCAATAGTTGTCATTGTAACATGTAACCTTACTTGACAATCATTTATGCTGGCTGCTTCCGTGAAAGCTCCTGGCTTGTGTAAAAGTGAGCAACGTTTAGTAACTGGTTCAACAATTTTATCAGTGAGATGAGATTTCTAGGTGAAATCTTGGATTGCATCAAAGTAGTTAATGAATATAATGTTGAAATGGGATTAGTTTGAGACCATTTTTATCTTCCTTGCTGACTTTGGACAGGGTGTTGTCAATTCTTGACAGTTTTACCTATTTTTTAGTATGAGTTGATCTCCCAATTCTATATGCACAGGTTGCTTGTTGTATTATGTGTGATCAGCAAGGTAAATTATGTGGATCGAGGAACTATATCGAGTAATGGTGTGAACTGGAGTCCCAGGAGTTGCACAGGGACTGGTGTGTGCTCAGATGGTAGTGGAATTCAGTAAGCCTTACTTCTACACTATGTTTTGTTACTTTGTCCCTATATTTCCGGTGGCAAGAGCACACTCATGTGTCGGTCATGCCGTTTTCTATTTGTTCCTATCGTTGATTTTTTGTCTATGCTTCAGCTAAACACGTTACAAATACTGTAACTTAAGTGTCAGACGATCTTACTGTCTACTCTAAGATTGAATGGCCATGTAATAGACTAATATGAAATTAGAGAAATAAAATTGATACAAAGGTAAGGTTTCTCATTTTTCATCTGGTTATAGGTTCTAACATATTCATTAATTACATTTTGCCAACTGACCTGTCCTGTTTTTTTTCTTTTCAAAATGCTTGTCGGGTGATGTAGATACGGAAGGTTTGTAAGCCCTCTTGGATCATCCATCACCAAAAACAAATAAAAAAAAGAACTATAAATATAAAATGTAGGAATGCTACAAGTGGTAATGGCAAAAGCAGAAGGGCAGCAGAAGAGGCAGCCCTTAAATTAACTAAATTGACATTTTCTATTTCCAAATTGTCAACAATTATAAGCACCTGTGATGGGGAAAATAAATAAAAAATCTGAAAACCATTTAGGTGTGCTAAAATACCATCAATACAATGATGTATAAAGACCAAAATAATAGACTAAATACACTAAGGGGTCGTTTACAAACGCTTACTCGGATAAGTGAACACCAAGTCATATTATCTTACCGGATGGATAAGGTAGTGACTAAAAATCTTATCCAGTAAAAACGAGACAAAAACTAAGAGTCTTACCTGTAAATGAGGGCGACAACTCTTACCACGGTAAACGCATACCGGATAATTTGTTTTATGCGATACTGTTTTAGTAAACTAAAATCTTACCGCGGTAAGTAAACGATAATGTTAAATTTTACCGGTAAATGTTTACCGGATAAGTATTCGGTAAACGGCCACTAAGTTGGGGCTCTAAGCTTTCACGTTGGTCTTCGTTTTTATCAATTGAAAAAGATGTGTGTTAACCATATGAAATACTTTCTTTGCAATGCCTCTTAACCACATGAAATACTTTATTTGCAAGTTGTTGCCATAGAGGTGGCATAATAGGTAGGTCGAACTGATTGGTTAATGGGCCAAAATACGTAAGTTTCAAATACTGTCAAGAACTGTGCTGTTGGCAGTACACAAACAATTTTTTACCCATTCTATAACTTTTTTTGTTTTATTTGGTTTCTTTTTTCTTTGTAGTTTTATATGTTCTTTCCTTGTATTTCTAAATTGATTTTTGGTTTCATGCTTCTCATGGTACTTCCTATTTTTCTTTCTAGATGCTTTCGATGATGAGTACTTATCGTCTGCTATAAAGATGGAGGGACAAGACAAGCTCCTGTTAAAAACTAGAGACGTGATGATTTCCTCTTTAAATCCTTTATTAAGGCTATCTTAAAAAGGTTTTAGTGAGGTTTAATGGGTGTGTAAAGATTTTGGTTAGATTTAAGTGTGTAACGATCTTGGTTCATGTTCCAAGTGTGGAATTGGAGATTTTTTTTATTCATATCTTATTGACTTCCAAGTTTGGAATTAGACCAAAAGATTTCATTTGCTTTTTGTTTACATACATGATACACAATCTTTATTTGGAATTGAATCAAAAAATGTTTTAATTTGGAATTGTATAAACACTAGGTTTCCAATGCCCAACAGTTTTCATACCAAATGGTGCTTGATTGCAACGATGCTCTTTCAACCATTCACTTATTGCTGCGTATCACGAGTCGGAGTTGATTTTTGTTGTTGTTGTGGTGTTTTCTTTCACCAATATGAATATATTTGTATGTATCCCTTTTGACTCCTATGTTTCGTGTGATTATGATTGTTGGCTGCTATTTCAATGGGTGGTTCTTATAGTTAAAAGAAAAACTTTCTTGCTTGTTGATTTTTAAGTACAAAAATGTTTCAATTTCAAAGATTGATTGTTATTGTTAATTGATCATTTTTTGGGTTCGATTATTCTTGTTGGTTGATCAATTTTTTGATAAAGTTTTGGGAAAAACATGAGCTTAATGAAAAAACAAACATTAAATTTAAAATGGTATTTTTGTTGTTTGGATAATTCAATCAACCTACCAACTAAGCAATAATTTGTCTAATATAAATATGTTGATTTGGTTTACGGCTTCTTCCTAGGTTGGAGATTTCTTGAAAAAATTGGAAGTGTGGCCAGTAAAATTTAACACTATTATGTACTTACCAGGTAAGATTTTTGTCCACTAAAACGACATAATATATAATAATTAACCCGGTAAGCGCTTACCGTGGTAAGAGTCGTCGTCCTCACCTACCGGGTAAGATTTTTGATCCTTGTCTCGCTCTTATTGGGTAAGATTTTTGATTCTTGTCTCGCTCTTACTGGGTAAGATTATTGGTTCTTATTATATTTATCAGGTGAGGTAATGTTACTAGGTAAACGCTAAACCGGGTAAGCGTTTGGTAAACGGCCCCTTAGTTCATCAAGATAGTTTTATATGCAACAATTTATCTGCTAATGCTAACAGGGTAAGACTCTTGATCCTTGCTATTACTTTTACCGGGTAAGATTTTCTGTGTTTTCATGTTCATCCGACAAAGTAAATTAACCTGGTAAACACTTACAAAGTAAGCGTTCGGTGAACAGCCATAAGTTCTTTTTATCAATTAGACTATACATTCAAAATAAATGCCACACATCCCCTAAGCCATTATGTACAAATGTGTTTTCTCTGTTTACAATGAAATCATACATCTCGCCGCATTGTGCGGGCACACAACTAGTAATTTACTAATGTAAACCTTTTTAAATTTTTTATTTTTAATTCATTTCAGTTATTGAATCTTTCGACATGTTAATGATCAACATATCATCTATATCTATATTATGTTATAAATTATTTGACAAAAATTCTTAAAAACCATTTTTTATGCATTAAGTACTGTTTATTGATGTACGTTACTTAAAATTCAATATTACAAGTAAAGTTTGCATAAGTACAACTCATTAAAGCTCTATGTTTGAATTCGTGTAACTAACTGCGGATAAACATGATCAAATATAGAATAAACATCTCATTTTAAAATTTAAAAAATCTAAAATATAATTAAAATAATTATTGAGTTCTAACAAAATATTTAATTATTATCTTTATAAAAAATATTATTAAACCTAAATAAAGTTATGATAAATTAATTATAATAAAAAAAATTGAATTAATAAAAATACACAAATAAGAATTTTTAAATAGTTAATTTGATACTAGTATTAATATATTTTTTGTAAATTTTATATGATATTTTTAAATTTATATTTTATTTAAAAATAAAAACATTATCGTTTTCTCAAAACCATATTATATCGATATAGATAAAAAACAAAACAAAACATTGAAATCGAAATGTGTTTCGATGCATTGCACGAGTATCATTCTAGTTATATTATAAAATATTTGACATAAACTCTTAAAAACTATTTTTTATGCATGAAATACTACTTATTGATGCATATTACTTAAAATTCAAGATTACAAGTAAAATATGCATAAGTACAATTTATTAAAACTTCATTTTTGAATTCTGTAATTAACTGTAGATAAACACAATCAAATACCGGATAAACTTCTTATTTTAAATATAAAAAATCTAAAACACAATGATTATCTAATAGAATATTTAATTATTATCGTTAAACAAAAAATGAATTAAAGAAATTACGCAAGAAAATTAGAACTTTTATATATTTTTTTCTAATTCTTATAATATCTTCAAATTTATATTTTATTTAAAAATAAAAACATTATCGATTCCTCAAAACCACATAAAACCGTATTAAGATTAAGAATAAAATAAAACATTAAAATCAAGATGTATCACGCTGTTTTGCACGAGTACCCTTCTAGTATCAGATAGTTAGTAGTTATTATAAAATTAAATTAAATCAAACATGTTCTTTCCTGATATTTTATAGGTCCTGTATAATATTTAGAAAAGAGTCATAAGTATGAAAAATCTTTAATATATCGTTTTTATCGTAAAAAATAACATTGGATTCAAGAAATATAAATAATTCATGTAAAATCGTTTTTTTAGAGTATTTTCAGAATAATTATTTCTAAATTAATATTATCTATTATATCATTTTTATATAGTATCGTTAGATCTTTTCACCGTCAAAAACATCATATGATATACCTTTAATATATAGATTGTTATCATTTGGGTTCATAATCTTGACTACTTAGAGTAACACTTTGTGTAAATCAATATAAATCAGCTGAGTTTTCATCCCACATAAGATTAATGTTTTTCATCATCGCTTTAAACGTTTAAGGTTAAAACAAACTTTTTCGAAACTATCAATCTTAGAATAAAAAACTCATGTCGGTTATAACTTGATCTTATTTTGTTTTAATGATAGTACTTAAGATTCAAGCACTCAGTATTAAGTAACAAGGAGTCAATAATGTATGAAAAAACAAGGTGTTTTGAAATCTTAAATATAGATATAAGTTGGATCGTATCATATAATTGGTAATTTTTTTCAAAAGTTAGGAGTTTTCTTAGTTAATAACAAGAAATATATTATATTTTGTTACAAAAATAGAATTCATGAATGGAATAATCAAAAAAGTCAATGAGAGATGAATGATGTAGAATATGAGGCTGTTTGGCAGTTGCTGAATGATTTGGTGCAAAATGATTAAGTGGTCAGAATGATTAAGAGGCTCTCATGATATAGTGAAAAATGAAATATAATTGTTTGATAATTGTTTATAATGAAATTAGCGCTCTTAATAGTTAAGGGAGACCCATGATACGAAATCATTCAGAGAATTTTAGAACCATTAAGAGACATATTTTTTTTGAAACAAGATCCACCTCTTAATGATTCAAATGCCGTCTCTTAGTGAAACTATTAAGAGGTAAACAAACAACCTTTATATCAAAGTTTTCTAGTCAAGTAGTTTTATACTTTGGTACTAGATAATATATTAGGGTAAACACTACTATAAAATGAACGCACAATTAACTTTTTACGTTTTTTTTTAAATGTAATTAATTAATACATGTTTGACCCTTAATATAATACGAATTTTTTTAGTCTTATTAGATATTAAAAAAATTACTAAAAAATTGTCTCATGTCACATTAAGCCTGTGGGATGCTATGGCTAAATGCACGATTTTTTACGTGATATTTGACTTTTCTTGACTTTTTAATGTCCTATTTGTTATTATATATATATATATATATATATATATATATATATATATAACCTAATTTAAATTCTTTAACACTACTACAAATAGACATTTATACATGGTTGTTTTAGACTTTCATACATGGGTTTGCAACCGTTTAGAAGGCCGGTGTTTATGAAAGTAATGGCCTTTCACACACGGTTTTGCAACCGTGTACAAGAGTCATCTTCATACACAGTTCATAAACCGTATAAAAAACACTCATTACCGTGTATAAAAGTGTGTTTCTTACATGGTTTTTAAATGAAACATGATCTGAAACGATTTCTATCATAATCGTACAATGTGTAGATTCGTACACAGTTTTATATGAAACCATTGACAAATGTGTATGATCTTAAACTCTTTTTATCAGAACCGTGTATAAATGTCTAGATTCATACACCAGTTTATTTTGTTACAAACCGTCTATGAATGTATATAATAATCCTTTTTGCATGTGCATATTTTTCTTTAGTTCCCATGAATTTTAGTTTGAAAGGACGTAAGACGTTTATCCATTTTTCGGTCCATACACACCCCTTTTGCTCCGTACTCATAACCACCCGTATGTCCTTCTTCCACAATTAAGACATTGCCGATATTAAGTTTAGGGGGAGGGATTTTTTAGTAGCCAAAATCAGAAAAAGCATCAAGAGAATCATAAAATGCTTTTACAAATTGTGGCCACAAAATCACCCATGTTCAGCCAAGTGTGAATTAATTTTTCAGAAAAGCAAACAAAGTTATGTAGAAAATGGGAGAAGTCTGATATGTGCGAAAGTGTGTGAATTGTGCAACATACTTTCCAAAAAGAATAAGTTTGGGGGAAAAGGGACAAGCCAAGAAGTGAACCAGCAAAAGCAAACACAAACTCGTGCAAGCCTTATTGATTAAACTAAATGTCATGTTGACAAAAGAGAGGTGTGCACCATGCAAGTCCAAAGGTAATACATCATTGCTTCTAATTCGTATTCCGCAAAATTAATAGATGTTTGTGCTAAAAATATCAATCGTATTTTTTGTTTTTTTTGCTTTTTTCTTTTCCTCTCGTTTTCCATTACTGGAGTGCAAGTAATATATCAAGTTTGGGTGTATGACAACCTTCAAATTTCAGAGTTACTCGCCACTCTTTTAAACCCAGTTTTACCCATTTAATACCCATTTGAGCCTTTCAATACTTCTTTGGTCTAAATTGTTCCTAAAGTTGAGAAATAGCTAAAAAGTTCAAATTTTGAGTTGTTGCACCATTGTGCCCACAATGTCACCTCTATGGCGAACATCAAACTTAAAGATCTTGCAATTGGTTTTATTTCCAATTCAGTGAAATGAGGAGCATGCAAGGACAATGGTCAACGCTGAAATATTCATGAATAAATACGAGACTAGGGCAAAGAAAATAAGACAAAACGTAGGAAGAGGACACTATTTAGAGGTCCCTTTCCTCTCTCAAGTCTCTTTCAAAAGGAGATCAAGACAAAATAAGGAAGAGGGCACCATTTAGAGGTCCCTCTCCTCTCTCAAGTATCTTTCGAAGCCTCTCTTTTTCTTTACTTATATATTGACGCCTTGGAAATCAACTTGAAAAACTACTTGACTTCTAGCAATGTAGAAGCTTAAGGCTCATCTTGCATTTCATTTTCTTTGATAATTGTAGTTTGATGTTTACATTTATCTCTCCCACTGTGGCGACACTGTGGAACTTAATTTTAATGCAATTTAACTTTGGGTATTTCTTCTCTTCTATTATGTCTTTTCTTTTAAGTATGAGCTATACTCCCTTTTGGGTGTGGGTGTAAGCCGAACCCAAGAGGTAAAATGTAACACTTGGGTATTACCAATTTTTGCTAACTTTTCAGTTTGATCATTCAAGTTAAAGTTTTAACTCAATGCATAATCTATTAAATATTAGTCATTTCTGTGATAATGAGTTTGATGTAAAGTTCTTTGTTAATGGTTGTGTGATTATTGACTCTGAAAGGATAAAAGTAAATAGGCTTGAACGCTATGGTAATTTTTATGCGGTTAATTTTCCAACTCTAACTGCTTCTAGGCCAATTTGCTTAATCTCCAAAGCATCAAAAGAAGACAGTTGGAATGGCATAGAAGATTATCTCATCAGAATTTCAAAGACATTAATCGGCTCGTAAGCTGTGATTTAGTCATTGGTCTGCCTGAAATTAGATTTGATAAGAACTCACTGTGTTCAGCATATGAAATGGGAACGATTACAAGATCTTCGCATAAAAAAAATTGCTTCGTCTTGTAAATCTCCTCTCGAAATGATTCACGTGGACTTATGTGGACCAATGCATATTCAATCGCTTGGATGTAAAAAGTATATCTTGGTGATAGTCGACGAGTATTCCAGATACACATGGCTAGAGTTTCTGAGAGCCAAATCTGATGCGACGGAGCTAATTATTTCTTTTATCAAGCGTATTCAAGTTCCTCTACAACTTTCAGTACAAAAGCTTTGAAGTGACAATGGCACTGAATTTACAAATGAGACCCTTCAAAATTTTCTTCAAACTATTGGGATTTCTCACAATCTTTCTGTTGTTCGAACTCTGCAACAAAATAGAGTTGTTGAAAGAAGAAACAGAACATTAGTCGAGGCTGCTCGAACTATGTTGGCTTACTACGGTCTACCTATGCATTTGTGGGCTAAAGAAGTGTCTACTGCCTGTTTTACAAAGAATAGAACGATCATTGTCAAGCACTTTAATAAAATTGCTTATGAGTTAATAAATAAAAGAAAACCTAATGTAAAAAAATTTCATGTTTTTGGATGCAGATGCTTCGTGCTTAACAATCGAGACAAACTCGGGAAATTCGATAAGAAGGCGAAAGAATGCCACTTTATTTGTATTCGTTAAAGTCTAAAGTCTTCCGAGTCTACATCAAGTCATCCAAGATTGTCATCAAAATCATCAATATCAGATTCAATGAATCATCGACTTCTGAACAAATCAGTTCAGGACTCAAGCTACAACCTTCAGCTTCTACACAAAGCAATGTAGAACATGTACCAAAAAGGATAATAAATTCTGATTCTACTGATGTAAAAATCAAATTTAGATTATTTGTTCAAAGACGCATTTGATCTCACTTAGGATATTCTTCCAGATTACAAGATATCTAATCTACCCAAGTTGATTGAACCAGTGATCCGATTCCGCAAGTTACTCAACTTTCTAGACCATCTGAAGCTCGTTATTCAACATCAAATGTTGTCCAACCTGAATCTACTGATGCTACTGAATCAGAACATGTTCAAGCTAAGGCACAGACTCAACCAAAGATTGTTCAATCCGACAGAAGTTGAAAATTAGAAGGGAAAAAAAACAAAAACAAATGCAACTGGATTTAACAAAAAGCCATAGATGTGAGGTTCAGAACCCCAAACGTTACAATGGAACCATCTTAAAACCAATGGTTGCAAAAAGAAGTCAATTAAGGACGATCACATTAGTTTCTACTTGAGAGAAGTTCATTACACATCAAAAAGATCAGTCTGACCACGATGATCTAAAAGCTTTTATTACCATTTAAACATCAACATCACATAGCATTGTACATGTTGCAAAAGCGTAAAAGAGCGGTGATCGCACAGTAACCGATCCATCCACAAAAACATACCCCATAGGAGGAACTTCCCTCCTAAACTTCGGTACAACTGCTTTTACAACTATACTTGATAACCTATGTTACAAACAGAACCCCATAATTGTCAAAAAAAAATAATGAACAAATTTAACAAAGGAACATTTATAGGAAGCACACCTCCAAGCCATTTGAGGTTGCCAGATTTAAGCTGAGAAATCGAGATACGGATACAGCTCTGCCATTCTTTTTGCAGCCACATTTCGCATCACAGAAACCCACTTCACAGCTGCTCTAATCTTGCACCACCTTGCCCTGGGTGATCTGTTCCTTGGGAAACATATACCAAAATCAGAGGAAACAGTATCTACAGTTTGGTTACGTGGAGCACTGCACAACGCATTTCCTGGCCAAAAGGACGACCCGGTTTGAAAATCAAAATCAGCAGGCGGCGGACCAGATGGCATACCTGGGCCTGAACTACATCCTTCGCCATAAGGTCCGTTCCAGAAATCTCTCATTATGAAGCTGTTCCTCAGAGACGGAGAAAAGAATTGCATAGAGGAACCTCCTGCTGATATGCAGACTTCTGATTGGCTGCCATTATACAACCCATAATCGTGTGGGGCTGAAGCCAATTGCATTTGTGGTTGTGGTTGAACTTGCGGTTGCTCTGCACAAAACAGTCTTATCAGCAACGAGAGATCACATGAGTGTAACAAAATGACAATTAACGCCCGGGGTTGCATTTTAAACCCTTCCAACATTTACACAGAATAGTCGTGAATGCATAAAAAAAATGCCAGGTTATTTATGGTTAGTGATACTAGTGAATGCATATCTTCATCAAAAAGTACCATCACTTTTTCGTTCTAAGTAACCTAACTAAACCAAACCAAACCATCCCAGTATATCTCAATCGAAAGTAGGGTCTGGGAGGGATAGGAACCTAGTACATCCCACTAAAAAGTTAGGATCCGGAAGGGATAGGAACCTAGTACATCCCACTAAAAAGTTAGGATCCGGAAGGGATAGGAACCTAGTACATCCCACTAAAAAGTTAGGATCCGGAAGGGATAGGATGTCACAGACCTTAACTCAACGACTAGGATCGAGAGGTTGTTTCCGTAAAAACCCACGGCTTGTGCACCAAGCAAAGGTGCAAGCAAGCAATAAGATAGGTAATATAACATGTAATCGGGATATATAACAGACAGAATAATGACTCAATGGCGTTCAAGCAGACAATGTAATAAGCACAAGATGTAATACAAGTAGAAACTGACTTTTTCGTTCCAAGTGAAATCATTAAAGTGGTTTCTTGAAATTACATTTAACAGAGGGGAACAACAATTGTTGATTGATTTGTGCATGAAACATTTCTGCTTCATGCCATGAGAGAAAAGGCTTGATAAATTATCTACCTGGGTGCAGAGTTGGGATATTAACATCCTGCAGAACCAAACTAGCACAACTTCTAAGAGGGTCACCGTGCAAAACGGATGTTAGCATTGAGGATTCGAAAACAGACAGGTCATCCATTGGTACCACCCCATCCAAATTCTTGTAAAACTGGTTCTTTAAAGATTCCACCAGAGACTGCACTACCACACAAGGAAACATCTATAAGTATCATAATGATGAGCCTTAAACCACATATGGTTCAAAGTAAAACTAAACCAGTGGCACTAATGCCTCTATAAGAACAAATAATTACAAGAATGACTCTGAGATAGAATACAAACCATCTGAAATCCATCAAGTTCTTCCAGAGACAAGTAATTTTGGCCATCAAAGGTTGCACCCACGATCTTAAAAATGGAATCAAACAAAAGCCTGATCCCTTCTGCACCACAGCTATACATATACAGCTTGTCATCTAAAACACAAGCTTTGGCATGCTTGATAATCGTGTCCCATGTCTTGTTAGAGGACCCGCCAAGTATCTGTGTTATCCAGAACAACATTTGAGCGAATTGTCCATGAAGAGTTCATATAAGCTGTATGCTTATGTGAAATTAACTACTAACCGATCTCTTACCTTGCGTAGTGAGGACTCATTAGTAACATACATCTGTAAGAAGTCCTTCACGGTATATATTTTATTTGACGCCAATCTCCTATGAAAAGCACCATCTTTTGCAATCTTTTCCAAGCGCCATAATTCATCACCCAAAGATGGAGGATGGTGTTTCTTGTATGCTGAATCAAGAAAATGACTATTAGACGCAGTATCTTGATATTACCAGCTGGCTATAGTCTAAGCCAATGCCCAAGCATAATTAAGGATTCTTGAAGTTAGTTAAAATTCAGGAGACCAAGGGATGTTTATTTATAACTAAAATCTGGTGTATTGACAATATAACCAGAACTTGGATACTAAACCTGGTTCAAAACTGACAAAGAGGTAATATTAGCCAAAGAGGTAATTGAATCAACAGTTAAGCCACTAGATTTTGAACCAGATTCCTATTTCTCCTTACAGGTGTATTTTAGAAACTTGACTAAAAGTTGAACATTTAAATGCCCAATTAAATAAATTCTGGAGGTAAGTTGATCAGAAAGTTAAGACATAAAGAAAAAGGAAGAGAGACTTACATTCCCCACGATGATCTTTTACTATGAAAGCGTCGCTTCTTGCCTCTCTAATTCTCACACCAGTATAATTATTCTGGGTTCTTGCTCCTAACCTGAACGTCCTACTCCTTCTCCAGCTTGAATTATCAGTAAAGTAGACTTCCCCTAGATTCCCAACTCCATCTTTCAGAGGCACCACCAAATCCCCAGTCACTAGTGGCCTTTTCCCATCTCTTGCATATATAACTTTGTCCTCGAAATCCTTCGGAGACCAATCTTCATCATCAGCAGGGAAATCACCATCTAGGGGAACAATCTCTATCTTCAATGAAGATAACGCTCCAGATGATACAATTTTATTGGAATCGGTATCAAATAACACTAGTTCGACAGCATTATTGTCCTCAGATTCCACCCTGCTGCCTGTGAACAACATCGGAGGCAACTTGGTCTGAAAACGAAGCTGCAAGGACGTTGTGCCACATGGTTCAAGTGCATTAAAGGGAGATCTGTGACAAAAATGAAAGACAGAACCGTTAAAGGAGCATGTAAAATAAAGGAATATATATCTAAAAAACTTGGTGGAAGAAAATCGTGGAAATCTGGAGTGGCCAGTTGATTCAAGCCAAACTTTTATTACAGCAAAGACATGCAAACACATAGATACATCCCTAAACAAAGGGCATCGTCACATCGATGCTATATGCAAAATAAACAGAATCTAACACGAGAAGAACTTGAATGCACATAATCTAACTAGATGAACTGTTGACCGACAAACAGTAGCTGCAGATAACGAACACCCAAATCTAAAAGAGATGGAGGTCTAACCTTGGTGATGAACAGCAGAAGCTTTGGCATGCACGCTGCACCTCTTCTCGCACCTATCAAACAAAGGGATTTCAAGTAAACAATCAGCACATGAAAACATTCACAACACAAAAGATTCAAAACTGCTAAAAGGTTTACAGCAGCAGTAAAGTTGGCTTTATCCCATAAGAAGACAGCTTCCAAGAAAAAGTTACAAGAAGATATCTCGAAAGTGAAAATTTCCTTCAGATAATCGAATCTAATAATAGCAAGAGCAAAAGTGATCTTACCCATCCTCGAATCAATGGTTCCAAAGCCGATGCTAATTCTTGTGATGAAAGGCCATGCATCACATTTCTAGCAAAACTGGGAAGAAAAAAAAAACCCATGTCAAGTATATGTACAAATATAATAATAATGAAATTTCTAGTAAGAATTAAGCAAAATTTTAATCACTCACTTTGAGGAGGCAATTCTGTGCTTGGCTTCACGATTAAGGACTTTGTAACCATCCTCTTCCCCCTCAACAAATGGTCGTTTCTGTACCATCAAACACCCAACAAATGACTAATTAATTAACAACCTTGCGATCAACTAATGCTACAGAAATCATTTCTAAACAGCCAAATCAACAAACCTATTTATAGAAAAGGTGATAGGAAAAGTCTTCGAAACTTCCAAGTCAATCAACAATTATATAAAATCAACAGCAACAGTACAAGAACTACGTGTACCTTAGTGTGGTTGTGTGGGCGGGTGTGGGTTTATCATATAATTAATATATTTTTGGATGTTCCCAAAGTGCATCGGATACACCATGGAATCTTTTTCTTTCCATTTAATTAAGGTTTTTCCATCAAGATTGCTTGAATTATACTCCTTTTACTAATAATAAATGAAATAATTCTCATATCTTCCACTCTGTTTGTATACCTACAAATACTAGACGACATGCAGTGTATCTGAAAGCACCTACCAAAAACATCCCTAGTATCAACTACAAACTGAAATTATATATCATTTCCCTTGATAATCAAATTAAAATTTGCATGATGTCCAATTAAAATGTTCTACTATCGTGAGTAAAGCCAGTCCAAGTGGATGAAACCTTCTCAAGTAACCTAGAGTTGGGGTTTAAATCCCACTTGTAGATCACCATGGATGTGTAAATGGACGAACCACAAACTTTTTTACCTATTCCAGTGTAAATTGGGCCTTGTGTAAATTGGGTCTTTTGAAATCCATAAAATGTATGTAATTGAGAAACCAAGATGTTAAATTAAAGCTTTACTTTTGAAATTATTATAATCGTTATACTAAAAAGAAGTTGAAGTATATGAGGCTATGATTCAAATTCTCATACTAGTCGTCTTTAATAAAAACTAAATACACCCTTTTGTACTATCGAGGCGATAAGATAATAGCCACTTTCTTCAAACTAAGTAACAGTCGCATAATTCCATGATGATTAGAAACATTGGAGCTGGTTATAATAATCTCGAAAAGTTTCCTATTTCACTTTTGGTAAAATTACGATCTACAATTACTTTCTATTCGATTGATGGTATTGATTATAGACGGAATTGATATGTGACATATTATTTAATGGCGAGGAGTCAAACATCATTACATCAATGAGGTGTGTGTAAGAGAGAGAGAGAGAGAGAGAGAGAGAGAGAGAGAGAGTAAACGCGTACCTGCCGAGTCCGTTGATGTGGATTTGAGGGTTAGGGTTCTTACGAGGAAGCTTGGTGGAAGTTACAGAGAGACGCGTGATGACTTTTACAGTGACAATCATTATTAAATCAATTGAGATGCAGATGATTTCTATACACGTACCGGGATGTTGATTTCATCTCAAAAGTCGTCGATTGAGCCAAGGAACGAGTAGAGACTAGTATTTGGTGGTATAATAACAAAACCTAATTGACGATAAAGCTTAGATTTTGGGGGGATCCACTCCATCATTGTCATTGTCCATGTCGCTCCAGCATCCAGAGAATCACTTTCATGGGAATCTTCTGAAAAAACCTCTTGGTCAAAGTGGATTGTGGAAGTACAAACCAACCCATATCTAGAACAAGAAACGTATCCAATTGGCCTCTTTCAACACATACTCCTCTCAGTGCAACATGATATTTTCTTATAAAAATAATTTATTAATTTATTTCGGTGTAATATTAATAATAAATATTTTTGAATGTTTGGATAAACAATTTATATCAATGTCAAACCGCTAATAAGAAGTTTTTGAAGAAATCTTTCAACTTATAATAAGTTGATAAATATTTTTATAAAAAAAACATAAGTTGTTTCAAATAAATAATTTGATATTGATTAAGTCCCTGAACAATTTTTAATAAATAAATTATCAACCTGCAGTCCAAATCGCATGCATATTTTGTATATTTTTCAATTGAATATATAACACACATAGATATATAGAATAATTTATTATTTATGTAATATTTTTGGACTTTGTTTTAAATCCAATATGACAGTTGACAATATTAATAAATTAGTTGGACACGTCACAACTCAAACGTCCAATTGTTCGTAGTTTATTCTTTTTACCTCTTACACTATTTTAAGTATGTAATATGTATTTGGGAATCGGATGTATTGAATTTTTTTTTTTTTGGACTACGATCACTTTATTGCTGATCTATAATGTATTTTTAAACTTATAATTATTAGATTGTAGGCATAAAATGCAATAGATTCAAACCACATAAACCGCACCACATTTTACGGTGTGATTTGTGCAGTTTGAGGTTTATGTGATGTGCAGTTTGGGAAAATGTTCAAAATGTATATGCAGTGCGATGCGAACATCCCTATTGTAGGTTATTTGTTATATGAAGGATTATGTCGTATTAATATGATTTGATATTTATATTGTATTTGAATGTGTATGTAAGTTAATTATCAGTTAGTTTCATAGAGTGTAAATCTTAAGTTTTAAGAAGTTATACGTATGTAGTAAGAGCATCTCCAACAAATTTTCTACAATGGAGAATTTAACTTTTGTTTCTTTATTTAAGAAAAATTCTAAAAAAATCTGTTGGTGATTGTTTCATAAGTTGTAAACTCGAATTTTAAGATATTTTTAAAACATGAGATGTGTATGCTTTATAATATCAAGGTTCAAAAAGGCATGAGGCGTGGCGTGGCAGCAAGATCAAGCCTCAAGTCTTACATGCCATGGCGAGGACGCGACATTTTTCAAGGCGTAACATAAGACGAAAAATTTGTATGTCATATATAGAATTATATATAAGATATATGTTTTCTATATATTACCTAATCAGATAATGATATTAAAAAATATACATTCATATTAGAATGGGGAAAAGTCATATAGGTTATTATTATAAAAATACGTTTTTGATTGAATATTTGAAATAGAACTTAGAAATGTAATTTTACAACTTTATTTTAATCGCGAATCTGTAACGTTTTATGAATTTGTGAAATTGTGAGTGATGTGATTAGTTAGATCTATAAAAGTGTAAAATCTAAAGTTAATGGTGTAAAAACACAAAAGATAAAAAAACATATTTTTTTGGAAAGAAATCACGTCTTACAAAAAGCGCACGCCTCAAGACGCCATGGTGTGAGCCATGCCTTATAGAAACGCTATGGGTCATTTTGTAACGGCGGAGACACGTCTTGCACCATATCGTCATGGCGCATGGCGTGCCGTTTTCAACACTGTATAATATAGTGTATGTGTGTGTATGTACATATATATATATATAGAGGGGGCAAGGATCATGCAAGAAGTTATTATTTTTATGAGAAGACGAGAAGTTTCAATATCATATATGATTACACTATTTTAGGTGTGTTTAATCATAAATGATTAAGCGCCTACGTGTTATCAATGCAATATGTGTTTACATATGATTAAACTTGTGTATCACGTGTAATCATATATGATATTGAAATTTTTCGCTTTCTTGTAAAATGTTTAGTTTCTCATTTGAACACACACACACACACACACACATATATATATATATATATATATATATGCGAATGATCGTGTGAGAAAAAGAGTTTAGGTAAGAAGCAGAAGAAGGGATTTGGACCCTTGCTTACCTTTAATCTCAAACTACCCTTGAATCAAGCTTGATGTGGGGATTGATCTGAGACATTTTGATGGAGATCTATTCTTACGCTTATCATTTAACTCTACTTCTCACTGAAAATCAACATTTATATATAGGTTTGGGTTCCTGTGAGAATGGAAGTTATGGTGAGAATGGTAAGAAAGGATCTAGACCCTTGGATCAATCCTAATTGAAGATCAATCTCAATGAGATGCACGAGAGATGCACCAGACTAATTCTCGTATCATGCGCAATTCATGGGTGGGGTGAGATTAAAAGTGATCAAGGGTTCAGATCTCTTCTTATGTTTCTCATCTTAACTTCTATTCTCATACGATCCTTCATCTATACTAGAAGGTACTCGCGTAATGCAACGAGATCTATTTTGATTTTAATAATTTGTTTTTATTCTTTATCTCAGTCAATGTTATAATATGATCTTATGTGATTTTGAAAATGCGACAATGTTTTTACTTTTAAATAAAATATAAATTTGAAGATATCATAAAATTTTGACAAAAATATATCGATATTAGTATCAAATTAACTATTTAAAATTCTCAGTTTTTGTGTAATTTTTTAATTCAAATTTTTTGTTATAATTCAATTTAGGTTCAATAACGAAGTAAATTCATATTTGGTTTAATAATATACTTTTTTTTATAAATATAATAATTAATTATTTTGTTAGAACTCGATAATTATCTTAATTTATATTTTAGATTTTTTATATTTTAAAATGAGATGTTTATCCTCTATTTGATTATGTTTATCCTCAGTTAGTTACATGAATTCAAACATGGAGCTTTAATAAGTTGTACTTATACATAATTTACTTGTAATATTGAATTGTAAGTAATATGCATCAATATGCAGTACTTCATGCATAAAGAATGATTTTTAAGAGTTTTTGTCAAATGTTTTATAATATAGTATATATATAGGGGCCTAATCAAATGAGAACTCAATAGTTTATGGTAACTGTGAGGTCTAATCTTAGCCACAAATCAATGGATAAATTAGAAAATTAATAATTATGGTAGTTTGAGTTAAAATTATAATTATAGGGCATATTAGATATTTTTTAAAAACTCATCTCTCCTCTCTCATCTCTCCGACCTCCAATTTCCGGCCTCCGGTGAAACCAGTATCACAGTATATCACAATGGGTATCACATTGTGTATTACAATGGGTATCACATTGTGTATCGTTGTTTTTAAGGTTTGAGTTGGTATCATAGTTGGTATCACAATTGTATCACAATATATCACAATGGGTATCACATTGTGTATCTTTGTGATTACTTGGTACCTGCCACATTAATGTTCACCGGAGGCCAGAGATTGGAGGTCGGAGAGATGAGAGAGGAGAGAGAAGAGAAGAGTTTTTTAAAAATACCTAAAATGCCCTCTAATTATAATTTTAACACAAATTACCATAATTATTAATTTCCTAATTTATTCGTTGATTTGTGGTTGAGATTGGATCTCACAGTTACCACAAACTAATCAGTTCTTCCGAACCCATATATATATATATATATATATATATATATATATTTGTATTCATAGAGAGCATTTAATGTATTTTTAGAAGTTCTTTTACAAATAATTTTATAATATATTATACATTAATTGTTTAAAACGTTAAAATCATTGACGCCACCACCTCACTGCTACCTACTAAGCACCGCCACCACCTACAAAAACTGAAGATATAATTATATTACAAGTTTCTTTTTGTCATTTATTGCAGGGGCGGAACACGACTGTTGTAGTCCAGGGGGCCGAATTAAGAGCATCTTCAATAGATTTTTCAAAATTGAGAAAATAAAGATTTTAGGCATATTTTTGCTCCCACAACCGCTCCAAAACTCTCCAAAATGGAGAAAACATGAAAGAGTGTAAACCAAAAATGATTATAATGAGAGGGAAATATTTTTTTTATCATATTCACACCGATATGAATTCTTGATATTAATGGTTTATGAGAGAGAAATAATATTTTATTAGAGTTTTAATTCTCCTTGAAGAATATATTGGAGATGCTATAAAATTGTAAAAATTTATAAATCCAAATGATTCATTTTTAGACTATTACATTTTAGAAATAAGATTGATTAATGTAAGATTAAAACTCGAAACATTCAAAGTATTAACCGAAAATTAGTAATACCAACTTAAACATTATTTATATATTATCAATATATTATATAATTTACTCTAAAAAACTTAAACATTCAAAGTATTAACTAAAAAATAGTAACACCAGTGTAATTTACTCTAAAAACTGATATTTACATATAATTAATATATCATATATAAACTAATACATACAATTAAATATTAATAATTTAATATAAAATGAATGGGGGGGGGAAATGCAAGGGAGGGGTTTTAAAGGGGAGTGTTAATGGCACCCCTTCGTAGGGGTGTAAAATGTATTGGAATTTGGAGTTGCTTTAGTTCCCATCAAATGTCAAAATCAACAATAATATATTATTATTTTTATTTTTATTGTTTTATATATATATATATATATTATATACATTGTATATTATCATTTTAAGTTATATATATATATA
>NC_037529.1:59351866-59353242 GCF_001531365.2 Cynara cardunculus var. scolymus | reverse complement strand
AACTTTATGTATAAATTGGTTGTATATTATGCTTTGTTAGCTGTTTTTGCTTATCTGAATGACACATGGTTGACACCATTTAAAGAAATATTTGTATCTGTTTGGACTGAAAAATTTCTCCACTTCGGAAATCGTACAAGTAACAGAGTGGAGAGCCAACATTCCAAGTTGAAAACTTACTTGGATTTTGCGTAATCAAGTCTATCGACATTTATGAGCAAGATCAATCAACTCATTCAGTCCCAAGTTACAGAAATTAGAGCAAGTATTGAAGAGAGCAGAAGTGTCACGAAACATCTTCATCGCATACCACACTTCGAACAACTGTGTGGTTTTGTTTCACTTTATGCATTAGACATAATACTCCAGGAATATCGACATGCTCAATCAGTTGGCTTATTCTCTGGAAATTGTAATTGTCTACTACGTACAAGTTATGGGTTGTCATGTGCGCATGAACAAATGCTATATTCCAACAAAGGTCATCCTATCCCAATTGATTCAATTGATGTATTTTGGATGAAGCTTGATTTATCATCGTGTCAATCTTTACAAGATGATGATATTGGTTGTGAAGATGAAGTCCAAATATTTACCGAGGAATTTAAAAAACAATCGAGATCTGGTAAGTTTAGTTTTCTAAGGAAGATAAAAGAGATAACCAATGCATCAAAAACGTGGGTTCGTGAACCAGTTGTTAACAAGACTACTCGTGGACGTCTCTCGTTGAAGGATAAACTTTTCAGAAAACCTCATGTTGATCCATCTTTTACATCCAAGGTTGATTCGTCTTTTACAGCTCATGTTGATCCGTCTTTTACAGCTCATGTTGATCCGTCTTTTACAGCTGAAAGACCCCTTACACGTAGCTATTCGAACGCATCATCATTTGTTGACTTGAATGAAATAAGCTACCATGAACCAGCGAGACATAGTTCTTTCGTCAACAATAATTATAATGCGCATCCATATATTAATCAATTTCCTGAAATGTTTCACCTTACATCAGACAGGTACATGATGTGAGAGGTGATGGAAACTGTGGATTTCGAGCAATAGCTGTCCACCTTGGTCTTCATGAAGATGCATGGCCAACAATTCGGTTTACCTTGATGGAAGAKTTAGACGYATACAAGACAGAATACCTCAACATATTTGGAAGTCAGTATTGGAATATAGTTTACAATATTTTAAACTTCTTTCAATTAGATCGAGGTACCCCAGTTAAACATTGGATGACCATGCCTGAAATTGGTGTCCTGATTGYTTCAAAGTATAATGTGCTCTTACACGTTATAGACATTACAGGTTGTTCAACATACTTACTGCTTAGGTCTACTCCCCCACCATGGTATCAACATGTAAGTTTTGCAATT
>NC_037529.1:59323513-59351206 GCF_001531365.2 Cynara cardunculus var. scolymus | reverse complement strand
AATATATATTTATTAATAATTTATATTAATTAAAATATAATATAAATAAATAAAAAACAGAAAATAAAATAAATAATATATATTAATTAAAAAAATAATAATAAAATAAAAAGTAATAATAACAAAAGGACAAAAAAACACAAAAAACTATAAAAAAATATGATTCAAAACCTACTTAGGGGTGCCAATGACAATGTATTGGGGTGCCATTAGCCTCCCCCGTTTTGAAACATTGACCTCTAGGATGGTGGTCCCAAATGATTACCAATTGAGTTGCTTATCATATATGTCCTTAAAAGCTCAATTATAGTATTTGAGTATAAAAGCAGGGAAGTCATGTCCCCCAAAGGCCCTCATAAGGTTCCGCCCCTGTGGACATTATACAAAAGATCATCCATTTATCAAAACTGATTACACTGTTTTATCGTATCATGTCATGGAGTTCGATTATATCTCTCTTGTATTTTCATTTAAGCCACGCAGTAACAAATGTTTACTTAATCGACAAATTACTTTTTATCGTGGTTGTTATTAATAATTTATTAATTTTACAATTATGAAGACTTTGTTTGATCGTTATATCATCAAAACTTCATTTCAATATATTTTATAATCATAATATTTAAGGTATTTATTTAAGTATAAAATTGTCATTTTAAAACTCTAAATCTCCTTAACAATTGTTTCACAATAAAATATTTAGCTCTAACTATAGAAACCAACAATTTTTAGCCTAACTAAAATGAAAAATAAACAATATTTAGCATCACAAACAATAAAGAGATCAAATTATTATTTAAATAAAACATTTGCTAGACTTGATATATATTTGTTTTAATGATGATGAGGGGGGAGCGGGGGCGGGGGCGGGGGCAGGGGCGAGGGCTTCAATTATTATATAATTAAATTTTTAATCTATTCTACTCATGAGATGCAAAGGCACAGGGGCCATGGCCCCCCTATGCCCCTTAGATTATGCGCCTCTGATTTATTGATTAGATATCATGTATTTTGAATTTTTATGTTATGCTAACTGTGTGGATCCTTATGTTCAAAGCAAATTCTTGAACCTTAAAAGACCATGTTTTCTTGATCTTTAAATATTCATGTGGTCCACGCTTGAGTTTCCAAGAAAATCTTTAGAGGTTCTTCGAGAAATTCAAAGGGGCAGAAGTGATTGGAAAAGACAAGACTTTTCAAAGAGTAATTATGAATCATTCTAAACATTTGCCTAAAAGGTCTCGTAATTGACATTTGACAAAAAACAATGAACGATGAAAATTTCGTAGTACGAACCTTTTCAAAATCCTTCCAACTTAACCCGTCAACAAGAGCTTTAATAAGTTTTTGTTCTCGTTCGATTATATTTGTTGAAGTTGGACTTCAGGCGACAAGTATGTGGTGACATATTAGATCATGGTACGAAAGTTACGAAACTGAGAATTACAAAAGTCTGAGGGACATGTGATAACAATGTTACGAAAGTTATATCACGATCATTGATCAGGGTATAAGCTAATTACAACAAAAATCTAGTGGAGAGCCGCTCAAAACATTTGTTGAATAGACTCCAAGTTGAGAAGGGCGGGTGAGGAGTCGTTGTCTATCGAAATCAATATCTGAAGTATGGCAAAAAAAATGCATGTATGGTAATCACAGAGGACGATTTGCCCTTACTCCGAAAATAGTGATCAATGTTTTGGTCATATGATCATTAATAAAATGATAAACGGGTATCATATTCGCATTAACCAACCAAAATATGTCTTTTCGGACAACAATATCCTTGAAATGGTATCTCTCCTATAAAAATCCAACTCGTAGAAAAAAAATATTTTGTTACAAATGAATAAGATATTATGGAATTGTTCATTCATAAAACCATAACCATTGATACAATTTTTTTCCTATATAATAGGGGAATCTTTTATTGCTATATTAACTGAAATTTTTTTAATTATTTTAGAATTAAAATTAAAATTGATTTGCTTTATAAAAATATCTCGATAAACTTTTTATGAAATAATTTCATGGGTTTATGGGAAAATAAAATAAAATGATGATTATAAACTGTTGTCTAACTTTAACCACATATCTTTGTTGTTGATGTTAAAAAATTGGAGAAAAATAATTACTTGACTTTGTTTATAAATTGTTGTAATTTGGTAATATTAAACTTCAACCGTAAAAAATAGTGTTTCAGGTGCTTTTAGGTGGTCTTTATTGAATCATGTATGAATAAAGTTTTATGTATGAATTAATCAGTTTGTATTGATTGTAAAGGTTTTTGTCTAGGATGGTGTAACATATGTAATTCTGTAAAACGTTTAAATCGGGAATTGGTTGGTGAACAGCCAAGGAAACATTCGGAGAATAGCCAGGAAAATGGTTGGAGAACGGTAGGGGAACAACCAGGAAAACATTCAAAGAACAGTCGGGAAAACGGTTGGCACGACGTAGGTTCGTGGCACGACGCGGCCTGTACGACCTGTGTGACCTGGCACGTGACCTAAGTTGCGCCTGTCACATATTTTTTGGTGGATTTTGGGTCTTGGGCAACCTTCCATACGACCTAAGTTGCAATTAAGGCCACGTGAAGGGTTGGAGTTGCATAAAGGACCGAAAATCAGGGGTTTTCATTATTTGGTCATATTTTTCTCATTTCTTAGCCGATTTTAGCAATTCTTGAGCTTATAGTATCGAGTTTTGAAGCTCTTTCAAGAGGAGAACAAATAGGATTAAAGTTTTGTTGAAGATTTAGGGTTCACAGAAGTTGAAAGGTAAGATCTAAATCTTTGTTGATCTAGGGTTTGGTATTTTGCATCTCCAACCTCCTTATCCTCTTTGAGCTGCTTTACTAGAGTTTGAGAGTAAGAAAAAGTTTCTTGGGAGTTATGGTCTCTATCTTGAAGATCTCAAGTCTTTACCAAAAGAGTCTAAGATTTGGGATAAAAAATCTAGATTTAGCATAAATCTACCAAGGTGAATGCTAGTTGCTTTGTAAAACTATATACATGTCAAATATCTTTATGTTGGGTTTTTAAATACATCTGGAAGGGTTTGTTTCATGTTAGTTGATTTTGTGATTTTTAGGCATTTGAGTATGTTTTTTGGATCTCAAACTCAGAGAAAATGTTTATAATGGATTTATTGGGTATTTTGAGACATAAATCTTCAAATATTGCTCCAAATGATATTTATTGTGTTAAATGAGATTTTTTTGGATACTTGGATAATTTGTAGAGTTGTAATTCTTGAAAAGTGTTGTTTGAGATTTAACCAATAAGGTAAAACCCTGAACCCTTGGGATACCAAAGACCCAAGTCAAGAGTTCCTTTCAAATATATGAATATGCGTTTTACAGTAATCACATAGGATTCCTTAGGTACAGACAGGTATCGTGCACATAAACAAGTAGAGTACATAATATCTGGACGACTTGTTGTGAGATATAGCAGGGAGCCAATTATTCCTCTATAAACGGTTACATTTACTGGCTTTCCATTTGGATCCTTATTTAATGAGAGATGAGGAGTCATTGGAGTCTTCATAGATGAGCTATTTGATAGATCAAACTTTTTCAGCATTTCTCTGACATACTTACTTTGGCTTATAAAGAAACTTTTATCTGATTGTTTAATCTGAAGACCTAGAAAGTAAGTCAGTTCTTCCATCATTCTCATATGATATTCCTTCTTCATGCGTTCAGCAAACCGAAAACATGAAGATGGATTAGTGGAACTAAATATTACATCATCAACATATATTTAGACTAGAATGATATGACCCTTAATTTTCCTAAGAAATAGGGTTTGGTCAATCTTTCTACGGACAAATTTCTCAGAGAGAAGAAAAGAAGAAAGGGTATCATACCAAGCACGAGGGGCCTGTTTTAACCTGTAATTTACCAATCTGTAGACATAATTTGGATACTTGGGGTCAATAAACCCTAGATATTGTCAACGTAAACTTCCTCTTGAAGTTTTACATTAAGGAAAGTACTATTTACATCCATTTGAAACACTTTAAAGTCTCTATGGGCAGTAAAGGCTAGAAAGAGTTGAATAGCTTCAAGTCTAGCCACTAATACGAAGGTTTCGTCATAGTCGATTCCTTCTTCTTGTCTGTAACCCTGAGCAACTAGACGAGCCTTGTTGCGGGTTACAACTCCTTGTTCGTCTAATTTATTGCGATAGACTCACTTGGTGTCTATCACAGTTTTGTCATATGAACGTAGGACATGGTACCAGACATTGTTCTTATCAAATTCAATGAGTTCTTCTTGCATGGAAATGATCCAACTAGGTCGGAGATAGCCTCATTGATTTTCTTGGGTTCAACTAAAGATAGAAAGTTGACAAAGAGATAAATATTACCTAGACCTCGACGTGTCTGAATACCTGCACTTGGATCACCAAGAATTTGATGTATTGGATGGTCTTTAGTCCATTGCTGAAATGGTAGGGGATTATCATCTGAGGTTAGATGTTCAGGTAAAGAGGATGAGGCTTCAACAACATATTCTTCAACAATAGGTTGGATTGCTAAAGGAGCCTTAGAGATTGATTCAACAACTGATAGAGGTTCAGAAGCTGAAGGGTTTTCAGCGACTGAAGGATCAGTGTTTGAAGTAGAAGGGGGTAAGTGACTAATAGGCACTACAACAATCCCTGAAGAGGATTTACCTTGGTTATTAGTCACGTCTGCAGTGATATATGAATCTTCATCAGCTTCTGGAGGGTCAGCACAAGGTTGCTTGCTGAAAAAAGCTTCATGTTTTCCATAGTGAGAGATCATCCAGCTTTCTAGCTCTTCATCATCATCAGGGATGGGTTTAGAGTTAGATGATTGAAATTCATCAAAGGTGACATGAATATTTTCTTCAATAGATTGTCGTCGTTTGTTGAATACTCTAAAGACTTTGGATACTGAAAAAATATCCAAGAAAGATTCCTTCATCAGCTTTGGGATCGAACTTTCCAAGTTGGTCTCTGTTGTTGAGAATATAACAAGTTGCAACCAAATATGTGAAGAAAGCTAAGAGAGGGATTTTCTGCTATAGAAAAGTTCATAAGCTGTCTTCTTGAATCTATTGACATTAGAGATCGATTTTGAGTAAAGCAAGCAGTATTGATAGCTTCAGCCTATAATTGAGTAGGGAGATGGGATTCGCTGAGCATGGATTGAGCAGCCCCAATGATTGTTCGATTTCTTCTTTCAGCGACTCCATTCTATTGTGGAGTTCTCACAGATGAAAAGTTGTGTGAGATTCCTTTATTCTCAAAGAAGCTATCAACAACACTGTTCTTGAACTCAGTATCGTGATCATTCCTTATAGATTGTACTTTGATATGTTAAGTACTTCTATGTGTTTGATGAACGAAATGATTTCTTAAGGTGCATCACTTTTAGATCTGAGAAAGAAGATCCAAGTGTACCTGGAATAATCATCAACAATGACAAGTCTATATTTCTTTCCAGCTAGTGAATGCACGTTTGCTGGACCAAATAGATCCATGTGCAATAGCTGAAGTGGAGAAGTCACTGAAGAGACTTGCTTGGATTTGAAGCTAGCCTTTGTCTGCTTTCCTTTTTCACATGTTGAGAAAAGAGATTTCTTTGAAAATAAGTGTTGAGGAAGGCCAGTGACAAGATCTTTTCGAGATAGCTCGTTCAGCGTCTTGAAGTTGAGATGAGAAAGCCGTTTGTGTCATAGCCAGTTGATGTCTAAAGAGGCTTTAGAAAGAAAACAACTATTCTCAGTTACAGGAGAATCCATGTTGATGATATACACATTCTCTAGACGAGAGTCTATAAGAGCAACCTTGTCATCTTTGTCAAGGACATAACATGAATTCTTAGAAAATTTCACTGTGAAATCTTTATCACACATTTGACTGATGCTAAGGAGATTGTGCTTCAGTCCTTTAACGTATGCAACACGTTTGAAAGTGGTGTTACACCGTTGGTTTTGGTATATCCTTTTATGTTTCCTCCATAGGTTACAGAAGGACCTCTTTCATCTTGATATTCAGTGAGCATGGAATTGTTTCCAGTTATGTATCTTGAGCATCCACTATCAAGACACTAAATACCTTTGACTTCCTGCACAAGAAAACAAATTAAGATTGCTTTGGTACCATTTTTCTTTGGGTCCAGTAGAGTTAGAGGCAACATCTACTGACGCTGAAGACTCAGGTTCAGCAGATGTCTTCACTGAGCCTGAAGAAGAGGCATCAGTGGGGTTCTTCACCTTAGTCATTTTCACAACTTTGGTGGCAGATTTCATCTTGGTCAATTTTTCAGCCTTTGTTACTTTCTTTACCTTAACTGGCGGACCAGCCTTGGCAGCTGAAGGACACTTACTGGCAATATGTGTAGTTTCACCATAGTGTCTACACTTCTTTTAGTTGATGTCAACTTTAGGTCCATAGAGGTCTAAAGGAATAGAAGAGGGACAAGCTCCAAGGATTCCCTTCTCATTTGTTCTAGAAGGAACAACTGAGGATTTGGATTTTTTTGGTGAAACATTCACTTTAAGCTTTGGCTTAGGTCTCTGAGAGGATTTAGATACCTTGTTGCCAGAAGAAGAAGGTGCACAAGCTGAAGGTTTAGATTTGGGTCTATTTGACTTGTTGTCTCTCTTAGGAAGAGGAGCGATGACAATGGATTTACCTTCGTCTTTGCATCCTGAACTCAAATGAGTTCCTTCAAGATGACTCTCTGTAAAAGAAGACTGAGAGGATGAAGTGTCGGGAATGAAAGAGACAAAGGTGCCAAACTTTAGCGTGGACGTATCAATGACACAATCTTCCTGATCATACGAGAAACCTAGACCAGTCTTTATCTTGGCAGGGATCTGAGCGTTAATGTTATCAGATTCTTTTATAGAGGCTTTACACCACCCTTCAATGGTAGCCTTCTCAGCCTTGAGTTCAGCAATAGCTTGCTCATGCTCAGCTATAGCCTGTTCATGTTCGATGCTAATGGTTTGGTTTACAATGACCTGATCCTTAAGATTTTCTTCAATCTTAGTCAGCTCTTTGATCTTAGAATGACATTTCTCTAATTGTTCTTAAAGATCAAGATTAAGCATTTTTGCTTTGGATTTGCCATTCAGGGCATTGTAAAGGTCAATCGTCAGTGTATCTAGCGCAAATAGGCTATCAGTGACAGAAGAAGAGGGTTCATTCAGAGAACATAACTGAGTAGATGTAGATGATGAGTGATCACTGGAGGATGATGTCTCAGATGGTTCATCTTTGACATCCTTGGCCATTAGACAAAGGTAGGTCGTATCTTCCTCATCTGAGGATGATTCTTCAGAAGAATCAGCCCAGTCATGTTCTTCAGCGATAAGACCATTGCCTTTACGCTGAGAACTCTTCATTTTTTGTACTTTTCCTTCAACTTTTGATATTTGTCATCTCTGGACCTGAAGGAGGATGGGGTTTTAGAAGATGACATTGCAGTGTTCTTAGACCTGCATTCACTCGCAAAGTGACCTTTGCGTTGACAGTTGTAGCAGATCGCTGAAGTCGTGTCATTATGATTTGACTTTGTCTTGTCCGAGATGGTCAGCGAAGTTGATATGCGAAAATTACTTTTTCAGGCAAACCTTCTAAAGGATTTGGTTAGAAGGGCCAGTGACTCATCAAATTCTGAAAGACCAGGATCTGACAAGTTCTCAGAGTTAGTAGGATCTAACTCAGTTAAAGAAATAGAATAAATAAGAGGGTTAGAAGAATTTGAGGGGTCAACTAAAGAATCCTCACAGATCAAAGCTAACGAAGAGCTTTTCATTTCTCTTGAATCTTTAAAAATATTCTTCTTCAATTGACGGGACTGCTCATGATTAAGTAGTATCCCATAAAGAGAGCTAAGAGAGAGAGAGAGAGAGGATGTCCTTGGACATCTTGAGATACATGGTATATCGATCCCATGATTCTGTCAAGCATTCAAGAAACTTGGTCAGAGTCTCAGAGTTGGAATATCTTCTTCTAACTATCCTCAAATCGATAAGAAGACAATTAAAGCGTTTATGTACTTCAAACAACGATTCATTCTTTCCATAAAGAAAGCTTTCATATTATCTTACTAAGTTAATCTTCCTCGATTCTTGTACTTCATAAGTACCTTCATATTGAACACAGAGAGTGTCCCACATGGATATCGAGGTTTTGAGTTTCATCACGGAGTGATATACCTTGTCAGGAAGAGACATGGCTATTATAGACCTCACACGAGTGTCTAAAGCCATCTTCTTCTTGTCTTCAACACTCCACTGATGAAGGAGCTTTGGAATCTTCCGTTCAGGAATCGCGGCAGTTACAAGAACAGTTGGAGATAGAACATATGGAACATAGGGTCCATTTTCTATAGTATGGAATCTCAGGATCCACACCTTCCAAGAAGACAGACATCCGACTCTTCTAGAGACTGAAGTTGTCTCTTATGAAATGGGGAGGTTTGGCAAGAGAGCCATTGTCCTGAAAGTGAGTGCTAGTGTTTTGTAAAGCCATTTGTAAATGAATAAATTATCTAGAGAAGAGAAGATAATAAGATGCCGATAAAATAACAAAACAATATAAAAATCAATGTCTGCTCTGATACCACTTGTTGGTCTCAGCCATATCTACAAGAGTTTATAGGTAACAGTTTGTAGAGGGGGGGATGAATACAAACACATAAACTTTCACTTTTAAAATTATATATTGATAAAGAAGGATAAATACAAATTTTACGGATTGTTTGCGGAAAAGAAAAAAATATATAAACAATCTAGAGGTACACACAAATATACTTAGCAAATAGAAAATATTTGCTGTAAGAAAGTAAGACATGGAAATGTGTTCTTCACTTGTTTAAAGTGGTTCTTTCTCTTTACAGAGAAAGTAGAGAGAGAGAGGTTTCTTCTTGGGTATGCTTCTTAGAATAAAAAAGACAAATTCTAATTGCATGTATTCAGAGTGAAGAGCACTCAACTATTTATACTCATTGCATTAAATGCAATTCAGAAGGTACACAATACGCGTCAAGCTTTTAGAGGAAAGCTTGTCGTTTGCTACAGTGAATAGTCATTTTGTCTATTCATGAGCAGACATCTTTTCATAGAGTTGGTGAGTACTAGAGTCAACTAATTGGCTCCATCTTGTATTGTGCTCTAGAAAAGGTATGGGTTTTCCTTAGTGTATGGAAGGACAAGACAAAAACAAACGTGCATTGTAAGCTTCATTTGATCGCTGAATGTTGGGATGACGTTGGAGGTCTTTTCAGTATTCGTTGAGGCTTGTGTCGTCTTCACACATATGCTGACTAGTTTGTAACCACTGAATGCCGCTTCAGATCACGAACGCACTAGTCTCTAATCTTTAGTTTATGTCTTTGACATTGCTGAAGGTTCTTTGGTGTGAGTTTTGTCATCTTGAAGTATAAAGTCACTGGAGAGTTATAATGCATGTTTCAGCAATCATTGAACAGACTCAGTGATGGTCGCCAAAACTGAATAAGCAGAAGCACTATACTTTGATAGGTAAAAAAGATTATCATCAAATCAATGAGAGAGGATCAACAACAAGTCTAAACCTATAGATGTTGGCCTCTTTGTGCCAATGCTGGCTATTGCAAATGGCTCTCCCTGCCTACCTTCTGTTTCTACTTCTTCTCTCTCCCAGGTGGTCATGACTGAGGCAAATCCCCCTCAGTCTATCCCAACCACCACCTCCATATTCTCTAAGAGGACTTCCTCTCAAGCCCATCTTGGTCCTTCATTGAGGGCCAAGAAAGCCAATAGGAGGCCAACCAAGTCGATGATTGTTACCTCTCAACAGGTTTCAGTCATTGAAACAAGCCTTATCCCTGAGTATCAATATAAGTTTTTTTTAAAAGTGAAAGCTGTTGTATTTGTATTCATCCCCCCTCCCTTCTACAATCTGTTACCTATAAACTCTTGTAGATCAACTGGGACCAACAAACAATCTAATTTTTAACATTAACGTAATATATTCCAAATCTTGTACAAATCTATAATAAAAATACGAGGTTACTAAAACCCAACAATAGTCGCTATCTCCAACATACGAAGGATGTCCCCCGGATTGATAAATCCTTCTCGTGCTTTTAATTAGCACTTGTCACTTCACAGTTCGCTAGTATCATTCCCAAGGAACTGATGTACATGCTGACAAAGAAAAAAGTTAGGTTTAACGCTAGTGAGTTCAAGCAGTTTTCATCAATTATATAAAACGGTAAAACGGAAAAAATATTATTTAAATCACAATTTTCAATATGAAATGTGTTTAGGATAAAAAGTGATATATTTTCCAAAATCCACCATTTTTCGTGACGAAAACCCTTTAATCAAAACACCTATCATACATAAAACTAAAACCTAATACTGACACGAAACACAAATAAGGATTAATATCCAAATACCAAAGACATGGATAAAACTTCATTATCCAAAACAATAATATATGGAGAAGATCCAATATACCATAAAATGTGATTACTCTCCAAACCCAAAACAATACCAAAATATGGATAATATATTATCCAAAAATAACACCTAACAGTGACAGGGGAGACCCGTATCCGTCGAAAGTGACGAGCATAAAGTAAGCCACACATCATTGTTATCAAGAAACACCTCACGATTCAATTGACCTTAACGCCTTATCCAAACGAATGACACCTCAAGGCTCGGCACACTTGGTGTCTACCTCTAAGGTAACACCTCAAGCTGTAGAATTCTTAGTGCTTACCCTTTTTGGTAGCACCTCAAGACTCAATAATCTTAGTGCATACTCTTTGGAGTAACACCTCAAGAATTATGTCCTTAGTGCCTACCCCTCACTGGTAGCACCTCAAGTCTCAAGTCCTTAGTGTCTACTCAACTAGGCCAAATGTCTCTAAACAAGGGTCCCGAAGTCTAACCCCCTAAATCCCTACACAACCACTAACAAAGGTTAACTCACATGCATGTAGATACAATGCATTGCGGTCTAAATTACATGACCCCGAATGAGTAACCAACACACTCAAAATATATAAGTTTACAAATAAATATGCCATAAATGCATGTAACTCCAAAAGCTCGATATAGAGCAATTAAATCGAACTAAAGTCCTCAAGACTCAATTAAGTCAAAACCAAGCCAAAAGATTAACAATTCAATTGACCATTAAATAAAAGTCATCACAACAATAAAAAAAGCATTTAATCGACATTTATGCAAATATATGCTCCAAATACATGATTAACTCAAAATCCATCAATTACTAGAATTTGGAACAAGTCGTTTTCCAATTAAAAACTATACCATTTATATTTCCAAAATATCCGTAGCATGACAATATGCGATTTTCAAAATGAGTGCACTAAAAATGCATTATCACCAAATAATTTCCTATTTATGAGATAAATCATTGAAAGAACCCACACTTGTGATTTATATAACAAATACTCAAAGATCCCAAATATATGCATTTTCAAGATGTATTAACCCAGATGTACCAAGTGTGTAAACTTCATCCAATACTTAACACATTTGATAAAATAGTAAGGAAAATATTTTAATACATCAAGATAGACATTTTTAGTATGTACAAAGTTTTCACAAAGCAACTTGAACTCACTTTACTAGATTTATGCTTAATTTAGGTTACCAATCCGAACCTTGAGCTTCATTTAAAGGAACTTGAGATCTACAAGCAATCTTTCAAATTCTAGCTCCAAAACTTCTCAAAAGATCTTCTCCACCTCAAAGAATCCAAAACCTAAGACAATGATGAAAGAAAATGTGTGGAGAATGAAGAACACTCAAAACAGGGAAGGGGATAAAGATCCTAAAGCGGGTTTTCAAGCCCTTAAACTCGTTTTGAGCACTGATTTGACTATCCAATTCACTTTTTCTTATAACTTACTATAGAATTCACTTCGTATCATTTCCTAACGACGGAACTTGATAAAAGAAGATTAAAATAGCAAGTGGAATATAAAGGCATGAAATCACCTAAAATTCTGAATGTTGCATGATTGTTTATTTATTACAAAAAATGTCCAAAAACTTTTTCATTTAAAATGTGAAAGTTTAATAATTTTTTCATTCAAAAAAAATAGTATAGTGACTTAAAAAATAATTTAATTACCTAATCTATACTACATTATAAAATATTTGACAAAAACTCTTAAAAATCATTTTTTGTATATAAACTACTGTTTATTGATGTATATTACTTAAAATTTTAACAAACTTATTTAAACTTCATTTTTGAATCCATGTAACTAACTACAGATAATAAAAATCAAATACATGATAAATATCTCATTTTAAATATATAAAAAAATATAAAAGATAATTACGATAATTATTGAGTTTTAACACTATACTTAATTATTATATTTGTAAAAAAATATATTATTAAATCAAAAATAAATTACTTCGTGATTGAACCTAAATTAAATTATAACAAAAAATAAATTAAATAAACTATATAAAAAACGAGAATTTTTAAATAGTAAATTTGATACTTTTTCCCAAATTTTTATGATATATTTAAATTTATATTTTATTTAAAAATAAAAATATTATTATTTTCTCAAACCATATAAAATCGTATTATCTTGACAAAAAATAAAATAAAATATTAAAATTAAGATGTATTTTATTGCATTACACAAATACTTTTTTTATAATCATTTAAATAAGATAATTGGTTGTGTTTTTTTAGAAAATTTTCGTTATCAATACGTACAATAGACTACAATAAACGAAGATAACAATTATGGACGGCGTCTCCTTTTTTAGTGTCATGTCCGAAATGGAAAGTTTGTGCGTCTACGGTTAATGTCACGCGGACTTCCTACCGCCAAACACAGCAAATCTGTGATTGCACAACGATGGCGATGAACCCACTTATTTTACCTTTCGCCACCGTTTCATCCGCCAACAACCACCTCTTCGCCTCCATCGACTTGGGGACCAACTCTTCCAAACTCCGTATTGTCCGAGCTGACCCTACAACCGGTCGATTTCTAACCCTCCAACGCCTCAAGGAACCCGTTGTTCTCGTCTCCGGTGGAAACACCACCGCCATATCCTACTCAGCCCAGCTCCGCGTCATCGAATCCCTTCGAAAGTTCCAGCACATCCTCCACTCCCTAAACGTCCCTTCCTCCCACCTCCGCCTCGTCGCCACTTCCGCCATCCGCGAATCCTCCAACCAATCTGAACTCGTACAACTCATCCGACAAAGGCTAGGTTTAGAAATCGACGTGGTATCGGGATATGAAGAAGCCCGCCTTACCTACCTTGGTGTCTTGCAGTTCCATCCGATTTACAATCACACAGTTCTTACAATCGATATCGGAGGGGGATCGACTGAATTTGTTATTGGATTTCAAGGTAAAGTTAAATTTGGTATTTCATTGAAACTAGGGCATGTAACTTTGACTCAAAGATTTGTTAGAAACAAGGCCACTGAGGCAATGAGAGAGCACATTAGGGATGTCGTTAAAGAATCAGGATTAATCGAAAATGTTTTGCAACATAAGATTGATATTGCTGTTGGTTCCTCTGGTTCCATCAGGATGATTGAAAAGGCAATTTTTATGGGTTATAGCAGTGATTTGGTGAATGAGATTGGTTTACTTGAAGGGTATAGGAGGGATTGGAAGTTCACAAGGGAAGAATTAAGGGGTCTTGTTGATAAGTTATGTGAGGAGGAGAGTGAGGTTGAGGGAGGTAAGGTGGACAATAGAAAAGGGTTTTTCAAAACAAGATCAGCATTTATTGTGGCCGCAGTGATTTTGTTGGAAGAGATATTTGGGTTGCTTGAGATTAAAGAAATGGAAGTCTCTGGTTATGCATTGGGAGAGGGTGTTATTGCTGAGAAATTAGCAGAGTTCTATGATGGATTTGATTTGAATGCAAACGCAAGGTGGCGATCGGTCTTGCGGCTTGCATCAAGGTTCAACAATAAGAAGAGGATGACCTCTGCGGCAGCTTGTGCTTCTATTGCACAGGTATTATTAAAGCTGGAAATTTTTAGGGTAAAATATAATGTATTAACTGATGTGAAATATGACGACAGGAGTAATTGGTTTTACAGGGAATTTTTGCAGGTTTAAGGAAGTGGAGTGAGATTGATGATAAGCGAAATCAACTTGTTTTATTGGATAACAAGGATCTTGAATATCTTGAAGCTGCTTGTTTGCTTCATAACATTGGGTTGGTGACTGGGAAAAAGGGCTACCATAAGCGATCATACCATATTATCATGGTATGTTTTCTTGATTCGTTGTTTAGTAGGAAGTATGTGGTTAAAGAAAATTTTCTTTGTTATAATCATATCAACTTATCAAGAAGAGAATGTGAGATAAATCTGTCATAATGCACAGGTGTGTGTACATGGAGATAGGCATACATGCATATAAAATCCGAGGAAGCAAGTGAAAATATAAGAAAAAGACCCCATATAATGACTGTCAAAGTCTTCTTCAAGTCATCTTAGGTGCTTAACATGATTACTCATTATTATGTTCTGACTTCAAAATTGGGTTACGTGAAACGCAAAAGCTCAATTGAACTTAAGTTAGGCAACGAACAAACAGGGTATCGATGGTTCCTTCCTTAAAAGTCAGTTTCTCAAATTACAATTGTAGGAATGCCACAATATTCTTCTTGAAGTATTGCCAGCATATTGATGGCCGTGACATTAGTCTTTTATCAAATATTATCTTCCTTTTTTAGTATTGGTGGTGGTAATTGCTGCTTGTTATTGTTTGTTACTGCAATAGAGTGTATCTGTGACATTGAGGAAGAAGTTGGTCCTAAATTGTGTCAACGTATGTTCATCAGTATGAGAAGTTTCTTTATTTATTTTATGAACTTAATCTAGTTTTGACTAAAAGAGTAGTGTTGAAAATTGTATATGTCAACGGAATGGGGAGCATCTTCATGGATATAGTACTGAAGAGGTTAAGGTACATTGCCTGCATTCTTATTTCATGTCATATTTATTGATGAATTATAAACATTCATTCAACCTGGGATATATGCTTTCTTCAGTTAATCGCATTGCTCGCAAGGCATCACAGAAAGAAATTCTTGCAACTTGATCATGATCCTCTAAGTGAATTCACAGAGGAGGTACTCTCTATGTTTAGTGAAAGAAGAGTCACTAATTTGATATAAACGCAAAACATTGACCTTTACCAAATATTTTTCCTGTACAGATGAAGCATAAGTTCAGAGTTCTTTGTATAATCATCCGTTTGTCTGCAGTTCTAAAGCAATATCAGTCTCTGAGCAGTCAAGACGTTGATTTATCACATTCTCTTGAAGGCTTCAAGTTGGTAAATAATCAATTATTGCAACTTTTGTCTACAGCTTATAGAAAGTCTGCCCACATACTCTAGGGAGATGCCACAAAGTCCTTTTAGTAGTGTGGATGCTGAAGTTATTATGTCCTAGAAAGGACATAGAATAATTCGATATATGGCATTTTCATATTTATCTTTTACAATTGTTTTTCTTTCTTTAGAATGGTTTCTTATAAAGAAATGCGAGGATAAAACCTAATATGAAACTTGACCTTCATATCATGTGTGTACTTTTAGTACAGTAATGATGGAGTCGTCTCAGAAAGCATGGAGCAACTTCTTCTTGTGGACTTGTTCAATGTGTACCTTGTGTTTTGTCATTTAGATCAGCTGTGAATGCACACAACATATAGCTGATTCATTAATAATCTCTCTCTACTTCACTTGTGAATATATATAATTTGGTTTTTATAGGACAGAAACTCTGGTGTAGTAAGTTCTGATTGCATGAATCTGTCTAAATGCTTTGATCAATATCAAAATCTATAGGTGATCAGGGACACTAGCGGAGCAAACATTGTTCAGTCTATACCAGCAGCCATTGATGTGGAATTGAGAGAAGAATTGGATCACTTTGAAAAGGTAATATTATCACAATTTGGTTTTGTCAATATGATTTGTCTACTAAACTATATTTCATGATCTCTCAGGTACTTGAGCAAAAGTTGTCTGTTGCAATCTTATCAAGCTCATCAGGATAGCCATGGAACATGAAGCTTTCAAAGGGAACTCTTCTAGTTTTGATCAGGTTTCCTGTTAATTGATCGTTTTTGTTTGAGAACCTTACAAATATCAAATATACATGGTACTTGCATAAAATAAAGTAACCTACTCCAACTGGCAATCACGTATTAAGTCCCTCAGTTTGCCTTTTAAATTATGTAAATTAAAATAAAATTTTGTAATTAAACTAATAAATGAATACCCGTAAATTTTAAATATTATCATTTTCAAGACATTCCAAAAAACAACTTCTCCACATATGTACGGATTACTCTAAGAAAACCAAAATCTTTTTGATAGGAACAAATTAATTTGGGTGGGAAAAGTGAAACAAATCAAAACTACATCTACCAAAGTTGATTCTAGCTTGTTATGTAAAATAGCGATGTCCTTAAAAGTCAACCCAATTGGATTCACTTTCTATAGAATATTTACAACAACAATTCAAATAAAATCTTACATTCAACTTATTAAAGAAAAGAGGAAAGTTTAAAAGAGAGAAATAACCTGTGTACGGATTACCCTAAGAAAACCAAAATCTTTAGATCAGTTTGGGCAGGAAAAGTGGAAACAAACTAAAATTACACTTACCAAAGTTAATTCTAGCTTCTTAGGTGAAAATGGCAATTTCAAGATTTTGGTTGAACAAAGGGCCCACTAATGCCGGTGCTATTGGTTTCATTATGTCTCACTGAATCCTCAGTAAACTAATTAGTAGACCTTTTGTCCAACCAAAATCTTGCAATCTGCATTTTCATCTAAGGAGTTAGAATTAACATTGGTGGGTGTACTTTTAGTTTGTTTCCACTAATCCTGCCTAAATTAATTTGTTTTCATCATAAAGATTTTGGTTTTCTTTATGGTAATTGTACACAGGATTCATTCTCAACAAAAAGATCCCACCCAAATCACCTCATGACACAACCTGTACGCCACTTAACGAGAAAAAAAAAACAATTACCCAAAAGCCCTGAGCCTTATTTTACTTATCTCATACCGGCAACCTTTAAACTATTAGGGCCCGTTTACCAAATGCTTACTTGAGTAAGTGCTTATCAAGTAACGTTACCTTATCAGATGAATATGGAAAGGACCATGAATCTTACCCGGTAAGAGCGAGGCAAGGACCTAGGGTCTTACCCGGTAAGTGAGGGCAATGATTCTTACCACGGTCAGCTCTTACCGGGTAATTTGTTGCATAGAAAGTCGTTTTTTGTTGACTAAAATCTTACCCTGTAAGTAAATGATAGTGTTGAATGTTAGCGCTAGATGCTTACCAGGTAAGTGTTTGGTAAACGGCCCCTAAAATAGCCTTGGCTCTCCTTGCATAAGTGAACCTGATCAAAATCCACAGGTTCTCTTTCTATCTCACCCTTCTTTTCTTTAATGGATTATGCGTATAGCAACAAAAGCTTTTATTCAGATTTGTTTCTGCAAGGAGGTTCAGTTGGGTTGAGTTTAAAATCAAGCAACTAGAATTGATTTCTTGATGCAGAAAAGCAACTAGAAAGGCATCATATGATCAACTTGCAGTGACGAAGTTGAAGGCTTCCAATGTTTCTGCTGTCTTGTTGAAAGGTTAACATTCTTTTGATTATGAATGTATCAAAACTAAATAACATTATTATTACGGAAGGAAGAATTCTTCATAGATCTCTGAAAAAGAAGATTAAAAGACAATATCTGCCATTAATTCCTTTGTTTGTCTTTTTCATTCCATCTATTTGTGTCGTTTTAATTTTTATGAATTTTTATTCATCATGGATATTGTCTCTTGCAGTTGAATGAACAACTGGAGTACAGTCGATTTTGAGACCGGAAAGCATACCGAATGGGGGCCCAGATGATTTCACCCAAGTCAAGCTCCGGTGTGCAGGTACCTTAAACTTCCGGAAACTAAGGGACCGTTTATCAGAACGCTTTGTAAGAGTCACCACTCTCACTAACCTTACCGGGTAATATTCTTGGCCATTAAAGTGGCATCATATGCAATAATCTTACCTGGTAAGCGCTTACCGATCAGAGTCGTCCCCATCTCTTACCGGGTAAAACTCCCATTCCTTGTCTTGCCTCTTACCAGGTAAGATTATTGCGATATTCATCTAGTAAGGTAAATGACCCAGTAAAGACTTACATGCTAAGCGTTTGATAAACGGTCCCTAACTGTTTATTTTATAACATACATACTATTAAATGTAGATTGAATTAATTTTTTAATGGTTGTTTTTCCAGGACATACCGTTGTATTTCGACCAGGAGTTTTTGATGAGCCCTTCAACAAACTTTTGCAATGTGATAGCCGACTATTCAACTGCAATCAAACCTCTCCATGCTCACAAGTTGGGAGGATCTACTCACTAGACAATTTATTGCTTTATGCTGATTGTGGTGCTTTCAGTATCATAAACAACTTAGAGCCATAGATTGTCTAATGACTAAATCCTCCTAACTTGTGAGCATGGACAGGATCTTGACTATGCAGTTGAATAGTCGGCTATCACATTGGTGCACCACAAGTAGCGCAGTACAATAGATTGTCTAGTGACTAGATCCTCCCAATACAATTCAGTCATTGATCTCATTGTCTTTTTTTTTTCAATATCACGCCATAAACATCATTTGTGCACAACTATCACATGTTTTGCAATAGAATTTTCCGGCAAATACGACCAAAATATACGGAATGTTTTGGAAGGAAACTTATCGTTATTTTCATTCCCTTTCCTTTCTTTTGTCTGCTAAAAAGTTTTAAGAAGACGAGTATTTTTACTTTCCATCATAAAAAAAAAAGTTTTCAGAACACAACATAAGAGATGAAAGAGGGTTTAGTGAAGGGAGAGGCGATCGAGATAAGTTTGTTACGCTAAATAAGAATTAAATCAAACTTGGTGACGGTTTGATCGATTTTATCCCATTTGAATTAATTGAATGAGTTGTGATTTACCCAAACTTCAATAACTATGTCCCAAGTCGCTTGAAGGTAGTTTGGTCATTTTCATTAAGACGATTTAGTCTTTTTCCTCCCTCCCTCCCTCCCTCAATCTTCAACAAGAAAAATTACAACAAATTCAGGCATTACCAGAACATTAATATACAAATTTATAGACATCAAAAACTTCATTCAAAAATGGTACAAACTCGCAAAACATCAGCTTCATTCAAAAAGCACCACGAGGTTCTCCAAGAATGTCGAACTCTTGTGTTTTCCGAATGCGGCTGAAGAATGGATACCATCAACATTTTTTCATCCATTGCTATTGGAAGAACAACTCTTGAAAATATGTCATCATCAACCTCCACAGACTGAGAGTTATGATTGAGATCAAAAAGATGATAAGCTTTCATTCCAACTAGAAACACTGAATTTGAATTTGCGTCTGGATTTTATGAGAGTTGATGCAAAGGCCAAGCAACCAAATGTTCTTAATTAAGCATAATCTGGAATCTTTCCATAAACCAATTCATATGAAGTTTTATCTTCAAGCAATTTAGGTGAGGTTCTGCTAAAGACATAAGGAGCTGAGAATTTACATCATTGAGAAGATGGTGCTTTCTTTCAACAACAGAATTTTGCTAACATGATTTTTGATGAATCACGCCTTTCTCTTTCATTAAATTCAAGCTCTTTGTTTTCATCTGTCACAGTCACATCATTTGCACACTGTATATCTAATCACATAACCATGAAGCGTCTAACACCGCTCAATGATATGTTTACTAAGCCTCAGCGTAGTTCTAAACTATGATGAACAAGATGAAGATGGCTTTAAAACCTTTGTTCTAATTTGTTTACGTGGAATGCAAATCTTTTAGCCATTTCTTGTGTACTGGAATATTGTACTTACAGATTGGGAGGTTGTACCCTTACATTCATAATCGCCTAAGATCCTATTTCCAATTTATTTTCTGTTTACAATCATTTCACCAATCATTTTCCTTTCATTATTGAAAAAAATTCAAACCAATCGACAAAATGAAAACATGGAGATGGTTTGAATTGTTCGGATTCCTAAGTAAAAAGCGTGGGCAGCCTGAATTTGACTGCATCTTCATTGTTGCAAAAACCAGGATTTGGAATTTGTATAATCCATTTTCAGATCTTCATCATGAGAAAGGACTAACGCCCCGTTTGGTTTGAAGGAATGGATTTGTGAGATTTGCATTTCAAATTCATTCCAATTCCAATTCCATTTTTGGTTTGTTGGATTGTCCGGATTTTAAAATTGAGGCAATTAATGAACCAAAGGAGATAGATGGGTGGGATATTATTAGTTGGCGTTGACGGTGGATTTATATATGAACCGGATATTAAGTTAGATGTTTTTTAGTTTTAAGTTTTAATGTATTTGATGGCTCGAACTTTAGATTAAGAGTTTGTACATAAAATTATTATATTTAAAAACATGAAAAATATCAAAAATACTCCTCATGTGACTGACAAATGACCGTTAGCCTATGTTCCCCAAACCAAAGCAAAATGCAAACCCCAGGGGCATCAATGTAGTTATTGAAGCTGAGGGAGGAGAACCAAAGTTTTGGTAAACTACAAGGACTAAAATTGTAATTCACTTTAATTAAACAATGACCAAAATGCAAGTGTTTAAAACCTTGAAGAATGGCTCAACTGCAATTCCTGAAAACTATTTCAGGGGCTTAATTAAAGTATGTGTTAAAGAAGCGCGGGAAGGTTTTCACTTCACTGGAGAAAGAGAAAGAGAAAGAAAAAGAATGGAGAATCTGGAGATTGAAAAAGCAAGGTTGATAAGTTTGGCTCTTGAGTTTGGATTCGATGAAGAATCTGCTCGCGTTTGCTTAGATCGTCTTGTTGATCTCTACGGTGATCCTTAAACCCTTAACTAAATAATATATGTTTGCTTCCTTCACTTTAAACCCTAGAAATGGATTACTGTGATTCGTATATTACTTACTTCTATTTGCGTGATTTCGTGTTAACGTTTTTTAGCCGTTAATTTGAATGCTGTTTGATAAACGATGAATGAAATCTTCATGTCTTGTTATTGTCCGTGATTTCTTGGCCAATGGAGAACATACCCTTAGTATTGATTGTAGCAAGTGTTTGTTTTTAGTGATTTTTTATGCACTCTATTGTGTTTATAGCTTTTAGTTTGATTTTCTAAAAACATCGTTTTCATTTTTCTACTTATTATGTGCAAAGAATATTAGTTTGCTTACATGTTTCTCTTTATTATTCCTGAGGGAAAAAAGCTGGTGATGTCAAAATTATTGGCAAAGTCTGTGGGTAGTCTTTATTCTAGGTTAAGATTTAATGTGTTTGGGCTTTCAAGTATAAGCACTTGGTTCATAACTTATGTCTAGTGGTGTGAAACATAGGACTAATAAGTTCACTTTCACTGCAACGTATATAAGCAGGACAACCCCACATGTGGACCTCAGCAATCTTCCTTTTTCTTCCCTTCTATTAGATATCCAACATCAGCTACACTATCAAGCATTGAGCATATGTTTTATTAAAGGCCTATTCCAAGTCTTCCTACATGTTTACCATGAACCTCCAATAACTGCGGACTCTTTTGTGATGATAGCTTTGGTTTGGAGGCTTGGGCTGGAGCTAGCTAGTTGGACTAGAAGCTAGTTATTCTGGTCTACTTGTTTCATAGAAGAATTGGGTTGGGAGGAAAAATTTGTTCCTTGTTATAATATATCTGCTCCTCTTGAAGGTCTTATCCAAAGCAGAAAACCTCTCATTTTTTGTTCTTTACACTTCTGGCATTCTGAATTTTTCCATAAACTATGGAGCAGACTTTTGAAACCTAGAACTAAGATGGGGCAAATTTAATGAGTTAATATTCCTAATGTATTGTGTAGGCAATGATGGACGGGACTTTATCACTGTCGACTACTGCGGTGATGATTTTCTTGCATCACTTGCTGAAACTATGCAAGGTAGCGAGGACTGGGATGATTTACAAGCTTTGGAGACTGAGGCTTGTGGAACCCTGGAAGACCTGTTTAATGAGGATTCAGTGAGACATAATGAAACCAATAGCAATGGCATTGGTAGACCTTTTGTACATGTACTAAAGGAGTCCCCGGAAGTTCAGAAACATCAAAACTTGATGCATCTGGATTCTACAAGTGAAGATGAAGACCCAGACTTTAATATCTCAAGCAAGAAGGATACAAAATCTACATACTCCTCATCTTGTAATAAAACCAGCCAGAGGCTCCCACGTTTAGATAAAAGCACTTCAAAAAACAAGGTGAAAGATTCGTGGTTTATCATATCTTTGAGCATTATGTATATGGTTAACACTTTTTTAATGTTCCAACTGTTTGGGGGCCATATCAGAAAGTGTATTTATTATGCGTCTGGCTTAGTTGTTGTAGGCAAACTACTTATAGTTATGATTCAAGAACTTGGTACTTCTGCAGAATCATAACAACCAAAAAATATTCTTATGACAAAGACCACAATTGGGAGGGTTTGGTTGACGAAATATTACTGTAAAGTCTGTAATTAGGTTTTCTAGAACAGGGTAGGTTTCTAGAGAAACTTATTTACCATGTAGGTGCATGTACGTTGATTTTTTGGTACCTTTTGTAGGATGGCAAGAGCAAAACTATACAAACTTCAGTTTTATCGTTTTTCGGTGAGAAGACTTGCTCCCCGGCATCAAATGATGGACATGGAACTCTTAGCTATGAAGAGTTGAAGTCACTAGATGATCTTGAACTGGCAAACGTCGTGATATTTGGTAATACGGTATTTCGTCCCTTGCAGCATCAAGCTTGTAAAGCATTTGTGGAGAAGCGTGATTGCTTTGTTCTTATGCCCACGGGTGGTGGTAAAAGTCTATGTTACCAGGTTATATATATATGTTTATCTATTTCTCTGTGTGATAATTTCCTTTTGTTATCTTATTTTGACGATCAGCAAATGGCTTGGCCAAAACTACAAACCTTAAATTGATTTGAGGTTCACTGGTGATCCTGTTTTAGCTCTTGAGTTTGCAAACATTCTGATCTGTATTTCTTAAAGAAGCTGCTGGAAATGTGTGTTCTTCCTTTGGATAAGCTTTACTTTCATGGAAACACAAGTTGGTTCTTTTCTTTGTGCTTGTAAACACAAACACGTCTTGCTATATATAAAATAAATTGTTTCCCCATATTTAGTTGTTTTGTTCTTTTGCCAACCCAAAGCTAGAAGAGGTAAAGAAAAGCCAAGCACTTGACCAACATATATCAAGTCTGATAGGACAATAGGAAATGTAGCCGAGTGGTCAAGAAAAGAAAGTTGTATTGCTTCCATTTCTTTAACTTCATTTGTAAACCACCCATTCTTACTTCTGACTTCCCTTCTATTTCACTTTATAAGCAGCCTTCATAATGCATGTTCTTTGCTTATCATGCAGCTACCTGCAACGATGCAGCCAGGAGTTACCATTGTTATCTCTCCTCTACTTTCTCTCATCCAGGACCAGATAATCACTCTGAACCTCAAGTTTGGAGTACCATCAACTTTTTTAAATTCACAACAAAGTACTTCCCAAGCAAACGTTGTACTCCAAGAGTTGAGGCAAGACCGTTATTAGGATCTATCATTAAAACCTCTAAATTCGGTTTACGAGACCAAAAGTTGTTTTCCTAGTCTCTTTCACTGTTAGTGATTACTTATTCTTATGACTACTTTTGGACAAATATTTCTACTTTCTGGTATATGACTTGGCTGGTCAAGTAATTATATCTATGGAGCATGACAAACAAAATAAATTTCTTCATGTTTTAGGAGAGAGAAACCATCATGCAAGCTCTTGTATGTTACCCCTGAAAGGATTGCTGGGAACTTGCCATTTCAAGACACCTTAAAATCTCTGCATCGGAAGGTTTGCTTCTAGATATGTAGAAGATAGGTCACACCAAAGATTTAGAAAGCATAATATTACAGGATGTTGGGTTGTGAACGCTGTCAACTGTTTTACAGGGACAGCTAGCTGGATTTGTTGTTGATGAAGCACATTGTGTGAGGTATGGCCTCTGTTTTATTATACTTGTGCTCATGAAGTCTTTTCAACTTGATTCATCGACAGTCTTTCTTGTCATAATAAGAAACCACTATTTATCACTGTTGTGTTTTGTGGTGCCCTTTTTAGCCAATGGGGACATGATTTCCGTCCAGATTATAGAGTATTGGGGTGTCTAAAGCAGAACTTTCCAGATGTTCCTGTGATGGCGTTGACTGCAACTGCAACGGATGCAGTTCGTAAGGTATTCCTCATCATGTGGTTTATGTTTACTATTAGATGCACCGTTGATCTTTTAATGCCTATTGTTCTATGCAGGATATCTTGAAAGCTTTAAGAATCCCAAATGCTCTTGTTTTAGAGACAAGCTTTGACAGACCAAACTTGAAGTATCAAGTGATTGAGAAAAGTAAAGAGCCTCTAAAGCAGCTTGGAAAGCTACTGTCAGACCGATTCAAAAATGCCTCTGGGATCGTGTACTGCCTTTCAAAAAACGAATGTGTGGAAGTTTCAAAGTTTCTAAATGACAAGTGTAAGATCAAAACAGTATATTACCATGCTGGTTTGTCTGCTCGTCAGAGAATTGCTGTTCAACAAAAATGGCACTCAGGGGAGATGCATGTGGTGTGTGCCACCATTGCCTTTGGCATGGGAATAGACAAGCCTGATGTCGTAAGTGCATTAATTTGGTATAAATGCATGCTGCTTTTTAAATCTAACGTTTTCGAACATTTGCTTTCAGCGGTTTGTGATTCACAATACACTGTCCAAGTCTATTGAAAGCTACTATCAGGAATCTGGAAGGGGTGGAAGAGATAGTCTGCCTTCAGAATGCATTGCTTTATATCAAAAGAAGGATTTTAGCAGAGTTGTGTGCATGTTACGAAGTGGAGGCCGAAAAAAAGAAGGTTTCAAGACGGCAATGGATCAAGCTCGGAAAATGCAACAGTACTGTGAACAGAGAGTAAGCCTTGTGTTGAATCCATGCCCCATGATTACTTGTTTCTGAAAATGAGTTTAAAATTTGTGTGTTTGCAGGAAAAATGTCGTAGACAGATGTTACTGGAGCACTTTGGGGAATCATTTAATCCAAGAGTATGCAAAAATGGATCTAATCCTTGCGATAATTGTCTCAACTCATCTTTATGATCAAATATTTATCACGGTGAGTTAACAAACTGCCGATTCAGTCTTGTTCCTTAAAATTAATCTTAAGATTAGATCTGAGCCTTTTAAACTCTTTATTTTGGGTTACTTTCACTTTCAATGAAGAATTCAAAATTACATATCATATCCCTTATTTTTTTATTTTACTCCCTTATCATATTAACATAAATAATCGTAAAATGAATTTAAAAAATAAGTTTCATTTTTTACAAATTATACCATTATAATCGTCTCGTCAATATTTTCAAATTGAGCAGAATAATATTAAATATCATGGATACCTATAATTTAATTTGGTTTATATTCATACATTTTCATTATTCTATACTATCTATATCTATAGTCTATACTATATAAAAAGAAACTATATACTATATAAAAAGAAAAAGGAGTTATAGTTAGTTTTGAATTTTTAAAAGGTATAAATTTTTATGTTAGATGTATAAGTTTTGGAGCAGCTTGTAATGACTCAAGATTTGAGTTATCTTGAAATTTTATGAATAGTGAGACTTTTTTAAAATATATGAAAACCAACTTTCCACACCCCTGATCCATGTGTTTCAAAGATCAAATTATTTTTAAATTTTAGTTTACACTTTCCACCCTTTTAATTTAGTTGAGTAAATTACGTTTTTAGTCCTTGTGGTTTCAAAGTTTTGGTTTTCATCCTTATGGTTTATAATTCATTACCTTTTTCGTCCTTATGATTTGAAAATTTATTGCTTTTTCATCTCTATGGTTTACAATTCATTTTTATTTTAGTCTTTTATATTTAAAAGTAATGTTTTAGATTCAAAGATGAAAATAAAATTGAATTGCAACCCATAAAAATGAAAACCCAAAATTTAAAAACCACAGAGACTGAATCTGCAATTTTTAACAAACCATAGGATTGAAAAACATAATTTACTCTAATTAGTTTTACACTTTATTTGATATCTTTTACATTTAGTTTTTTATTTTTTGTTTTTCATTTTACGTTTTTATCATATTAACATAGATACTCATATATGAATTAAAATACATTTCTTTTTTACAAATTATATCATCTATAATTGTTTCAATAATAACTTCAAAATGAGCCTAATATCAAATATTTTTAACTTAACTCTATTATTAAATATCATAAATATATAGTGAATTATTTTTAAAACTTATGCTTTATACCTTGTATATATTTATTTAATTTTTCATTTATACCCTTATCTATACTAATACACACACACACACATTATATTATAAAACATTTGACAAGAACTCTTAAAAATTAATTTTTATGCAAGAAATACTGTTTATTGATGCATATTACTTAAAATTCAATATTACAATAATTTTGCGTAAGTACAACTTATTAAAACTTTATTTTTAAATTCGTGTAAGTAACTGCAAATAAACATAATCAAATACATGATAAACATTAATTTTAAATATAGAAAATCTAAAATATAATTAAGATAATTATTGAGTTATAATAGAATGTTTAATTATTATTTTTATAAAAAATTATATTATTAAACCAAAAATAAATTACTTTGTTATTAAAACTATAGGGGTTTTTGTGGTCCGGTTTAGGCGGTTTAACCTCTTAGACCACAAACCAAATTGTAATGGCGGTTTATTAAAAATTTCAAACCAAACGGTTTAACATCAAGTGTCCAGACCGGTCAAACCAGACCACGAAAAGGCGGTCTGGTCTTACCGGTTTAGGCGGTTTGAGCCTTTAAATATTAAACTTTAAAAACATGTATAATTTAGAATTTTAGATTAAATATCCATTTTAATACAACAAAATATCCAAAGCAAATAAATGAATAATTAAGCAGCTTTTGAGTCCAAAATCCAAGTAATTCAAAGTCCAAACAAATAAATATACAATACATGTTAAAAAACAAACAAATTAACAAAGTTACAACTCTACTATGAGTATTGAGTAACAAAATCAACGACTTTACAACCTTCAATTCTTGAGTCTTGAGTTCTTGACCAAACAAAATAGATTGAGTTTAGAATCGAAAGAGTTGAATCACTTGATTGATATCTTGATGATGTGCGTCGAAATCAAACCATAGATTAGGAAAGATCAATAGATTGATAGAGTTCTTGAGGGATTTCAAAAATTGGAGACCGTCAATGTCAAATGTGTCGATATGTTTACTAGTTTAGAAACTTTTAGACGCCGACTCATTTAGATTTGATTATGTTAGATTTTAGGTTTTATGTTGGGCTTAGGGATATATTTGGGCCATAGCCCATAAGTTAAAAAAGTTGAGTTTGCTAATACTAATATATATGTATATATATATATATTATATATATGTATATATATACATATTATATATATAAAAATATATATATATTATATATATATATATAAATAAATAAATAAATAAATAAATAAATAAATAAAATATATATA
>NC_037529.1:59310857-59322008 GCF_001531365.2 Cynara cardunculus var. scolymus | reverse complement strand
ATATATATGTATGTATATATATATATGTATGTATATGTATGTATGTATATGTATATATGTATGTATGTATGTATGTATGTATGTATGTATGTATGTATATATATATATATATATATATATGTATGTATGTATTTGGCGGTCGGTTTGATCCAAACCACCCAAAAAAGGTTCCAGACCGCAGACCGGACAAGAACGCCGATTTTGCTATTTTTCAAACTAGACCAAATCGTCAAAAACGGTCCGGTTTGACTTGGTTCAGCCGGTTTGAACGGTCCAATGGTTTTTTTGAACACCCATATAAATCTAAATTAAATTATAATAAAAAATTGAATTAAAGAAGTTACACAAAAAAAACGAGAACTATTTAATAGTTAATTTGATACTACTATCGATTTATTTATTTTTCAAAATTTTATGATATCTTCAAATTTATATTTCATTTAAAAATAAAAACATTATCACTTTCTCAAAACTACATAAAATCGATATCAATAGAAACATAATAAAAAACTAAACATTAAAATGAAGATTTATCTCGCTGTATTGTACGAATACCTTCTAGTATAGATAAAAGCACAAGTAGTAGTTACTTCTTGAAAGTTAAGAGGTATAAAATATTGTGCAAAGCACCTATCCAAAATTCGCTTCCCAATTATCTGCGACCCATCTCACCCTCCTCAATTCTCTCCAATTAAAAACCACATACCAATCCTCTCAATTCCAATCGGCAAATCTCTCCCCTTTTCTCCCAAAATCATCATCATTTGCATTGTCTACACTTTTTGGGTTTCAAAATCCCCATATTAATAATCATAATCCCGTCTCAAAACTAACTAGGGTTTTTATTAGAGAAAGAACAAACAAAGAAGACGAAGAAGGTGATTGATAAGTGTTAATTTATTAATCATATTTGTACTAATTTTATAACATTTTAGGACTTTTTACTTCCCCATTTGAGTCTTTTTATTCTTTTCTTTTTTAATTATGTGTTTATGGAGTATTGTATGTAGTATATGAATCTCATTTGTTTTGTATGCTAAAATGGTCAAAAATCTCATTTTCTGATCAATCATTTGAATTCCTACAGGAACTCACATAGACAATCCTACTGGATGCTGCAGGTCTGCTTTGCTTTTGAACCAAATTTTTGGAGCACATTTTGGCAATTGAGCTACACTTCTTGGGCCCCTTTTAAAAAGCTTTGACCCCAAACAACTCTTCGGCTATATAAATGACTTATTAGCCATTTTTGTTGAGAATCTCCATTAGTTACATTTGTAATTTGTAACTAAAAACATTTTCTCTCCATCATCTCTCTCTTTAAGCTCAAAGCTACCTTTTGTCTATTAGTCCCAAACATTTTTATGTTGACTTTTGTTTGTTCTTATATTTAACCTTTAATATTAAATGCTTTGATATTTTTAGTTCATCTCTTCTATTTATTATTTACCATTACTTCTTTTTTTGGTTTTACTTTTGGAGAACACCTTGAAAACGTGACAGTATTTTGGATTGAAAAAGATTTATTATGGTCCGTGGGTTATTATCTCAAATGCTGAAAACTTTTAGTTTAAAAGTAAACTATGCAAGTGTTTATAAATCGTAAAACGAGACCTTACGCGCAAATTACCATTCTAGTCATTTATTTACTCGCTTTAATTTACCGCTTTGATTTTATTTTTCCCGTACTTTACTTTTTGCCATTTATTTTATTGCACTTTACTTTACACAATTTACTTTATGTCATTTACTTTTCCGCATTATTTAGTTTTAGTGTTTATTTTTAGAAATCTGTAACTTATGCGACAAGCCTATTTCTTTAAATAAATACTTGGAACGATTACTTTATGTATTTTTTCATTTCTGTTATTTACATTTTTTGTATTTACATCTCTTGCAAAAAGAAACCAACGATGATGGGCTAATTGTCTTAGCTTGGAGTGTAATGGAAAATTAAGATCGAGACCGATGTGAAATTGGAAAGGTGTTTTTAATATAACATTTTTATCTAACTATTTATTTTGGACTAAAAATATTTCATTGAAGATTACATTAAATTAATTGACGACTAATTTGGTTATCGTTACTTCTTACTTTTCCTTGATGACTATACTAATTTCTTATGGACTTTTCCCAAAAAGTCTCAAACATTCTCTATTTTCCTTCAATTTTGTCAATATATTTGCACCCGATTTGAAAAAGATATAAAATTTTCCCAATGCGATAATGGACGAGAATACAATAATTCATCGTTTCATAACTTATGTGCTCAACATGGCATTCGTTTTCGTTTTTCGTGTCCTTATACGTCTTCTCAAAATGGAAAAGCGGAACGTAAAATCAAACCATTAATAATATCTCTCACACTCTTCTTCTCCATGCCAATGTACCACACTCATTTTGGCATCATTCTCTTCAAATGGTAACCTACCTCCATAATATACTCCCAACCAAAGTTCGTGGTTATTCTTCTCCCACACAAATTCTTTATCAAAAGAACCCTCCTATTCCCAATTATGTGTCTTCGGTTGTTTATGTTTTTCTATATAATCCCTCTACAACCACACACAAACTTCATCCCCGCTCCACTCTGTGCGTCTTCTTAAGATATCCTCCCAATCACCGAGGCTACAAGTGCTATGACATATCCCAAAATCGGATATTCCTTGCACGTCATGTTACTTTTGATGAAACCTCGTTTCCTTTTAAATCTTCCAAACCACCTCCAACGGCCTCCAATGAATTCTTGGACAGCCCACTTTCGCCTCTATTTCAGCCCCACGACAGCCCAATATCACTCCCCAACAGCCCCAGATAAGCAACTCGGTGATATCTTCTTCCTCTTCAATAAACCCAAATGTTTCTCCAATTTTGACCATCCGTCTCAACCTGCATCAGCTCTTCCTTCCAGCAATGACTCCTCTCCTGGTGTTGTTTTCCCTTTGCCCCAACATAATGCTCCACACCTCCCCGGCAGTCCACTACTGCTCCCATACAACAGCCCTCGACTTCTTCTCCTTCCCCGATCAACCCCGTCCCTCCTCCACTCACATCCACCCATCAAATGGCCACTAGAAGCAAACATGGTATTGTCAAACCTAACCCTAAATACGCTTTTTCTAGTTCTCTTTCCCCGATATCTCCTATTCCAACGTCTCCCATTGTCGCCTGAAGTGATCCTAATTGGAATCAAGCAATGCGTGATGAGTATGATGCTTTAATTAGAAATGAGACTTGGGAGCTTGTGCCTAGGCCTTCAGATGTTAATATTATTAGTTGCATGTGGATTTTTACTCCATAAGTTTCGTTCTAATGGTTATCTTGAAAGGCACAAAGCCCGATTGGTTGTTAATGGCAGATCCCAACAGGTGGGGGTTGATTGCAATGAGACGTGTAGTCCGGTGGTCAAACCAACTACTATACGTACCGTCCTTAGTTTGAAATTATCCAAAAAATGGGGTATCCATCAACTAGACATGAATAACGCTTTTCTCCATGGTCATTTTCATGAGACAGTCTACATACATCAACCCCTTGGTTTTCGGGATCCATCTTGTCCCAATCATGTATGTCGAGTCAAAAAGTCACTTTATGGCTTGAAGCAAGTCCCCCGAGCATGGTATCATTGGTTTGCTTCATTTGTCCGTACTATTGGTTTTTCTAACAACAAATGGGATACCTCTTTATTTATTTATCAAAAGGGCGCTCATATGACTTATCTTTTATTGTATGTTGATGATATTATTCTTACATCCTCAGATCAATTACGCCATGACATTGTGGCTCGCCTTAGTTCCAAATTCGCCAAGAAAGACTTAGGCCCACTCAGTTATTTTTTGGGTATTTCGGTAGTCCAACATGCCCATGGCCTCTTTCTTTCTCAAAAGAAATACGTGACCAAGATTTTTGGCCTGGGCCAATATGTCTTCAAGCAATCCTAATACAACACCGATGGATTCAAAGACCAAGCTAAGCGCTAATTCTGGTCCACTTCTCGCTGATCGTACTTTGTACCGTAGTCTTGCCGGGGCCCTTCAATATCTCACATTTACGAGACCCAATATCTCGTATGCGGTACAACAAATTTGTCTGTTTATTCATGATCCACGAGAACCTCACATGCATGCATTACGACGCATCCTTCGGTATCTTCAAGGTACTCTTATTCTTGATCTTCATTTGACTCCATCCTCAACAACATGTCTTATTTCTTACACGAATGCCGATTGGGGAGGGTGTCCCGATACAAGAAGCTCTACTTCTGGATATTGTGTCTTTTTGGGGACAATCTGATTTCATGGTCCTCTAAACGTCAACCCACACTATCCCGCTCAAGTGTCGAGGCGGAATATAGGGGGTGTGGCTAATGTCATATCAGAAACCTATTGGTTGAGGAATCTACTACTTGAATTACATTGTCCGATCACAAAGGCTACACTCGTATACTGTGACAACGTCAGTGCCGCCTATCTTTCAGGCAATTCAGTTCAACATCAAAGAACCAAACTTGTGGAGATCGATATGCATTTTGTTCGTAAGAAAGTTGCACGGGGACAAGTGCAGGTCCTACATGTCCCATCACGTTTCCAATATGCGGACATTTTCACAAAGGGACTTCCAAGAGTTTTGTTTGATGAATTTCGATCCAGCCTAAGCGTTCATAAACTACCCATTTCAACTGAGGGGGAGTAAAAGTAATGTGATTATCTCCTTCTATAATATTGATTTAGATATGGAAGATATTCTCATGAATATCTCCTAGAATATTGGTGAAGATAGTGTAGATTTTCTAATATATTTCCCATGTATATCTCTTCCAAGAGGGCTGTATTTATATGCTTGAAATGTAATACAAAGGGGTAAGGTGGTGAACTCTCTTATTGATGAGAGGACGCTGGAAATTTTTTTCAACCAAGGCTTTAAACCGAAGAAAAATGTCTTTGGTGTTTGACTTTAGTTTTAATGTGTAAAACCAAATATAGTTGGTGTAGTGGTCAACAAAAATTAGATAGTATTTATACCCATCGTGAGAGTGAATTGGAGCAGTCCAAAGGTCGGTGTATATATATATATATATATATATATATATATTGTAGAGGTGCAGTTGAGGTGATAGAAGAGATAGGGAAAGGAAGTTTACGACTTTTATTGCAAGCACATGAGTTACAATCTAAAGTAGAGATGCTGGAAACATTTAAACTATTTGTAGAAACGATGTGGTTAAAAATTTTAAGAGATGGATAGCCTGATTTATGATGCCAAGAAAGATAGTCGGTGACGGTGCTTGCGAAGACTTGGGGTGGAGGGAATTCGATTTCATAAACACCGGACCTAACCAGACCTTGGAAGAGAGACGTTCCCATTTTGAGATCCTTCACATGAAAAGAATTGGGTAAGAATTCAATTGAGACATTACTATCAAGACAAAGTTGAGAAATTGAGATGATGTTACGAGACATAGAAGGTACTCAAAGAACACTATTTAATTTTAGATGGGAGGATGAAAAAAGAATAAGAGAACGAATGTGGGATATAGTTAAACTTGTATCATCACCAATAAGTTCTTCTTCATTACCATCATAGGGTGCATGAAGAGCAATATTTTGTAGTGGTGTTATTGCACTGCTGTCCAACAACCACATTGTTGGGGAGGAAGAACCAGGTAGAGTAGCAACATGAACTTGTGGTATGTTAGACTTTTGAGATGGAGTTTTGGATATTGACGTGGAGGGATAACATTAGGGAACCTTTGGGTGAATTGAGGGCATTGTGAGACAACATGTCCTTGTTCTCTGCACCATTGACATTTACCTAGAAAGATACGAAATTTCTTAGTGTATGTCATTGGGACGGGGGGTAGGCAGAATACCAGGACAAGATGACATGTCGTAGTTGCGATTTTGAGGTCGAGTAGAAGTCACATAGGCTGTGGCAGGAAAGGATGAGTCTTGTTGACTTTGGTGGATAGTGAGTTCTCCGTTTATTAGCTTTTGTGTAGTTCTTCAAAGGAAATTGATGTATCCCTACCATTGACAGCTTCAATAATAGAGTTATAGGAAGTGTGAAGGCCAAGAAGAACACAATCAATGAGATCCTCATGTTCAACCGGCTTTCAGAGGGCCGCTAATTGATCAGCACATGCCTTAGTAACCTGCATATAATCGATGATGGTTTTATTACCTTCGGAGACGCGGTTGAACTGATCTTTTAATTGCTTGATATGCCCCCGGGTTGGTTTCTTGCATAAGTTTTCGCAAGAATATCCCATATGTCCTTGGTGGTGGTTGTCTGTGATACAAGTGAAATGAGAGATTGAGAGAGGTACCAACTACGGTACCAAACAGAAGTTTGTCCTACATGATCCAACAGGAATGCTCTGGGTTAGGTTGCTGCTCGTGGAGGTGATGGAAGAGATCCATCAACATATTTGTACCAATTCTCTCGATGGAAGTATTCCAACTTAATGGGTCATACGATCAGTAGAAACATCAGGACCATCTTTTGGACTCAATAGTTGTGTTAGCCACAAGGGCAACTACTACCCATCACTGTCGGCCTTGATTACATAGAGCACCGTCATGATAAAGTATTGCTATCTCATGTAATTACCCAAATTTCGAAACTGATTGTGTTTACAGTTTTTTGGATTATAATTTAGTTATGTCCAAGTCGAGGTTTTTACCAAAAACCTGCAATTGTTGCCCCGGTGACGAGTGAGGTTTTGAAGACGAGTAGAAAAAAAAGTAAACAAGGATTGAGTAATTGAAAAGATCAAGAATTTTCTGAATATACATGAAGGTTACTAGAAACAATTTCTGGGTTAGTTAGAGTTATGGAGAAGGTTAGGTCAGCCAATGGGAACTTAGAGAATGTGGATGTGGCATTAAAGGATGACAAATTGAAGAAGAAGGAATTACAAGATGAAATTATGAGCAGGCTTTATGCAGAGTGATGGAAACCGACTACCAGTGGGGTGTTTGGGATTGCTTATAAAAATAATTTATTGATTTATTTCGGTGTGACACCAGTAATAAGCACTTTTAAGTGTTTTGATAAATAACTTATACCGGTGTCAAACCGGTAATAAAGAGTTTTTGAAGAAGTTAAACCATTCTGACTTATAATAAGTTGATAAGTGCTTTTATAGAAAAACATAAGTTATTTCAAATAATCAAATCCCAAACATCCCTATCTAGGTTTACTTTTGTGATTATTAGCTTATTTCTTGTATGTATTCTCCATTGCAAATTCAAATAAATTACGCATTTATGCTGCAAGTGTATGCAATGTGATTTATTATTATTATTATTATTATTTTGTAGTAACATGATCAGAGGTCATATACTCCATCTTTGGACGACTAATTTTTAGTAAGGGGCCATTAACTAATCGCTTATTCGGATAAATGTTTATCGATAAAATTCAACACTTACTCACTGGGTAAGAATTTAGTTCACCAAATTGATATCCAAGCTTGTTCCTGACATTTTATAAGCCATGGACGAACGTAAAAACATGGCCCACTATAAAAAAACAAGGATTTTAGCAATGACTTTTGTCGTCGCTAAAAGTCCATTAATCATTTGAAAGAGTATATAACAATAACATGTCATCGCAATAACTTGTTGTTGGGATTTATTTATAAATCCAATAATAATTGTGGGCTTACATGTTATTATATAATTATATTACGCTATTTAAGTAATGGGTTAACTATGTGATTAATTAAAGACAGCTCATTAGAACCCAATTTGGTATGGACTTAATGAGAGGAAGCCTATTAGGTTATAATTAGGGTTTAATGGGAACCCTAATTATAACTCTATATAAAGACGACTAGGGTTATGGTTTCCAGACACCAAAATCAATATGTTCATTCTCTCCCCATTGGAAGAACATCAAGGATTTTGTGTTGAGGAAAGCCGTAATTTCGAATCTACGTTTTATACTCAAGCCTAACTAATGGAGACGGGTACGCGTATTCTTATTCGTATGTTCTTAATAATTCATTGTGATAATCTTTTATTCAACAAGTGGTATCAGAGCCTCATTTTCACATTGAATTATTAGAAACAATTAGTTTTTTGTAGTATAATTGTTCGTGAGGTGAATCGTTTTGCTATGGGGATTTAAAAAGATTTTTTCTATTCTGTCGCCAATGATTCGAATGAATGAAAAAAAAACTTTTTTTTTGGATTAGAGTAATCGTGTGAAACAATTTCGATGGATGGATTTTTTTTAATGGATATCAATGGTTTGAGATTCTGTCGCCGTTTATTGTTCCTTAGATTCGTGATTATTATCGTTTTTTTCGTTTCTCTAGAACTCAAGTTTGACAGCCATATATTGTATAAATTGTTTATATATATTTTGTGATATCCATATAAATTCTTGTGATATTCATAATCTGGATCTTTTATATGTCTAGAACAACATTATATATTGGATGCTTATGTATTCATTACGTACCTTTTTTTTGGGTGAAACTGATTACTACCATGACAATTGTTATATTTTATTATTGTTATTCGTTGTTGTGAACATAAAAAAAGTTTTTTTGTTTAAGATAATTTCTTTCGTTCAATAAAGATTATGTTATGGCTTTCGGAGAATTTTGTTTGTTAGTTGGGCTATTAAGAAATAAATAATATTTCCCATTGAGATTAAGTGTAGATTGTTTGAAACATTAGTTTCGATGGAGTAAAATTATATCAAGATCCAAACTATTTTATTATGTTTGCACTTAATTGTCTTGTATTTTAAAATAAATTGATTGACATAATATAGTTGCCAAAGTAACCTCTGTTGTGACAATTAATTTATTTTAAGGTATAAAGATGAGTATATTTGTTATTTTTGCAAATAGTGATTGGCCCAAAGGAAAATTGTTATTTGGCCGGATAATTAATATACATGTGGTAATAAATATGTGATTATTATAAAGTTTTCCATGTGAGCAATGATCGGCCCAAATGAAGGGTATTGTTTGACAGAATTTATTTTCAATATTTGATTACTACGTTGAGAGTACCACTTACAAGTTAATATTTTAGTCCAAAGATTAAATATTGATGTTGTGTTAGGTATCTTGGATGATTATTGTTCTAAGTTATACTCCCAAAACTCTCTCATCTTATTATTAGTATTTACAAGCTTTTAAGTCTTTATTTAATATTTTGTTTTTTATTTATTTCTTTATTGTCATTTACTTTCCGTATTTACTTTCCGTCTTTACTTTCTGTCATTTACTTTCAGCTATTTACATTCATGTCTTTACTTTATGTCATTTATTTATGTTATTTACTTTCCGTAATGAGTAGCTAATTCCATTAGCTCGGGTGTAGGGTAAAGGGTGAAATGTTAACCCGAATGAAAGTGGACGTTGTTTCGCAATAACAATGTTCCATTATTTCATTCTAGTTTTATAAAACCAAGCACACTTCTTGACGAGTTGATCACTTTGAAAGTGTTAAAGTGCCATGGACTTAGAAATAAGCTATGATAAGCACGTCAGCTTGAATGATATGAGAGGTAGACTTGAGAAAGTTGCCGACATGGAGACTTGTCATTTATGTTTTTTAAACTTAACTCCTGATGGGTTGGTCACTCTCTAAAAGTGTCAAAGTGTGATAGATTTAGAGATGAACTATCAAGAACACGCCAACTTGAATGATATGGGAATCGGCTCAAAAGAGTGATTTTTAACAAAGAAAGAGTGTCCTAAGTATGTTGCTTGGCAAGAGAAACATGGTAAGACTCTCATTTTTGTTTGTTCTGAAGTTAATTTAGCTTCTGTATCTATGAATACTTGGTGGGTAGATTTTGGTGCTACTGCTCACATAAGTATGTCTATGCAGGGCTGCCTGTGGAGCCGACTGCCAAATGATAATGAAAGATTTATATATGTGGGCGATGACACTAAAGTTAGAGTTCAAGCTATTGGAGCCTTTAGAATTTTATTAAAAACTGGTGTTTATTTGGATTTAGTTGAAACTTTTGTTGCACCGTCATTTAGACGGAATTTGATTTCTGTTTCATGTTTGGACAAATGGAAACAATAAAGCTAGTTTTTATCTAAATTCGAAATTGGTTGGCACTAGTTCTTTAATTGATAAACTATACATGCTTGAGACTATTACTTTAGATAATAAAATTTTGCATTATGTTGCTAAAGGTACAAAGCGAAAATTAAATGAGGATTCTGCCATCTTATGGCACAAGCGTTTAGGACATATCTCTAAACAGAGAATTCAAAGGCTTGTTGATGAAAGAATCATTAATCCCTTAGATTTAACCGACTTTCAAGTATGTGTTGAATGTATAAAAAGGAAACAAACAAACTCAAGAAAATTAGGTTCCAATAGAGCTACAGACGCCTTAGAATTGATACATACCGATATATGCGGACCGTTCTCTACAGCTTCTTGGAATGGTCAACGGTATTTTATCACATTCATAGACGATTACTCTAGATATGGATACTTATATTTGATACATGAGAAGTGTCAATCATTGGACGCATATAAAGATTTCAAAGCCGAAGTTGACTTACAATTAGGCAAGAAAATTAAGGCTGTCAAATCTGATCGCAGTGGTGAAATACTACGACAGATATGACGGATCAGGAGAACAACGTCCAGGACCATCTGCCATCTTCCAAAGGAGTGTGAATTGTCCCACAGTACACTATGCCAGGTAAACCTAGCATGAATGGTGTAACTGAAAGACGAAACCGAACTCTTAAAGACATGAAGTATGATTAGTCACACTTCTTTACCTGAATCACTTTGGGGAGAGGCACTAAAGGCTTCAGAAGTATGATTAGTCACACTTCTTTACCTGAATCACTTTGGGGAGAGGCACTAAAGGCTTCAGTTTACATCCTTAATTGGGTTCCATCAAAAGCAGTGACTAAAACCCCGTATGAGCTTTGGACTGGCAAGAAACCTAGTTTAAAGCACTTGCATGTTTGGGGGTGTCCAGCTGAGGCAAGGGCTTACAAGCCACTTGAAAAGAAATTGGACTCAAGAACAACTAGTTGCTATTTTGTTGGATATGCAGAACGCTCTCGGGGCTTTAAGTTTTACAATCCCACTACCAAATCCTTCTTTGAGACGGGAAACGCAAGGTTTCTTGAGGATGTTGAGTTTG
>NC_037529.1:59283999-59310757 GCF_001531365.2 Cynara cardunculus var. scolymus | reverse complement strand
GACATTCGCTGAAGGTTCTTTGGTRTGAGTGTAGTCTTCTTGAAGTAATGTTTGTCTCTGAGATTTACAAAGCAAGTTCCTCAGCGATCACTGAACATACTCAGTGTCTGATCGCTGGAACTGAAAATACATAAACAAAATTACATCAATAGATTAAAAGGGATTATCATCAAATCACTGAGAGAGAGGATCAACATGACCATTTTGTTTTAAAAATGGCTTAAAGTATTTTTTTTTTCCCTTAAATCAAGGGAAGGCCCATCCTTACCTTTTGCATCCAGTCAAAGGGTGACAAACAAATCTAGAGGATCTTGCAAGAAAGTGGAATGAAGTATTTGTCCTAAAGTAGGAAGGATGTTTCTTTCTTTTGGATAAAAGGGATGTCCATCTCTCTATTTCTCCTATAAATTGAAACAATTACTCTCAACTTGTTGAGAGTTTAATTTTCTGTATTTACTTCTTGTCTTGTATTTAATTTTAGTCACATTTTTGTCCACTGTCTGTCCACTGAGGCAGCAGTTTAGTTAAATTGCAATTCAAGTATTCCGTATGCATTTCTCTACTCCTATGTTCTTTAGTTTTATTATGAGCTAATCTCCCCTTTTGAGTGTGGGTGTGAGTCAAACTTAAGACTAGTAGGCACACTTGGGTGTTGCCAATGTTACTAATTCTTAAGTTTGGTCACTTAAAGTCAGGACTTAACGCGGATAAGCCGATCATTTTAAAGTATTAATATTAGATCATTGATCCAGAGATAGACGGATTAGAAATACGACTTAAGTGATGCATAAAGATTTGAGAGAGTCTTTGATAATCACGTAGAGATATGGATTTTGCATGTTTTTAGCTAAGGTTCACATATTAGTCGAGATTTGCACTACAAAGATATTTGAGTATAAATCTTCCGACTAGTAGAACTAGATATTTTTTTATCACTTAGTTAATTCGGCAAATTAAAATCTATGACAGTGGGAACTTTGTGGACACTTCGTGAGCACTATATATCCAATTTCCATTTCAAGAGATTGGAGTTTTTATAGAAGTCCCATGAGTTTCTAACCATCTTGTTCCTATAATCGTCTTAAGGAAAACTTACACCCATACTCATCTCTAAATTTAAAAGGTTTATTTCGTATTTTAAGTGTTCCTATCAACGAAAATTTCATTTTTACTCACAACCGAAACTTGCTCAAGAAGTTCATGAATCTTTGATTCTCAGTAGTCCATTCCCTGTGGAAACGATCTTGGTACTTTACCACTTTACTATTTGAAACGATCATAATGTCGGCGTGCACTTGCATCGCCACTGTGGCGACTTTGTGCTCACTGTGTGAACACATACGGTAGTGAGCTATCACTTGTATATGGTCGGATTTGCTGATGGGTTGTTTGGTCGACATCATGTTATGTGTTGGTAGTGTACCAACATGTTGAACCTTTATGAATAAGGAGTTGTTATGGTTCATATGTTGAAGTTGTGAAATTGGGATTTCAGTTCTCATATCAGGTGTCAACTTTAAACCGATATGGAGAATCGACACAGTGTAATCAGGAAGGAAACACTTGTTGCGATACCCATGTTTACGGTATGGCGATTTTGATATTAGATACCACCTTCAGGTTTTGAGGTTAGCAACCACTGGCACATTCGAGAATACTCCATTAAGGTTAAAGAAGCGTTCGCAAGTAAGTGGTACTCTAAGGAGGTTAGATATTGGTAGATAAGGACGAGGGTTAAGATTTCCCTGATCATGAGGGTTTTATTGTTTGGGTGATCGATGCTTGAATGCATTTTGGTATTATGAAAAATGTGGAACTTTGGTTAATCAACTCCATGTGGAGCATATTTGCACGTTCTTGGATAGGATGCTCTGCCCATATGTTAGCAGCAACAAATAATTTACGAAGGCTTGCATACGTAAGGTTACTTATCACCAAGGTTGAGCCAACCTAGTGAAAAGTACTCTTCTTTGAAGGGAAAGTGATTGATTTCAGTCGGCTCAACTTCTGCGGGATTTATCGAAGGGTTGAATGCAAATGAGAACGTATTCAGTTTGATTGAGGTTCTTAGAAAAATTTAAGAAAGAATTCATTTAAGCATCAATAATAGAATTGGGTAGTTGAGATCAAAGAATCCTCTTGTGGGATGCGAGTCATTTAAGGTTGCGAGGTAACTGAAGTCTTGTTGTTGAGAATTGCTCCAACAATGTTCGATGTTCACTCTAAAATTGGTGCAATGTATTGGGTTGAAGATGGGATGTGAGAATCAGCGGGTAAATCGTCATGGATGTCTTGGCAAGAAGTTACTTGTCTTCAATTTTTGAGTTTGAACTAGGCTGTAGACACTCTCTTGGGAAGGGAGTAAGTCGTTTTGCGAAAATATGGTTATTTGGGGGTTTGATCAGTGCTAAATATTAATAACGAAATCTCTTTTAAGGTTGAGAGGATTATAACACCCGAAATTTAGTTATCTAGATAAGGTTATTTATATTTCCTTTATCAAAGTATTAAATCTGTTTCCCCAGGAGAAACTTAGGTATGGGATGTTTGTTGATGCTTTAAAATCAATAAAATGGGTTTTAGGATGAGAAACAGAGTGAAATGCGAGTTTCATGCGGTTAAATCCGCATTAGGATCGCATTTGGCACTGTTCATGACATGTTTAAGAACCATCAAGGAAACTTTGATGAGACTTATTTATGACATGTTTAAAAACCATTCGGACGACTTTAAAGCGGGTAAACCCGCATCAAAGTCGCATTAGTCACCTGAGCGGCTTAAAAGTCGATTTTCAGGGATCTTCTTCATTTTGCTCTATCATTTCAACTCCATTCTGGACGATTTTTTTTTTTTGATATGGTTTCGCTTTTTGAGATCTTAAATATGGGAACAATGGTTATTAAATATTCTTTGATGATTGGGGTTCATAGAAGTTGAAGGTAACATCACATCTTTATCTCTTAACCTAGGGTTTGGCCATTTTGCATCCTTAACTCAGTTCACCACTTTGTGGTGATTTTCTAGGGTTTGGGGAGTTAAAATAAGTGGTTTGACTTCTTTGGGAACATCATATCTAAAGTTCTAGCTTGGAGATCTAAACTCTTCATCAAATGAAGCTCAAATTTGGGGTAAAACCTATATTTAGTCTAAATCTAGCAAGGTGAGTGCAAGTTAATTTATGAAAACCATGCACATGACAAAATGTGTATTTTTAAAGTATTAATTTATTCTATTTGATATTTATCAAATGTGTTGAGTATATGATGAAATTTATACACTTGGTATTTTTAGATTAACACATCCCAAAAATGCATATGTTTGGAATCTCTGAGTATTCTGTTGAATAAATCATAAGTGTGAATTATTTAATGGTTCATCTTCTAAATGGATATCATTTTGTTATTAATGCATTTTTTATGTATTTGGTTTTATAAATCGTTTGAAATACACATCATTGTGTTGTGAAACATTTTGCAGATATAAATAATATGATTTCGATTGGGAAAGGGTTTGTCCCAAATAATGATGGGTTCTTGAGTAAATCATACTTTTGGATTATATATTTACATAAACATGGGTTAAATGCGTTTTATTGCTTTCGATGGCTTTTATTTACTAGTCATTTGAATTGTTGAGCGTTTGGCTCGGTTTTGACTTAAATAAGTCTTGGGAACACTTGTCCGATTTTAAGCGCTCTATATTGAGCTTTTGGAATTATATGTTAGTAGCCTGTTTGTTTATAAAATTACATGTTTTGAGTGTGTTGGTCATTCATTTAGAGTAATGTAATTTAGAATATGATGCATAGGATCCATAGGCATGTGAGTCAATCTTGTATTTATGGTCATGGGGGTATTGTAAGGTTGGACTTCAGGACCCTCATTTCATGACCTTAAATTTGCAAGTAGACACTAGGAGGGTTGAGTGCGGATATGCATGTCTTGTTAACACACTAGGACCTCTGTTGTTTGAAGAACTGTCTTGGAGGTAGTCTTTAAGTGTGTCGGGCCTTGCGGTGATTACTCTTGAGGGTACACTAAGGTCATCGACTCTTGAGGTGAAGCTTTTTAAGAAATTGTATGGATACCTAGGTATAGGTCGTGAAGTGTCAAACGATAACATTGTTTGAGTGCATACTATTTGTGTTCCTTCACTCTCAAGAGATATGGGTCTCCCCCGTCTTTGTTTAATGTTATTTTGGATAGTGTATTATCCCTGTCTTTTTTATACTACTAGGTTTTGGCAAGTAACCGTAATTTATGATTTTGATATATTGGATCCTCTCCATATATTAAGATTTTGAATAAAAGGTCTATATCCATTTTTTGATATTTGAATTTTAACCTATTTGTAATTCGTGTGAGTATGAGTTTGGTTTCATAATTATTGGGGTATTTTTCATTTAAGTGTTTTATCATAAAAATGGTGGTTTTGGGAGAGACCTCACTTTTTATTTTAAATGCAGCTCATGATTAAAAGTTGTGATTTCCATTTTACCGCTTTATATAATTGACGAGAACTACATAAATTCACTAGGCGTTAAGCTTAACCTTTTTCCTTTATCGGCATGTGCATCGGGTCCTCATTGGGGTTTGGTTCTAGCGACGCTATGATGATTGAGAGTGCTAGTTAGAAACATGAGAAGGAATTAGCCATTCCAAGAGACATCTTATATGTGTTGTAGATAGTGTCTATCGTTGGGTCTTAATAACATTCATCTTTTAATGTAGATTATTGTGAAGGTTGGAACCTGTTTATGGATGCTTAAATTTAGATTGCCTTTTTTGTGATCAAGTGTTACATCTTGGTAAGGGATTTTGTCCTTATTTGATATACTTGTAGAAAATTTTAATCAGACACTTTTTTTTTTCAAATTTGAAAGTGTTGACGGTAAATTGATGGGGGCATTGAAGAGAGAGGCAACTAAAATTATAAGAAAACATTTTCTTTTTCATCACTGGAGCTTTCCCTTAAATATTTAAGGAATAAACCCGTCACTGAACAAGAAAAATGAATCCGTAACGTGTGGCAGTTATATAAACTATTACTTTTGCAATTAAAGATCAGTTCATCGAATGAGTATTAAAATGCAATTATATAAGCTATCATTTTTGCAATGTAAGTATCAGAAAGGGAAATAGTTTAAAAATTGGTCTAATGTTTAAAACATTCCAAAATAGACTTTGAAACGAAAAAAGCAGTGATTTTAGAATATTTTTTTTTGTAATAAAAGTTATTCTATCTAATTCATTCTCCAAATAAAAAAAAAAAGAATTCTCCACGTTTTGTAGAACAAAAAATATATATTAATTGTTTTTGTTAATTCTTTGGAAAACAAAGATTGTGTATTGATTTAACAAATTTATTTTGAAAATTGTCACTTTATTCTAAATTAATATTAAAATCTTTAAAATATAAAAAATATTAGAATTAAATAAAATCTTATGTGAAAATTGGGTTTCAGTTATATAATTTAAAGTAATTATTGATTATTGTTTATTATAAAACTTTGTTTCATATGCTTGTATATGTATAATTGTGTGTGAATTTGTGGGGGGCGGGGGTTTAAATATTAAAATCTCCGCCGCCTATTTTGGGAAGGTATATTTTGAGAAAGAAAGGAGCAAGATGCACTATTTGTATTTCCTGATATATGAAATACATGATTATATGCAAATATAGAACCTGAGATGTTACATCTTATTTACAGAGATAGCTTCTATTATTTTATTTTCAAAAAATTGTAGAAACATTATCGAAGAAGATGTTTAAATTGTATATTAATAATAAAGAACACATTATTATTCTAGTAATCAAACTATTATTCTAGTAATTTGTTCATCTTATGTATGTATTCAATTATGAATGTGTCTATGTTACATGAGAGGGTATATATATATATATATATATATACACACACACACATACATATATATGTATATGTATGTATGTAGGTATATATATATATATATACATACATATATATATATATATAGTTGGGTTCACGTGAGACCAAGAGTTTGTCGTGAGACTGGTAAGACCAATTTATGTTCATTGATCAACTTTATAAGCTAATGATCTAATAATCTAAAGTTGCACGGTGGCAATTTTGTGATTATGAATGTTCGGATTGTAGATCCAATCCAATAGTTGAGAATTAGTCTTACGGGTCTAAAAAAAACTCTTGGTCTCACATGATCACAAGTCTATATATATATATATAAAGAAAGAAAGAAAGAAAGAAAGAAAGAGAGGGGGATAATTATTTGTTAACCAAATAAATAGTCTTAACTTTGTTAACCGCCCTTTCATTTTTTTTTATTAACAACGACGGTTAAAATGGAAGGTTATCATCTAATAAAAAAAATTAAACGTGATTAAATGAATGCCATTTTTGGAACAAATTTTTTATATTTGTGAAAGATAATCATATTTTATTTTTGGAAGACAATCAATAATAATATTCAAATAATTTTTATTTCTTAAATATTTAAATAATTCTTGTTTGGAGGTAAAACTAGAAAATTTGTAGGTGAAACAATAATTTTTATTTAAAGTTCATAGGTCAAATCAGACAATAAAGTTTACAGATGAAACGATAAAGTAAAACAAATGATTTTTATTTAAAGTTCATTGATAAAATACAATGATTTTTGTTTAAAGTTCATAATGTTGTTTCGTTATAAACTTTGGTTAATGCAATTTTTTTTTATGAAAGTTCATAGGTGAAATCATAAAGTTAATGAAATAATTAAGGAAGTTTAAATAAGTTCATATGTAATAGAATTAAGTGCATGCGATAATTAAGAAATGTAATAATTAAGTGAATGAGATATTTAGAAATTATCGTGAACAGAGTAAGAAGGGATCTCCAGCTTAGATCAATTCTAATTGAAGATCAACAGTTATTAGATGCACCAGATCAATTCTCGTATCAAACGTAATTCATAGGGTGGGAGTGAGATTAAAAGTGGTCAAGGGTTCAGATCTCTTCTTACATTTCTCACCTTAACTCCTATTCTCACACGATCATTCGTCCATATATATAGGCTTAATCATTTGAGAACTCTAAAATTTGTGAGATTCATGAGAATTTCCACCTTAAGGTTTTGTTCAATAATTTTTTTCATATGAATATAGTATTTAATGTACTGATTAACATATATTTATTTCACAATGTGTTTGTTTCATATGTATAAAGTCACAATGTGAAACTTTTTTACATGTATTTTTTGTTTCACAAATGGTAAAAAAGGTTCACAATACGTGAAATGAACACATTGTGAAAAAAATATATGTTAATCAACATTATAAAATTTTAGTCTTAGATGAAAAAATAATCATATGAAATAATAAATTGCACAAATTCTGAAAGTTATCACAATTTCATGGGTTCTCAAAAAAAGATCCACACACACACACACATATATCCACCCTTTGATCAGTCTTAATTGAAGATCAACATTAATGCGGTGCATCGAGATGTACCGGATGAATTATAGTGATAAAACAATTCATAGGTGAGAGTGAGATTAAAAGTAATCAAGAATGTCTTATGCTTCTAATCTTAGTTTTTATTCTCACACGATCCTTCGTGTATATTATTGACTTAGGATCATGTGAGACCAAACTATTTTAGTAAGACCCATGAGACCATATAAATAAAATTAAACATTCACAGTAAAATATTGTGAAAGTAAATCATCAGTGTTTTTCTATGAAGTTCTGATTTTTGGTACCTTTACAATGTTTTGCTATGAAGTTTTAGTGTTATTTTGTGGTCTTATGGGTATCACAAAATAACATTGTTCTCACGTGCACTCAACCCTATGTATATATATATATATATATATATATATATATATGAAATTTAAAATTTTCCTAAAAACCATTAATTATTTTAAATTAGTGGTTTAGGTTGGATTTCATCAATCATGAATCTCACAAATTGTGAAGTTCTCAAATGATAAACGCATTTAGGGGAGAGATCGAATGCAAACCAAACTATTTGCACAAATCTCATTCAACCAATCATAATTTTTTTTCTTTTTTACTTTTTTAATTACGAGGGTTGATTAATCATATTTATTGTACAAGACGTTAATTATGAACATTATCATATTCATTATATTAATTTTATAAAACAAATTCCTTCAAAATGATAAATACATGAAACAATTTCATTTTTATGCAGAAACAAAAATATATGAAACATTTCATTAGAAAAATAATTATATGAAACAATTTTATTAAATTAAACAATGAAATCGATGAATGAGAAATAACTGTTGGTACTCCACATCTTCACGGAGAATTCAATTTCACTGGCAAAGTCTCGCGAACTCTTCCTTCTTTGCCTTCAATTACATCTGAAAGCGACTTGTAAACTCCTCACTTTCCTCCGGCTTATCATCGGCAGTCTGTTCAAGGTTCCAAACTCAATGAACACCGATTCTCTCTCTTGAACATAAATCTATCTAGAAGGGAATTTTCCGAAGAGAAAATGGATTATGGAAGTGTGTATACAGTTTGTACAAATGGCTTTATTTGATCCCTCCCCAACCATTTTACTCTATTCATATATATATATATATAATATATTAATTAATTATAACATTAAAGAAAAACCAATCAAAGGTATTGATACATTAACGTAAAGCAATATCTTTATTTAATTTAAAAAATATTCTCATTTTAATATGTTACTAAACCCATCCGACATGATATTTTGAATGTACTAATTGTCACAGATCTTATGTTTTTACTACAAGTAGTATTTATTTAATAAAATTGTTTTTGTGGTATTAGAAAATAAGTGTAAATTATAGATTTGGTCCATGTGGTTTGTTGATTTTTATAGAAATTGCCCCTAGACTTCATTTATTATGGTTTTGGTGTTTGTGATATGCATTTTCTGTTGGGTTTAGTCCTTCGGCCTAACGATCGTCTACCAAGTCAGTTAAAGTCAAGGGCATAAAGGTCGTTTACCATTTCCCATTTTTTAAAACATTTTTTGATTAACTTTTTAAACCAAGGGGAAAAATGAATATATTACAACTTGGAGGGCCCAACACAAACAAAAATCATTTTGTTTCTTGCCCCGTAGTCGATTTTTCTCCCGGCAAAACTCCGACAAACCTGCAAACTCCCCTGACCTTCTGGCCAATCTACAAAAACCATGTCTCCCCATCCTCCAACCATGTCACCCTATCCTCTTTCTCATTCGTTTTCACCTGCAACTTTGATCCTTGTGATGACCCTCCGCACCTTCCTCCACCATTGCTTCAATCAATGATCCCTATCCCCTGTTGCTCCTGTTGACGTCTCTATCTCCTACTGCTTGATCGAAAATCCCCCCACTGCTCCGATCATCCCTCTCTCGGACCCATCGATGTAGAATGTGTGTGTATATGCAGGGTGTGTGCAAGTATGCATGTGAGTAAAAAGAAAGGGAGGTGATGTTGGTGCCTTGGTGGGTGGTTGGTAGAGGTGACCTAGAGAAGATGACCGGAGTAAACTCTAGTTCAATGGAGATGATTGATGTGACTTATGTGTACTGTGATTGCAACAGTGAGCTAGGTGGGTTCATAATGGTGTAAAGGCGAGGGAGAACGTGGATGGTGGTGTGAGGGATAAGGATAGTCGGCCAGATGAACAATGGTGTGAGATGGGTTATTGCCCCTGTTGTCGCGTGTGTGTGTGTATAAGGGTGTGTAGAAAATTAATTGATCCAATTAGAACCAACCGACCATAATTGGATATCCAATTGTAATTGGATCGGATCGGATTGAAAATTTCAACATTCAATTTGGATTGGTCGGTTCTCGGACGATAGTCTAGAACCAACCAAAACCGAATCGAACCAATCAACATTCAATTATCCATCCAATTAATCATCCGATGACCATCTAATTGTCCATCCAACCATTATCCAACTAATTTATTTTCAAATTGCTTAAATCGGAATTTGTTTTATGTGAAGATTTGAACTTTAATTTCCCTTGTGTTGGTTTTAACACATATTAAAAGTGATTAATTAATTTGTATCATTGTTAGAGAATTGGATTGAACTAACACACTGGATGGATCCAATCCTGTATAATCATCCATTGAATAGCCGATGGATATCCAATAAAAGTATCCGATGGATGGAACGAACCAATCCAATCATCAATTGGATTGGATTAAATCAGTTATCCAATGTTAATTGAATCAGATCAGTTGACAAAAATCCAACATCCAATGGATAATTGGATCGGTTGGATTCCTCTCACATCAAATGGATGTCAACCAATGAACATACTTATATCTCTCTCTCTCTCTCTCTCTCTCTATATATATATAGTATGTAACTTTAATGTTTTGGCTCCGTAGGTTTTAATATATTCATTTTACCCTTGATTAAAAAAAGTTAATTAAAAATGTTTCAATAAATGAAAAAAAAAGATGTTTATACCCTCGACTTTAACAAACCTTGTAAACTGTCGTTAGGCCAAAGGACCAAATCCAATAGAAAATGAATTCCAAAGACACCAAAACCATAATAAAAGGATCTTAGTAACGATTTCCATAAAAGGTCAACAAACCACAGGGACCAAATCCGTAATTTAATCCAAAAATAAATAAAAAAGAATGAATGACGTTTGCACTTACCGCGTGGCGTCGCATCTATATAAAGGAACGGTAAACTTATTTCGTCGGCCTTCGCTGCACCTTCTTCCACTTCTCTTCTTCTGCAGGTAAACCAAATCCTCTCTCTCTCTCTCTCGACATAATCTTTTCTCTGTAACTGTTCCTCAAAATTCCTTGAATTCTATCAAGTTTATCTGCTGATTTTGGCTTACTTGTGTTTTATCCTTTTGTGGATTGTGTTCCCCCCTTTTACTTTTATCATTTATGTGCACGATTTCTCCTTTTTTTTTCTTTGATGATTTCAGATGAACGGATATCAGATGTGTAACTATTATGAATAGTATCGATTTTTGTTTCATGATCATTGCTCAATTGAATTGTTAGGATGATTTTGATGATCTAGGGTTTTGATTTGACATAGTTGATATCATCAGGAACGACTTAATCGGGATGTTTTACTTTTTCTATTGTTTTTCTTTTAAATTTTAAATTATCGTGCATAATATGATATTGACTTCGGGTTTTTTTTTGTTCTTGAATTATGATATAAAAACCTAATTTCATAAGGGTTTATATGAAGTTGTAACCTTTTTCAAAGATTGTTTTGCTAATATTCTTCAAATTTAGATATCCTTGCCAAGTATAGTGCATTTACCAGAAGTACCAGATCTTCCTCGTATGCTAACTGTTCTGCTAATTGTGATCTATGTACTCTTATTTCATTCAGAGTGAGAATTGTCTTTGTGCTTATCTGGGGTGCAAGACAAGATGGCAAAGGGAAACAGGGTTGGTGTCAAGGGAAGTAATCTGAGAAGGATTCAACAAAGGGGACAGGACTCAGAAGAGTCAGATGAGGAATACAAGGTGACTGAGGATGAAGATTGTGACGAGTCAGATGAGTGTTATTCTTTAGATGGTGATGAATCAGAAGAGATATTAGCTGATTTTGAAGAGTCCAGGAGGGTTGTTAGATCAAGAAGCACCCGGAGGACTTCTTCAGGTAGGAAGGGAGATGAGATAAAGAAGCCTCGGAAAAAGAGAAGAGTTCTTCATACAAAAGATGAAGTTGAAGATGATGATGATGATGAAGAGGAGGATGAGGAGTTTAATGATGAAGATGATGCAGAATTTATGTCTTTGGATAGGAAGTCTGACCATATAAAGAAGCCTAGGGAAAAGAAGAGGATTTCATATACAGAATTGGATGATGAGGAGGAAGAGGACTATGAAGAACTTGTTCCTTCTGGTAGAAGGAGGAACCTAAGAAAGAAGCATCAGGAGAAGAAGAGGGTTTTAGATACAGAAGATGATGAGGATGATGATGCAGAATTTATGCATTTGGGTAGGAAGGTAAGCCAGGAAAAGAAGCTTCGGGAAAAGAGGAAGGTTTTATATACAGAAGATGATGATGAAGATGCAGATGCAGATGAAGATGAAGATGATTCTGAGTTTATGTGTACAAGTAGGAAGGGAAACCTGACAAAGGAGACTCGAGAAAAGAGGACTGTTTCATATAAAGAAGACAATCAGGAAGAGGAGGATGAAAATGATGCAGAATTTGTATTAAGTGAGGGTGATTTTGTTGATTATGACGACGAAAGTCCAAAGATGAAGAAAAATGAGAGCATAAGTAGGCACCATCCACAAAAGAGAAGTGTTGGGGGAGGACGAAAAAAGAGCAAAAAGTCAAAGATTAAAAAGCCTACAAGACCAAAACAAAGAAATCGAAGGGTTGGCCAAAAGTCAGGTTCTTCTAAGGAGAGGCCTGCCACAAACAAAAACCAGGTCGAAAAACGAAGTAAGAAAATTCCTAGGCGACGGAAGCAGAGAGTGACGGCAGAATCTGATTCCGATTTTGTTAGTTCTCCATCATTGGATCATGAATACACCATCTCGGAGGAAGAGAGAGAACAGATGAGAGAAGCCAGTGTATACTGTGCAAATTTGAGAGCTAAGTTGAGGAGCTCCTCCTGTGGAAAGCATGAAGAAGAACCAGTCTTTGAACAAAGGAAAAATCCGGTACGAAAGGGTAAAGAGAAGGTAGAAGATATGAAGGATGAAGTAGGGAAGCAAGTTTGTGGAATTTGTTTGTCTGAAGAAGGGAAGAGAACTGTGAGAGGAGTACTAAATTGTTGTCGCCATTATTTCTGTTTCTCTTGTATCATGGAATGGTCGAAGGTGGAATCTCGTTGCCCTCTCTGCAAGCAAAGATTTGCAACAATAACAAAGGCCGCAAAATCAGACACAGGGTTTGATTTAAGGACTGTAGTTGTACCTGTTCCTGAGTGTGATCAGGTTAGTAGTGTGAACCATTTCTGAGCAATCTAGGAAAGAAGCAACCCAAGTTTTCCTTACCCATGTCTTTCTATGCGGTATGAACATACTCGATTTCTATATTACTTGTAATTGTTCTGAACCGCTTTGCTATGTGATTTCTGCAGGTTTACCAACCATCTGAGGAAGAGCTGAGGGGTTACCTTGATCCATATGAAAGTGTGATATGTACTGAATGTCACCATGGGGGGGACGATGCTTTGATGTTACTATGTGATATATGCGATTCACCTGCACACACCTTTTGTGTTGGTCTTGGACGGGAAGTTCCTGAAGGAAATTGGTATTGCGAAGGATGCAGACCTACTGTTTTTGGTTCCCTAAGTTCTCAACGTCCAACTCCCACTTCAGATCGAAGATCAAGTGGCATTGCATCAGATCTACCATCCCCAACTGCTGGAGGTTTTGATCTTAATGAGTTGTATGTACCTGAAACGCCCTTGACACAACAATCTCGCGTTCTCCCTGAACCTAGACTCCCTGGTGGTGATTTTATGCCTGCTCCTGCTGGAACTGTAGCTACTACACTAAGGGATAGACGCAGAATACATCGTCAGATGCATCATCGGTTGCTAACTAATAATAGAATGAGTGATTTAGTTGCTAGATCTAGCAGAACACCACCATCTTCTTCAGGAATTAGATTATTTGGCTCTCAACTTGATCAAGCTAGGGATTCAACTCCTCAAAGGAATGTCCACCCTCATGCATCATTTAATGGAAGGGAGGATCATGTTATGTCTTCAATGCATGACATCAATCTTCTCTCTCCAAGAGTTGATCAATTTGGTGTACAGGTACAGGATTCAAGTTTGCCGGCTGTTGATGTGTCATTGCAAGCTGAACATAGCGGCTCTGGTATGGCCTTTGATTCAAGATTGGGATTTGCACAACTCCACCCTTGCACTAACAGATCAAGCATTGGGTCTGATGCCAGCTTATCTCCATATGCATGCAGAGAGGTGAGTCACTTTAACTTGGTCTGATAAATAGTTGAAGTTCATTTGAAGATATCGTATGCAATTCTTCTCTTGAATCATCTGCTATGATTTAAATTTATCACAGTGGCTTGCAAATTTACATATTACATTGTATATCTAGTTGTAAAGAACATAAATAGGTTTGTTCTTCTGTAAAAGAAACATGCCTCCGCCCTCAAAAGTGCAACTATCTTTTTTTGGGAATGTTCCTACTCCCAAGATAGATGCTTACATTTTCCTTTTTTGGTGAAGTTACACTCATTTTTGCCTATATGTAGTCATTACAAAATTTTGGGAGTTTGGTTCGGTGCACCAAGTTTTCGCTGTTTGTCAAGGTTTAAGGTCTCGTTTGGTCTATAGGATTGAATTGGATTTGGATTTGGATTGAATTTCATTCCAAGCCCATGTTTAGTTTGAAGGATTTATTGGATTTGAAATCCCGGGATTTAATTGAAATCCCACAAACACAACATTTTAAAATCCTATGGGGGTGGTTGGTGTTTCACGGGATTTCGTAGAATTTGTATGTAATAATGTTTTAAAATATGTTACTAACATTTGCTTTGTAATAATCGATTAATAAAAAGATCATTTAATTCTGTTCTAAATCCATTAAATTGTCCCTCTTTTTATTTTTATGAAGAATGTAATTCAATTCCCTTCCAAATTCAACAAAGCAAACACACCAAAGGTTCCAAATCCTTCCAAATTCAAATCCCTCCTATTCTAAATCCTTCCACAAAATCCGAATCCCTCAAAACCATTCCATCAAACCAAATGTCCCATATTGAAGTATTTGACTAATGATCAAACACTCCCATTAAACTATGTATCCTTTCAGACATTGCATTTACTTTTGGGATCCTTAATCATAGGATTAGAATGCCTAGCCTGGGCACCACCACTTATTCTGGACTTGCAGTGATTCACCTACCCATGATGGCTATGGGACCGGTGGTGTGGTAGGGGCGCTCCAGAGGGTGGTGTCTACCCCTACCATCACTTGCTTCGACAGAGGTTATGTTTTGGCATGAAGCAATATGTTTCTGTATGCAAATTTATAGGCTGTTGGCCCTCTTCTTTTTCTCATGTTTCTTATGTCCACATCAGGATTGCAGAGCATATATATATATCCATCATTTTCTTTTTGCAATCTAACCTGTGGTCAAAATAAATAGGATGAGTTAGTAAAATCAAGTGTTGGTGTTGATTAATTCATGAGTATTTGTTGTTGAAAGTGGAAATTGTATGTTGGTGCAGGCTATAGGATCCTCGAGGACATCGGGTGGTGGTTTTCATGCACCATATTAACTGCAATCAATCAAGATCTGTTCAATTGGTTAAGGGTATAGGTATTGGATTACCCACCCACAAAATTCATTCTTCTGTCTATCATTTAACACCCTCTACACAACTCATCAATCATTTTTATAATTCCCTGATGTGTGTACATCATGCAATGAAATTTGTACATTGGTTTTTGGTATTCTGGAAAAAAGGCTTATTCATTCATCTGAAAAAGAAAAAAAGAAGTTATAATTGGAGGAGCTTTATTAATATGAAATATGCAGATTGGTGTATTTCATGTTCTCAAAATTTGGCATCTTATTCGCTCACTGCTTTTAATATTCATAAAGTGAGGCCATTTTCCACGTGATTTATTTACATGGGAATCTTTTCTGTTTCAACTGGGCATGGTTTCTTTTGGAGTTCTTATAAGAATATTTACAGTTTCTTGTTAGTCATAGGTTCTTATAAAAATTAAATGTTCGAACAAGTACTCATTATTAATTTTTTTTATAAATCTATAAAAATATAAGTTAAAAAAATATAAATTAGTTGTTATAAAATATATCTATTAATTTTGTTCTATTTCTCGTTGTAAATTTTTATACAATTTTTTGAAAATAAGTTTAATTTTGATTATCTTATGTTTAAATTAATTAATTTTCAAATGCTTTTATACTCATGTTTTAATTGTTTTCAGTAAGAGAGATTGATTTATAGTTAAATAGTCTATTCTAGGGTTCATAAAATTATCTTTTGTATTTATATAGTTGGAATTACACAAGTTGAATTATGTGGAGAAAATGTATGGAGATGGGTTTTGAAAGTACAACTTCAAACTTAAAATAATTTAGTCAGAAATTGATGTTTTGGTGGTTCTATTGATCCAAACCTTCTGAGTGATTGTGGAAGACTGCAAACACCTTCTTCTCTAACTCTCTTCTCTCTTGTTCTTATTTTCTGTACAAATTGTGTGTTTCTAAGATTGATAAAATGAGTTCTTAACCTTATTTTTTTCCGTAACAATTCGTAAATTTCATATTGATCTTTTTTTTATTACCAATAAACGAATTTAAAAAGTGAAAATTGTGAGTTTGTATTCATCACCCCCCCTTCTACAAACTGTTATCTTTAAAACTTTTGTAGATTCTTTTGGAACCAACAAGTGGTATCAGAATAGTGTTTATTATCCCTTTTTCAACGACAATCTACTAACCATTATTTCAATGGCTTTGCAAAACATAAACACAAACTTTCACGATAATGACTCTCTTGTCAAACCTCCTAGATTTAGAGAGACAATTCAGTCTTTAAAAGTCTTTGGAAAATTCGAATGTCCTTATTATTAGAGGGTGTGGATCCTAAGATCCCTTATTCTGTGATGAAACTGAAAACCTCTAAATCCATGTGAGACACTTTGTGTGTTTAATATGAAGGTACCATTGAGGTACAAGAAACAAGAAAGATAAAACTGGTAAGACAATATGAAAGTTCTATTTGTGGCAAAACTGAATCTTTGTCTGAAGTACATAACGCTTTAATTGCCTACTCATAGACCTCAGGACCTTTGGAAAAGAATATTTCAACTCTGATACACTGACAAAATTCTTAGAATGTTTGTCAAAATCATGAGACTGTTATACCATGTCTTAAAATGTCAAAAAGCATGTCTGTCAAAAAGCATGTCCTCTCTCTTTCTCAATACTCTATATGGGATTTTGCTCAATCATGAGCTATCTCACCAGCTGAAGAAGAATCTCATAAGAGATTCAAAGGAGTCAAAAAACTCTCCTGTAGCTTTGTTATCTGAGACTCCTACTCCTCCTCTCACAATCACTGAGTTAGATCCCTCTAACTTTGAGGACTTAGCAGACGCTGATCTTCCAGAGTTTAATGAGTCACTGGCTCTTCTTACTAACTTGTTTAGAAGATTTGCTAGAAAAAACAATTTCCGTAGATCTCCTATTCTAACTAACTCGGATTGACAAGGCTTCAATGATATATGCTATAACTGTGAACGCAAATGACACTATGCAAGTGAATGCAGGTCTAAAAGAGCTACGAATCCATCTTCTACTTCATCCTTCTCCAAACCAAAAGATAATAAATATCTGAAGTTGAAGGAGAAGTACAAGAAGATGAAAAATTACTAGCGTAAAGGCAAGGGACTCATCGCTGAAGAACATGATTAAGCTGATTCACCCGCTGTCTATAGATGAGAAAGACATGACCTATCTCTGTCTTATGGCCGACATCAAGGAAGTAAAAGATGAACAATCTGAGACTTCATCTGTAATGCCCTAGGTTCCACATTTGCATATAACCATATATTTCATATATTCAAAAATACAATTAATACATATTTGGTCCCAACAGTACAAGAAACTATATTATATAATTGACAACCAAAATTTTTTCATCACATTCTTGTACATAACTTGCATAAAAACAAGTATTCCAAAAATTCAACAGATAACATGCTGCTCTTCATAAATCAAGCAAGCATAACAAGAAATTTTCACATTTCCCCTTCTCCTTATCCCTTGGTAAAGCCTAACCTGCAATGCACATTTTTAAACACAAAATGGGGGTTAGACTTTGAGGTCTAGTGAGAAATCCCCTTTCTTTGCAATTATAAGGTGAAAATCACCAAAACCTGTTATAAAATCATATAAATTTTACGAATATCTAACATTTTTTTATAAATTATAACTCAAATATCACAAACAAAATGTGAGTTATAAAGTCATTCTTACCACACATGGAATATAACCACTCAGGTTCTCATATCATTTGGTACGAAATACCCAAAGCTTTAATGGCTCATAAGGATCATAGCTCCTAATCTCAACTTTTAAATCTTACAAAGAAATACGATCAACTAGAGCTCTTGGTTATTGAATAAAGCTTAAAAATAAGAATTCTATTTGAACTTAAAAGAAAATGGATTTTAATGATAACCAAAAACCCTCTGGTTTTTTTATTATCAAATCTTTACTCTTTTGAACAGTTTAAAAAGTAATAACCAATACCTCAAAAACATTGTTTATTCGAAAAACATGCAATTAAAGCCTCTGCCTATAAGTCATTTTTCTCATCTGTACAACGTCATTGTTATCATATCAATAAGAGTAATAATTCCAAGTCTTCGCATCACAAAGAAATGATAACTCTGAATCATTACATCTCATGGATGTGACAACAAAAGTTATGATCAAAACACAGATTCCGCAATTGCCATCATTATCCCATGATACACATCTCTTTGATATGTCACCCTCACTGGCGGATTCAATACATAGTGGTAGGGGTCCTAGGCCCCCAACAAACCCACCAATTTAAAAAAAAAGGCTATAACAAATTTGTTTAGTAAATTTTTCTATTGTGCACCCAACAAGGATAAGACAAGACCCCTAACAAGAACAAGGCAAGGGTCCCCAACTTGATATCCTGATTGTTAATTAGTCCATTTGCAGCACACATTGATATTTTTGTTCGAAATATAAAATATAAAAATTATACACCTCGATGAATTAGTAAAAAGTCATCTGAAAATCGACCTGAATCAGTTATCTTTATTCGGTTAACTGAACCGTTTAAACCTAAAAGGAAAAATCCAAACTCGTTTTCTTCTGGATGAATTATTTGGTTTTGAATTATTTTTCTACACTACTACACCCCTAAGTGTGCCCCCTACTTCAAAAATTTTTGGATCCGTCACTGGCCACCCTTATCCCATGGTACACCTTTCCTTGATATGCCACCGTTTTTTCCTCATAAAACTTAATCAAATATGATATTTTAGCCAGGAATGGTATTAAAATAGTTTCAACATTTTGGGCGATAACTGCCCTCAACGGACAACACATGGGCGATGAACACCCTCACCGGATAGCACTTGGGCGACGAAACACCCTTACTAGACAACTCTCGGGGCGATGAAACACCCTTACCAGAAAACACTTTGGCGATGAAACACTCTCACCAGTCAACACTTGGGCGATGAACATCCAATCTGGACAACACATTGAACGATAAACATTCAATCCAGACAACATTATAGATAATAAACATTCAATCCAGACAAGGTTTTAGGCGGTGAACACCCAATCCGGAAGATGCCTTGAGCGATAAAAGTCCTTATTGGACAGAACTATGTACGATTAAGGGTTTTCATTGGACAGTACTAGGTACGATAAGGATCCTTATCAGACCATACATTGTACGACAACATATACATATAAAGTTCTGATATAACCTTTTGAAAGACAATCAACTAATATCATATAATCCAGTATACTACCAGAAGTTATAATCAAATCTAACAAAATATTGTAAAACTCACATTAGATGTACTTATTTGAGGATGAATCACATATAACAATAACTTCAAATAATACACATAATCAAATTCTTTTCTTTAGTAGGTTCACACATATTTCTCTCCTTACTCCTTTTCTTTCCCAAAATGGTAATGAAGAAGATGAATTTAAACTCATCCTTATATATATATATATATATATATATATATATATATTAGGCGGTGAGTTTTATTATTTAAAACTCCCTCTCTCACATTCAAACATACATACACACACACACACACACACACATATATATATATATATATGCATCATAGGTGATTGCTTAAAAAAATATAATCACATAAACATTATTAATTTACTCACCAAATTCTTTCAAACCACCCCAAATTATATAACCGGAACCGGGTTATCACATTATTCACCCCTCAAAAGAATTCCATATCGGAATTCAATCAGTCAAATAACCACGAATATTCTGCTTTCATTTCAGACTCCAATTCCCAGGTTGCTTCTGAACTCTTATGAAAATGCCACTGAACTTTCCCAAGATTGATTTATTTGTTCCTTAAAACTTTTGTTGTCCGGTTAGTGACGGCCTCAGGAGTTTCCACAAAGTTCAACTTGTTATCAAATTGTACTTCAGCTAATGGTACTGCTAGACTTGGATCGACCAAACATTTTCGCAAGTTAGAAACATGGAAAGTGTAATGAATCGAGCTAAGTTCCTCTGGTAATTCTAATTGATACGCAATCAAACCAACCTGCTTACAAATTTTGAATGGCCTAATATACCTCAGACTAAGTTTACCTTTATTTCCAAATCTAACAACACCCTTCCATTGAGAAACTTTCAACATCACGAAATATCCTACTAAAAATTTAATCAGTTTATGGTGCTTATCTGCATAACTTTTCTGTCGATCTTGGACTGTTTTAATACGTTCACGTATCGGCTCAATCTTTTCATAAGTTACTTGAACAATTTCTAGACCGGTTAACTGCCTTTCTCCCACTTCATTCCAGCACAACGACTTTCTGCACTTTCGGCTATATAAAACCTCATAAGGTGCCGCCTGGATGCTAGAGTCATAAATGTTATTGTAAGCAAATTCAATCAAAGGCAGACGATTTTCCCATGATCCCCCGAATTCAATAATACAAGTCCTTAACATATCTTCAAGGGTCTAGATTGTCCTTTCACTTTGCCCATCGGTTTGAGGATGATACGCCGTACTTAATCTGACTTGAGATCTCATGGCACTTTGAAAACCCTCCCAAAACTTTGAGTTAAACCGAGTGTCCCTATCCGAGATGATGGATAACGGAACACCATGTCGAATCACAATCTCTTCAATATAAATCTTTTCCAACCTTTCCAAAAGATAATTCTCTTTGATCGGTAGAAAGTGCACAAATTTAGATAAATGATCGACGATAACCCATATAACATCATACCCTTTTGGAGTTCACGATAATTTTATGACAAAATTCATCGTGATCCACTTCCACACAGGGTCCAAAGACTATAAATTCCTATATGGTCTTTGATGCTCGATCTTTACTTTTAGACACGTCAATCATCGTTCTACACAACTTGCAATATCCTTCTTTAATCTTGCCCACCAATAAAACGGTTTTAAATCTTTATACATTTTATTAGTACCTGGATGAATTGAATATCGTGATTTATGACTTCTTCCAAAATAAACTCCTGGATATTCCCAAAACGCGGTATCCAAATCCTGCCTTGGAAGCATAAAATTCCCTTTTCATTCTTTATCAAAATTGAAATCATTTTGCCAACTCTTTTCGTTTTGAAATTGTTTTCTTCGACAACTTCACTTTGACATTTTAAAATTTCATTATGAAGGTCCGGAGCCAAATTTATTCTCATTGCAACTGCTTTGATTGTACCGCTTCTTTTTTTCCAGATAAGAGCATCATCTACCACGTTGGCCTTTCCTGGATGGTGAAGAATGTCACAATCATAGTCATTCACTAATTCAATTCATCGTCGTTGCTGCATATTCAATTCTTTCTTATTAAACAAGTGTTGAATGCTTTTATGATCTGTGAAAATCTGACATTTAGTTCCCAATAAATAATGTCTCCAAATCTTTAATGCGAATACCACGATCTCAAGCTCCATATCATGTGTTGGATACTGTTTCTCGTGATCTTTTAACTGTCTGAATGCATAAGAAATGACTCCCCCCTTTGCATCAATACGCAACCCAAACCTAGTTTTGAAGCATCACTGTACACAATAAAATCTTCAGATCCATCTAGTAGCGATAAAACTAGAGAACTGGCATAGACGGTCTTTCAATAACTGAAAGGCTTTATTCTGATCTTCTTGCCATTCATACTTGACATTCTTCCTGGTTAATTTGGTTAGTGGTGCAAACAATTTTTGAAAAGTTTTGAATGAATTTCCGATAATATCTTGCTAAACCCAAGAACCTACGGATCTCGGTAGGAGTTCTCGGTATTTCCCATCTTTCAATTGCTTCGATTTTTGCAGGATCTACTTTTATCCCTGCCTCAAAAATAACATGAACCAAAAACTGTACTTCTCTTGACCAAAACTCACATTTGGATAATTTGGCAAATAATTTTTCTTTCTTCAAAAGTTCAAGGATTAGAGGAAGATGTTTGGCATGCTTTTCTTTAGATTTTGAGTATATAAGACTATCATCAATAAACATAATAACGAATTTATCAAGATATTCGTTACATACCTAGTTCATTAGATCTATGAATGCTGTTGGAACAATGGTTAAATCGAATGGCATAACCAAAAACGCATGATGTTCGTATCTGGTTCGGAAGGCTATTTTGGCGATGTCCTCGTCTCTGCCTTTAAACTGATGATATCCCGATCATAAATCAATTTTAGAAAAGTAACTTGCTCCAACCAATTGGTCAAATAAAATCATCGATTCTTGGTAAGAGATATTTGTTCTTGATTGTCAGCTTATTCAGTTATCTGTAATCGATACAATACTCATAGATCCATCATTCTTTAACAAACAGAACCTGAGCACCCCAAGGTGAAGTACTTGGTCTGATAAAGCCTTTATCAAGTAATTCTTTCAACTGTGTTACTAATTCCTTCAATTCTGATGGTGACAGATGATAAGGTGCCCTGGCTACTGGTGCTGCCTCTGTTATCAAATCAATCTGAATTCAATAGACCGATCCGGTGGTAAACTAGTCAAATCATATGGAAATACTTTAGGATAATCACATACTACAAGAATAGACTCTTGCTTATCCTTTTCTTTCTTTGAGTCAATCACATAAGCCAAATGCCCATGACACCCTTTCTGAATACATATATGACCTTCAAGACAGTCAATAAACTGGTGTAATGATCCCGCCGATCACCATAAATCACAATCGGCCCTTTTTCTGACAAATTAATACTGATCATTATTTTATTGCATACAATATTGGCCTAGTTTTCTGCTAACCAATCCATTCCACCACACATCAAATTCTTTCATAGGTATATAAAACAATTGGATTGGCAACCCACACCCCTCGATTTCAATTTGACAATAATTAAAAGTACGGCTAACTGAGACTTGACTATTATTAGCAGTATCAACTACTAAAGTATAGTCAAGCGGCACAAAATTCACGTATGAACACCCCGCAAATAGTGGTGATACAAAATAGTAAGTTGCACCATAATCAAACAACACCTTAGCATATACGGAGTTAACGAGAAAAGTACCTACTACCACGTTTGGGGTTTCCTCGGCCTCATTTTTAGTCATTTGAAAAGATCGGCCCCTTGCCCCTGCTGGTCCTCCTCTTTGAACATTAGGTCTTCCACATGTACTTGGAGCATTTCCTCCCATTGTTAGCCTCGAAATTCTAATATGAGGATAATTCGATCTAATCTGATAAGGGGAGTTACATTGAAAACATTTTCGAGGAACTGGACAGTTTCTGGATAAATGACATGTTTCACCACATTGGTAACATTTCCTCTGATCGATACTACAATCACCCCGATGAACTTGACGACATCTTGGGCATGGTCTTTCACCAAAATGTTGGACATGACGGTTTTCCATTTTTACATACTTTGGTCTTCGGAAACTGGTTGAAGATCCTTCCCACTTTCTTTTCTATATTACTTTCTCTTCCCCTGCTTGTTTTGTTTCTTTCTGTAGTTTCGGCATCATCTACTGCCATTGGAAAAGTGACAGGACTCATGACAATTACAAACTCTCGTATTGAGGGTTTTAAACCCCAGATATATCTTTCAACTTTTATAGATTCGGTAGAGATATAATATTATGAAAATTGGGAATGTTCAATAAATCTTTCAGTATATTCCTGTACCGTCTGACTATCCTGTTCTAACTTAAACATTTGTTCCTCTAATTGTCTGACCGCAACTTTTGACATAATTGTTCTTTGAATCGATCAACAAATCCTAACCAAGACATAGTTTGCAAGATATATGATTTGGCTAAAGATTCCACATCCCACCAATACAAAACATTGGATTTCAACGTCAATACTGCAAAATCTGACCTTATCTTCCTCTGGACATTTACTGGTGTTGAACACAGATTCAATCTCTTTTAACCAGCACATTGCTTTTATTGGTTCTCTTTCTCTAGAAAATGTTGGGAGCTTACAAGTCAAGAACATCTTAATATCACCCCCTTTGTTGTTGGTAGCTTGAAGTTATGGATTTAGCTCGACTCTTTCTGTTTCAATTCTAATTGGTACTCCAAGAATAGATGTCAGAGTGTTTCTCAATTTACTCATTTCTTCTGCTAATACATCTCGAGTCACATATTTGAGTTGTGGCACAGGTTCTTGGTTTACATTTCCAGAGATTGATTCACCTGATCTGAATGAATCTCAAATTGACTTTGCCTTCCTCTTCCCTGATTTCTTCCACGGCTTCTACCCCTACCTCTTCCTTTGCCTCTACCTTTTGATAAACTAGTTGGAACATTTTCAGGTGAATTTTCTCTTCATTTGGGTTGGGGAGGGCGATTCTTTCAGACCATCGGGAATGACTGGCCATCTGCAAATTTTCAATATTAATAATCACATTCCCCAAATATAATAGGATGTCTAAGTACAAATATGTACCTGTAAATTCATAGTTACATTGGCTAGTTGTAATTTGAATTTACCTTGTATACTATCTTCTTAACCCATCATATTTATCCTAATGGTTCTATCTATGTCAGGGACCCTTAATATGCAAATAATACAGTTTAAGTCTAGGCATCATACTGAATACCTAAATCCTTAAACTCAGGCTCTGATACCAACTGTAACGCCCCAGGTTCCACATTTGCATATAACCATGCATTTCATATATTCAGAAATACAATCAATACATATTTGGCCCCAACAGTACAATAAACTATATTACATAATTGACAACCAAAAATTCTTTATCAAATTCTTGTACATATCTTGCATAGAAACCAATATTCCAAAAATTCAACAGATAGCATGCTACTCTTCATAAATCAAGTAAGCATAACAGGAAAATTTCACATTTCCCCCTTCCCCTTATCCTTGGTAATGCCTGACCTGCAATGCACATTTTTAAACATAAAATGAGGGTTAGACCTTGAGGTCTAGTAATAAATCCTATTTCTTTGCAATTACAGGGTGAAAATCATCAAAACTTGTTATAAAATCATATTATTAATTTTACAAATATCTAACAACTTTTATAAAATATAACTCAAATATAACAAACAAAATGTGAGTTATAAATTTCATTTCTTACCACAGATGAAATATAACCACTCAGGTTCTCATATCATTCTGTACGAAATACCCAGAGCTCCTATGGATCATAAGGACCACAACTCATAATCTTAACTTTTAAATCTTACAAAGAAATACGATCAACTAAAGCTCTTGGTTATTGACTAGAGCTTAAAAATAAGAATTGTATTTGAACTTAAAAGAAAATGGATTTTAATGATAACTAAAGACCCTCTGGGTTATTTATCAAATCTTTACTCTTTTGAACAACTTAAAATGTAATAACCAATACCTCAAAAACATTGTTTATTCGAAATATAGGAAATTAAAGCCTATGGCTATAAGCCATTTTCCTCCTCTGCACAACGTTATTGTTATCATATCTATAAGAGTAATAATTCCAAGTATTCACATCACAAAGAAATGATAACTCTGAATCATTGTATCTCATGGATGTGACAACAAGAGTTATGATCAAAACACATATTTCACAATTGTCACCCTTATCTCATGGTACACCTCTCCTTGATATGCCACCATTATTTTCTCATAAAACGTAATCAAATCTGATATTTTAGCCAGGAATGGTATTAAAATAGTTTCAACATTCTAAGTGATAACTGCCCTCACCGGACAACACATGGGCGATGAAACACCCTCATCGGTCAACACTTGGGCGATGAACACCCTCACCGAACAACACTTGGGCGATGAACACCCAATCCGGACAATATATTGAACGATAAACATCCAACCCGGACAACACTATAAATGATAAACACTTTATTCGGACAAGGCTTTGGACGACGAACACCCAATCCGGATGATGCCTTGAGCGATAAAAGTCCTTATTGGCAACACTATGTACGATAAGGATCCTTACCGGACCATACATTGTACGATAACATATACATATAACAGTTCTGGTATAACTTTTTGAAAGACAATCAACTAACATCATATAATCCAATATACTACTAGAAGTTATAATTAGATCTAACAAAACATTGTAAAACTCACCTTAGATGTACTTATTTGAAGATGAATCACACACAACAATAACTTCAAATAATACACAGAATCAACTTCTTTCCCTTAATAGGTTCACATAGATTTCTCTCCTTACTCCTTTTATTTCCCAAAATGGCAAAGAAGAGGATGAATTTTAAACTCATCCTTTTATATATATATACCTTCCATATTAGGCGGTGATTTTTATTATTTAGAACTCCCTCTCTCACATTCGAACATACATATATATATATATATATATATATATACATACATATCTATATATACATATATAGATATATATATATATACATACTTATATATATATATATATATATCTATACTATATTATAAAGCATTTGACAAAAACTCTTAAAAACCATTTTTTATGCGTAAAGTACTGTTTATTAATGCATATTACTTAAA
>NC_037529.1:59280169-59283764 GCF_001531365.2 Cynara cardunculus var. scolymus | reverse complement strand
AAAGAAATTACATAAAAATGAGAACTTTTAAATAGTTGATTTGATATTAACATTGATATTTTTTTTTCAAATTTTTATGATATCTTCAAATTTATATTTTATTCAAAGATAAAATCATCATTGCATTCTTAAAAACACATAAAATCATATTATAACATCAACAGAGACAAATAATAAAATAGAACATTAAAATCGAGATGCATTTCATGGCAAAATTGTAATAAACATGAAAAACTGAAACACTCGCCTGATAGTTTGAGGGCAAAACAAGGTTAAAATTGGAATGGGGAATTGCATCTATTCTAAGAAACGATTCTATGAGATTAGGAATGCGATAATCACTCTGCAGTATATACATTAGCGAGATTCATTGAATATACACGACATACGATTATGAAGAAGAAGAGATGGCAGACAATGTTCAACCGGGGATTGTAATTGCAGCAAATCGAGGTAATCATTTGGCTGATTCCATTTCGTATGCTTATTTTATTCAATCTTATTGTGCGATATGTCTATGAATCAGTAAGGAAAAGGAGCGAGAGAATCATGATTAGGAATTCCTTCTCTAAGTTCAAAAACACGGCTGCAAATCCTGTTGTTTTAGACGAAGATGAAGTTGACGATTTTGAAATGAACCAAGCTACATTTCAACCTGCTGAACCAGTTCTTCCATTCCAAGCAGCAGATGACTCAACGCATTTCGATGGTTAGTAAATAACGAATTTTCAAAATTTTGATGCTAACCAGACAAATTTTGAAAATACATGCTAAACTACTTTTGGTTATAGATGACATAAAACAACAGTCAAAATTGTAAATTAGGATCAAATTTTTGAATATCCATGATGTTCAATTAAGTAATATTTTACAATGCTTCAAATCATGTTATTTTAGACGAAGATGAAGTTGATTGTTTTATAATAAACCCAGGTGATGGTCAATTTGCTGGCCCATTTTATACAGTAGAAGAAGTAGATGACTCAATACATTTCAATGGTTAGTAAAGTTTAACATTTATTCTTACCATAATGTTCAATTCACCCAATTTCTTGACCTATCGAGATGGATTTGATAATCTTTGTTTGCTACTGCATTGCCAATCTGGATTCATTATAGGATTTGATAATCTTTTTTTGCTTCGAGAGTAACTCTTTCTAGCCTATAGATCATAAGCATTATAGGATTGTGAATCGTGTTGCATTGTGAATATGTATTCATTATAGGCACACATGTTTGACATAGGCACACATCTTATAAAGGGTTTGATTTACTGAATCGTGTTTTCATCACAAACAGTGATGAACACTGGATTGAGAAAATCCAAAGTACGACATGGAGAAACTTCATGGTTGTGCAGTTTCATGTGGGAAGTTCCACATGGTCATGTACTTGTGTTTAGTCAAGGCAATGTGGTGCAGGACCGTGTGATACTTGGTTCCATTTTGACATAGGCAGTATAGCATCCATGTTGGCCTTGCTTAGTCATGGTTGCTTCATGTTGGTCATGGAGGGTCAATATTTATCATGTACAAGTATGTAAGATAGTTCCAAAGCAACATAGTTAAAAAAAGGTTAGCTAGTGACCTGTTACGGTTTTGGCTTATAGGTAGTCGGTTTCTATACATTGTAAATTATATGATCAATATATTTGAAGATTGGATATCTCAATTTTTTAAAAAGGGTTATGATACGTGTATGGAAGTACCATTGGAGCATCGACAACATAAACATACAAGGTTTCCTGTAAAAGGTACAATGACAATGCTTGAGTAGCTCCATTTTACCCATCCTATTAAGAGAACCGATGATCCCTACCATATAAAGGTTTAATGAGATCATATCAATGTGTAAACAAAGTTTTTTACACTGTCTGTGGGGTTTCATTAAATAATCTTGTGTGTTCATTGAATGTTTCTAACGAGTTATGTTTCAATACATGCATGAAAGCCTTGACTTACCATGCTATTTAGCTGACTATTTGTATGCATTTAAGAAGCTAGAACATTGGTTGTACACAATGGCAAGGGCAAGGTCAAAGTCCATTAGGTTTGATCACTTTCATTTATGAAGAATATACTTGGTTAAAACATGTCCAACATGATGAAATTGGCTTCATCACAAACAGTGATGAAATTGGCTTCACCATTCTACTTCTCCCAACAATTTGTCCTATTGCAGCCTATGTTGTTCATGGAGGGATTAGAATGCTAGGACAACCATCAACGAACAGTATGGTGTCTTTTTGGGAAATCTGGATTCATTATAGGATTTGATAATCTTTGTGTGCTTTGCTTCGAGAGTAACTCTTTCTAGCCTATATATCATAAGCATTATAGGATTGAGATCAGTTAGGCCATTCTCCTTCTCCCAACAGTTTGTCCTAGTGCAGCCTATGTTGTTCATGGAGGGATTAGAATGCTAGGCCAGCCATCAACGAACATTATGGAGTCTTTTTGGTGTTTCATTGCAAGCACCTTTGAATCATAATTTAGGAAGGTCTACCACCCAGATTGATTGGAGATCTGTAAACCAAAAATCATCATTTATTTGAGTTCTCTTCTACAGGTTGATTGTTTTCTTACATAACTTTCACTTCCTTGTTAGGTGCATTTCTTGACATACATTGTTCATACATTGAGAAATACAGGAGTGTTTTGTCATCTTACTTTTGAGAATTTTTGTTAAACTGTACTTCCTTCGGTTGTTTTTGAAATCGTTGCTGAAACAAGATTCAGCAGGTTATACAACCAGTTATGGTTTAATCTAGAAAGAGCTACTCTCGAAGCAAACAAAGAATAACAAAGTCTATAATGAAACCAAATGCATCTTAGCTTGTTCATTGTGATGAAACCAGATGCATCTTAGCTTGTTCATTGTAACTACTAATATGTATAATTTGTAATGAAACCAACTGTAGCTCAAGTTGTTGGCCCAGTTCTTACAGTCGAAGAAGCAGATGACTCGACACATTACACTGGTTAGTGAAGTTGAACATATATTATTACAATAATGTTCATTTCCCTCCCGAAAATCAACAATAATGAATAGATAATGAAATAGACTTAGAGATTTTTTTGAATAGATTTCATTAAGTTGAACTTTGGTTGATAAATTTTGCAGAACCCCAGGCTCATCTAAATAAGAAACCTTCTTCATGTCATCATCTACAACAGCAGGAGAATCCACATATTGTAATGAACCCAAATAAGAAGATGTCTCAACTCATTTGAATGGTTAGTAAAGTTGAACCGGTAGTCTTAACATAATGTTGAAGTCATTTGTAATTATTTTAGACTGCTACAAATTCGTTTCTTCTATACATTTTTTTTCCATATATGCATTTTATGAATCTCATCTAATTATGACTGTTCTTACACATCTGTCAGAATTTATTAAGTTGAAATTTGGTGGATAAATTTTGCAATACCCGAGGATCATGCAAATACGAAAGCTTCTTCGTGTCATCAAATCCACAAGCACGAGCATCCACATAATGCAATGAACCCAAATGCAGTACAAGATTATGAACCAGTTCTTCCAGTCCAAGAAGTAGATGTCTCAACACATTTGAATGGTAAGTAAAGATGAACCG
>NC_037529.1:59274475-59279399 GCF_001531365.2 Cynara cardunculus var. scolymus | reverse complement strand
CAGATGATGGTCGTGAAGTTGTAATTAGATCAAGACGGAAGAGAGCAAAAACAAATAAAAAAACTTCTAATTGTAATCCACATATTGTAATGAACACAAATGCAGTACAAGATTTTGAACCAGTTGTTCCAGTCCAAGAAGCAGATGTCTCAACACATTTGCATGGTTAGTAAAGTTGAACCGGTAATCTTAACATAATGTTGAAGTCATTTGTGATTATTTTAGACTGCTGCAAATCCGGTTCTTTTATACATTTTTTTTCATATATGCATTTTATGAATCTGATCTAATTATTACTGTTCTTACACATCTGTCAGAATTTATTAAGTTGAATATGAATTACATTACATACAAATGTATGATGTTCCTCCATTGAACAATTATTTCACAAAATTCAATCTGATTAACCAACCACAATGTTGTGTCAATCAGATGATGGTCGTGAAGTTGTAATTAGATCAAGACGAAAGAGAGCAAAAACAAATATAGATACAGTTAGTGGTGTAGTCACAAAAGATGTCATATATGAAAATGTATCTGGGATTGGTAAGTTATATCTAAATACGATCGAGATAACATTTACTCTTTATAAATATGCATTTTATATTGAAGTGAACTTATTGACCATACAATGCAGCTTCAATGGAACATGAAAAAAAGTCCTTCGATGTGTACCAGAAGCAAACAGCGTCAATATGGGACAGTAGATGAAGTTTGCCATACGGATAAAAAAACAAGAAATATAGGTGAAAATTCATTATATAAATGATGTGAAATTTGTTTCATTATTAGAGTAGATAAAATCACATGACATATGCATTGCAACACTAACATCTTTATTGTTTGGTTTATAACATTTGCATTAGGACAAAACCGACGAAAGAGTATTGCATTAGATGAAACAAAGGCTGGGGGGAAAGATGAAACGAATAAAAGTAAGGAACGACTAGAAGAATCTGATTCAAGTGAAGGAAATCAATGCGGATTGGAGAATTTGAGAACTAGAACGTCACCAAGAACCTTATATCAAACAATCATTGGTTTAAACGACGCCCAAAAGAATGTGGTTAAACAAATGGGGCTTGGTGCTTTATTAGAAATGACCATTAATGGATTGCCATCGAAGCTTGGTTTTTATGTTGTCGACAACTGTTGGTCCCGTAAGGGTCTACAAGAAGAGAAACAGTTTGTAGAAGGAGGGGATGAATACAAACACAGTATTTTCAAATTTAAAATATATATTGATAGAGAAGATCAATACAGATTTTACAAGATTGTTTGCGGAAAGATAGGGTAATAAAAACCTATCTAAACAATCTTTGGTTACATACATAGCAATTACAAGAAAAGAAGTTGCTAAAAGAAGGATCCTTTACTTAAGCTAGAAGATGTTTGAAGTAAGAATTAGGTTAGAGAGAGAGATGCACTCTCTGCATGGAGAAGAAACACTTCTATTTATACCAAGTGCATTAAATGTCCATTTAATGCAATATGGTAGGTTTAGAGTGCGTGTCAAGCCTTAAGAGGAAGGCTTGTCCTTTGTTACAGTGTATAGTACAAAATCACTATTCATGAGCAGAAATCCTTACCTAAAGTTGGTGGACAAAGAGTCGACTAGTCGGCTCCGTATCGTACTATCTTTTGTAAGGGTATGGGTTTTTTCCTTTGTGTGCATAAGGACAAGACAACAACAATCGTACTAAGCAAGCTTCATTTGATCGCTGAATGCTGGAATGACCTGAAGGTCTCATCATCATTCGCTGAAGCTTGAGCAGTCTTTACACATATGTAGACAAGCTTGTAATCACTGAATACCGCTTCAGATCACGTACTCGCCGGTCTCTAATCTTCAGTTACAGTCTTCGACGTTTGCTGAAGGTTCTTTGGTGTGAGTGTTGTCTTCTTGAAGTATTGCTGTCTCTGATAGATTTACAATGCAAGTTCTTCAGCGATCACTGAACATACTCAGTGAAGATCGCTGGAACTGAAAATACAGAAACATAAATACAACGTATAGGTGAAAAGGGATTATCATCAAATCACTGAGAGAGAGGATCAACAATCTCCCCCTATTTGATGATATCAAGATAACATAAAGAAGGTTATCAAATAATAGTAAGGAAAAGTTATATACAAAGTCTATTTTGGCATCTTTTTCAGTTTGGTCAGTCTCAGCTTGAAAGGCTTTCTTAAGTTATATCTAAGAAAATTACAAGTACGAAACTGAAACTGAAAGCTTATTTACTGACTTATAGATTGTCAGTAAATGAGAAAAGTAACATTGGAACTCATAGACTTGTGCCCCTATTACTTTTTTCAGGGATCTTTTTCAGTGAAGTACATGGAATACTTATTTTGTTAATCATAGGAAATATTACAAGTATTACATTACATGTCCAGAACTTACAGAATATAAGTATAATCACTAAAAGGAGATATAGTACAAGAAGTTACTAGGAAAAGTGGAAAGTTGTTACAAAGAGAAACTAATCTAGAGATCTTAGATCTATGTACCCATGTACACTTTCACCAAGTTTTCTTCGACATAGGAATTCCCTTCGTATCTTCAGATCTACGACTTTTCCAGGCATGCTATCATCTATCCAGAGCAAAAGATAAATCAAATGATCCATTAGACAAAGATGTAGCTCTGGCATTCTCTGAAATCTGATTTCACCTTCATAGTCAAGGAATATAACTCCTAACTCAGATTTAAAATGCACAGAGTTGAGTGTATAGGGACCTTTATCTGGCAAGTCAAGATTCAACATAGAAATGTTTGTACTCTTATGAGCCTTCAGGACTTCATCTAAGGAGAACCTTGTTTCATGTTCATTCATTAGGAATGGTCCTTCATTAGGATCATAGAGTATTTGTTTCTTCTTCCCATCTTTCTTCAGAGTTGGCCGGTCAGGGACCTTGACATACCTAGACATTCTTTTGATGAGCTCGTTGATGGTGTCCTCGATAAGTGTCTTGTGTCTCGACTTGGATTGCTGAATGGCTTGTCTGAACTCCATCCATTCGCTGTATCCATAGCGGCCAAGGTAGGAAGGGTACTCGGTAATGCCATCAAGATTATCCCTGGCAATGAGCATTGAGACCAGTGTTCCACCGTCTTTAGAACGTCCGCTGATACTGACGCTGATAATTGGGCAGGGACTGAGTCTCTTTTTCAGTTTTGCTTCGCTCCATTGCTTGTCCTTATCCACCAGCTTCAGCTTCTTCTTGCGTTCAACTTCTGCAATCGAAAGAAGTTTAGCCTGGGCTTGGACAACATTCACCGTTTTCTTGGACTTTTTCTTGGGAAGGACTTTTTCTGCTAGTGACTTAGCCAGCTTCAAGTTGTCTTCAGTCTGTTTTCTTTGAAGTTCTAGCTCTTTTTCAGCCCTTAATGCCTCGAGTCTTTCAGCTTCAGATAAGAAGTCAAACTCACCACCACTAGAGGTACGAAAAGGGATTTTTTACTCTAGTCTGGTCGAGTGACTCCTTCAGCTGAGACATCTGCTGGTCGGTTGAAGCACAAGAGACGGGTTGATCAGGTACCCGCTCCTGTCGATCGCAGGTTGTTGATGGAATATGAAGTTGATATTATGAAGTAATCACTACCTGAGAGGTAGAGTCTTCAAACAAGGGTTGTTGAGGGATTTTGAATAATACCTTCAAGTTACCTTCTTCAGCGACCGCCTTGCCTTTCGACTTGGGGTCCTGGTTCCCTGATGGAGTCGATTCACCTTGCTTTTGCTCCCCCTGGGATGCGGAATCCCCGAGAGTAACACCTTTGGTGATGGTTGATGGCTTCTGGAACTTGATGGTAAAGTCATCTTCATCATCATCATGGTCGTCACCATCTAGATCATCTCCGGTGTCTGGAATGACAGGTTCATCATCGTCTTCATCATCATCATCTTCATCTTCATCAACATCATCATCATCACCAGCAGCAGCGATGGTATGGGCATCATCCCTAAGGATGGCATCTACAACCTCAGCTAGAGCAGCTTCGGTGGTAGGGATTACAGGAGCAACAATTGCTTCAGCTCTAGGAGCCTCAGCCTTAACTGCAACTAAAGCTGATACTGGACCAACGGCCTGAGAAGTCGTAGGAGCAGCATCGGATGATTCACCAGAATTGGACCTCATCTCCCCTTCTCTGGCTAAGACTTGAGAGAATTGGCCAGAGAGTTCATCCAAGCGCTGACGCTGGAGAACTATTGAATCCTCCAGCCTTTGCAAAGCATTGGCTAGAGTTGTCATTGCCTCATGCGTCTCATGGAGCTGAGTGCGATCATTGGCAGAGAAAGAATGTGCAATCACTGGAGCTGGTTGACGGACAACATCCAGGATTTGTTGAAGAAGACCAGTCTGCTGATCAGTGATAGCCTGAGCATCGTCAGCCCTGCTGTGAAGAACAACAATGGCCTCGTTGTTGGCTTGAACAGCTTCTTGGAGAATCAGGAGATGACTTTGAACTTCTTGAACATCCACCTGCAGGGCAAGGAAGTTCGCATCAAGATCGCCTTGATGGGGCATCTCTTGGTGAACTTCGTTGATCTTGGAGAGGACGGTATCAACGGTAGGAAGGAGAAGCTTGATATCAGATGACATATCATAGTCATCATCAATTTCTTCATCTCCTCCATCATCTTTTTCTCTTTCTTCCTCTGTCGCTTCCTGAGCATCAGGCTGATGCATCAAAGAAAGACCTGCAAAAGTAGAAGTGTGAGCTGAAGGCTCAAGGTTAGAATAAATGAAAGGGTAGGAAGATGGAATACCTGAGGGGCCTTCAGTGACATCTAAAGGATTGTCACTGGCATGAGCAAAGATGTCCTCGAGAGGATGGACATCTGTATGCTGAGGAGCATCAAGAGGAGCAGCCTCAAGTCCAGTGATGCGCGTCTCAGTATCAGGAAGGACAGTCGCT
>NC_037529.1:59272187-59274190 GCF_001531365.2 Cynara cardunculus var. scolymus | reverse complement strand
GGGGGGGGTTTCCCTTGTCATGGCCACCTTAGAAGAAGAGGTAGTAATGGACACAATTGAAGAAAGTGACACATCACTGTCCCTCAACTTATGATCCAGAATTCTGGATCCAAGCCTGAAAGCTGGAAGGTTTCCTTCTTTGGGGTAAAGACTCTTGAAGATCTTAGTCAATGCCATCGAAAGAAACCTGGTATAAGGCACCACCATTTCTCGCTGGCGCTTGTTCAGCTTAAGCACCAGGTCATCGAAAATGACTGCAACATAATTTATATTGCGACGCTGAATCAGAGATACGCCTATGATCAAGGCGATCCTAGAGGCCTGGTCCTGACCTCCAGTTTTTCCACCCATGCACTGGATGAAATGAGAAAACAGGTATTGCCAGACAGCTGACATCTTGTTTTTCTCAATCTTCGACAAGGACTTGAGAGGGGCGCTGGAGTCCTTCTTCATTGGCCACTGATAGCTGATGGCGTCGAGAAAATTGATGATCTCGGTGGAGGAGGGTTCGCTGTCGAAGGGACTCTTGGGAAGACGGAGGACTGAGCGGAATGTAGAAACCCCAAAGTTCACATCCATGCGGTTGAAAGTGAAATGCATTTGCTCCATTCTGCGTTCAGCATCGTCTTGGACTTCAACAACCTCAGCAGTGTACCATAACTGCTGAAGGAGTTCTTTGACCATGAGGGGCTCATGGTTGAGAGCATAGCCTAAGGACGACTGTTTGAGGAAGTCAGCCGCCTCTTGGTAATGTGCTCTTGTGGAGGGTATCTCTAACAAGGCAACGTGGTTGTTGGCCTTGATAGAGATCTCGTCAATGGAGAAGTTGATGTTCTTGGCAGCCATCTATTTATTGTTAAATAAGTAAAATAAACAGGAAGAAACAGATTTGTTAGAAATAAGCCAAGAATTTATGGTTAAAGAGTACAGAAAAAGTTTTTAAACAAGGAAAAACTTCATTTGAAAAATCCTTAAAAGGTTAGGGTTTTTCAAGTAGAATGTGTATAAAGAAACATGATTAATAATCAAGAAAGAGATGATTAAAACCCTTTACAGTTCAATACATTAAGAGAACAAAGTTCTTAATCATATTAAACACATTTCTTATATCGAAGTAAGAAAGAAGATTCTGACCTTTGAAGATGAAGAGGAAAGGTCGAAAGGTTTGAAGATGAGAGAGTGCTTGCTTTGGAGAAATCTTAGCAGAAGTTCGTCTAAGAATTTTGAAAGCGTAAAGAGAAAAGTGAAGAAGAAATCTCATATTTATAGGTAGGAGGAGAGAGAAGAAATATGAGAGAGAAAAAAGACGACGGTTCGAAAAAGTGGTCATAATAAGAAATATGCCACGTTCTCATCCACGATTGGATGACATTTAATGAGGTAGCGTAATGACATATCATTTTGTGCGTCTCAAAGCGTTGCTCATAAGAAACAGAGAATGTCGTCATAAAGACGATTCATTAACTATTTTCTTTTAAAAACAAATTTTTTTAAGAATATGAAGAGTCATTCAGTTAAAAGGATACTGAAAAACTCTATTTAAAACATTTTATCACTGAAAAAGAGAAAGTATTCAGTGATGGTTTTAAGACATCAGGTTTTAGTGAAGAGAGTCACTGAAACTTGGCATTTAAAAAACTTTTTGATCACTGACAAGAAAAGTTTCAGTGATCTTTTAGATTTCTAAGATAAGTATAAAGATATACTTGAAGATGTGGTCACTGAGACCACCTTTTAAAATATTTTATCACTGAAAAGAGAAAGCTTCAGTGAAAGTTTTAAGTTGTAAAAAGAGAAGAGTAATCATACCTTAGAGATAGATATATTTACTCAAAAGTTCAGTGTTAGGGATAGAGCACTGAATCCTTTCACTTACTGACTGATGTTTAATGACTGAAGGTTAATCTTCAGTGTTCAACATCCCCAATTCGCTGATCAAGATATTAAATCTTGTCTCATCAAGAGGCTTGGTGAAAAGGTCAGCGAGTTGATACTCCGTTGGA
>NC_037529.1:59270204-59272087 GCF_001531365.2 Cynara cardunculus var. scolymus | reverse complement strand
TGATCGCTGGAACCGAAAGTACAGAAACACAAAAATACATCGAAAGGAAAAAGGGATTATCATCAAATCACTGAGAGAGAGGATCAACATATATACCGAGGAAAGAGTGGATATCCTTGAGCAAAGATGGGGTCTTTCATGGTGAGGTACCTTTTGAGTACAAGGTCTCTTTTACAGGTATAGCTTCAAATAGATTATGTTGATTTCTCATTTCTCCCATGCGATCCTCAATCATCGTTAACTTGTTGTTGATGTATTTAAGTTCTACAGAATGTCCCCTATGGTGCCACTAGTATAGTGGGCACCCGAGAGACATAGATTAGTGGCCAATAGGGTGGTGACTGAGGTTTCTCCAAGTTCAACACTAGTGGGAAGCTTTAACAACTTCAAAGTGATATTGCTAATGGAGGTGGTTGTGGTTAGCCAAGCAATGCCCTCTATAGTGGGTATTCTAGCATCAAAATTCTATGCAATAATAAGACACGAGAGGGGTATACATACTTTGTTTCTGGTATATGCTTGGTGAAAGTCTACTTCCATGAGGAATGCAAGGTCGATAGGAAGATTGTTGATGATGCAAAAAAAAAGATTACACTTGTTTTTGGAAAGTATTTTGTCATGTATTGTGAGCCAGTCGCCAGAGGTTATGACGAAGGAACTATAACCAAACCGTAGCCTCTATAGTGAGACTGTTAGCAGGAAGGCATTTTCTTTTGCCACTCGATGGCCAAAGAAGTAAAATTTTCATCCTTGCATAAAAGTGGCAAAGGCATAGCATTCAGCTTCTTTAAGGCAAGGAATCGATTGATTGTGGCCGCATCACATCACATGCAGTGGCCATGTATCTTCATTTTAGTGCCCTTTTCCCAGCAGATTCATAGAACTCTCGGATAAACAAGGCATTGGATTTATGAGTGGTTACAGCAATGAAGTCCTATTCTTGTTGTTCAACCTTACTCTTGATAAATGGTGTGTTATTCAAAAACTCTGGACCAAAACCCTTTTCTATGTTCAGCTTCTGGTTCATGAACACAACATACAGGTCTATTGTAGTGGGAGTGGTGAACCACCTAGGCTTGCTACTCGATAGGGACCTATTGGGTTCTGTGAAACTAGGAGGAGTGGTCAAACTGTCCTCGTCATCCTTAGATCTGTGAAACTAGGAGGAGTGGTGGAACGGTCCTCGTCATTCTTAGAGCCATTTGTAGAGGCATTGGCAAAATCATTAGAGTCTAAATCACAGTGGCACTCCAGAACTGATAGATTCAGAGAAAAGTGAACCTAATTCAAAGTTAGCCCTGTGAGGCATCCTTGGCATAAACCACTAAATATAAACAATTGATGATAGAAAAATCAAATTTTAAAGTAACTTAAAGAAAAACTCTTTGGCTAAAATCTCTGGTAGTGACATCAAAAACTTGGTGTGGAGGAATCTGTACCCTTAAAAGGCTATAATAACAAGTAAATCATGCAAGTATACATGGCTTACAAGTATTGTCCAAATAAATTAATAATGGTAAGTAATACCAAATATCGTTCCATGAAGATTTAAAATGCAACGAGTGTCACAAAAGTTAACTTTAAAGTGAGATTTCAGAAAAAGGGTTTTTGGAAGCAATAAAGTTTTAGAGAGAAAATAATGTTGAGAGAGTTGGCAACCAAATACTGAAATGTAACTATAATTAAAAGATAGTATGGATGCAAGATCAGGTTGGATTTCAACAACGAAGTGTAATGAATATTGCTACAGAAATAACTCTTTACAACACTACTAGATTGAACGACCTTCCAAGGAAATGAAGATTAGACCATATGTTGGAAGTAGAGATGGCCAAATGGGCCCGGCCCGGCCCGGGACCGCCGGAGGACCGGGACCGGGACCG
>NC_037529.1:59261184-59269774 GCF_001531365.2 Cynara cardunculus var. scolymus | reverse complement strand
GACCGGGACCGAGACCGGGACCGGTTACGCCGGGACCGGTTATGGCCGGTTATGAGAAATGTGAGGACCGATTGGGACCGGCCCGGGACCGGTTTTTGGCCATCTCTAGTTGGAAGTGCACTTGGTGATGCATCAATCCTAAACTAGTACAGATCTTGCCTTTCTTTCCATATAGTTTTGCAACCCATAAGATTACGACGACTCTTTATAGCCTCTACAACACCTAGTAAAAATATTTGCATGTTAATTTTACATCCAACTCATCTGAATAAAATAACATGTATCAGTTTGTTAAAGAGTACCAGATGAAATATTAATACCATTTGTGATTAGCAAAATAAATTTCTATTAGCAAAACAATCATCGATTAACTCTTGGCGTAATCTCACAACCCTCACTTACACCCATACTAAGATATTTAGCCTAGCATGACTGAATGTAAGTGCTTAAAAAAATGACATAGATGGAAATGACCGAATGTAAATGACATACAAGTAACATATGCACAAAAAATAAAGAGAAAGCTGGAAAAGTTGCTGTAGCAACTGACAGTGACGAAGAACACTTAAAAGTACTTGCAAAATGATATTAAAAAATAACATGGACCCAAAGCTTAGATGAAGCTTTGTTCCAGATGACAAAGTGATATTGTTCAAAGTGTTACTACAAAACAAAAGATTACCCCCATATATATACTAGCCAAGGGGAATTAAAAGTGCTAGAGGTTAATAACCATTGGTTATTAACCAATGGATAATACAAAAGATACCCTAGTACAAAATATGATTAAGTACAAAAGGTTAAGGTATCTTTGCAGTGATATCTTCTATCAAACTTGCCTGCTATCAGTACCAGAAGATGTTGCAGCAACGTATACACCTGCTACAACAACATGATTGAGCCAGTTGTAACAAATTTCTAGTGTCTAGTGCTGCAGCAACATATACACATGTTACAACAATGCTTATGTTAGCATTTTATTCACCAAATACATAAAACAGTACCATTCCTGCATCCTAGCTCCAATGAATGTAAAACCATAAATTAAGACTAAAAGACTCAATAGAGGATTGAGAAAGGTGTAAAATGAAGTGAAACAAAGTTATAATTAGGTGTTAAAGTGTATTGTTTTGCATACTTATCAGTGTACCAAAACGGGTAAAAATATTTTTGCGTAAAAATTTCACCATGGAAGACCAAAATATAATGATTGTTATTAGAGTTCTGTAAAGAACCCATGAAGTCGATCACCATACATCAAAAAGCTCCACTTCTAGAATGTTATCAAGTGACATTTGATTCATTTTAGAGATGTTCTCGGTCCATTGGCATTCTTCATACTACTCAATAAACTCATGTGAGTCCTTGAAAACAGTGGGCCAAAAGGACCTACTCTGCAAAAATTTTGCAGCAGTGCAGTGTCCACCATAGTGGGATGCATAGCAACCAAGAAGTATGTGGCATTGTTTATTTCCATGAACACACCTTCTCAATTTTATATGTGCCAATCTTGAATAAGTAAGGGTCATGCCAAACATATTGTGTACTATCATGCAAAAACTTCTTGAACGGTTGTCCACTCATTCCATGAGGTTTAAGCCTACATGAAAAAAAATTAGCCATGCCAGCATACCAAAGAGTACCATAGTGATGATGTTGTGCAACTAATAATTGTTCATTAGGAAAATTCTATGGAACCAGAGTGGGTTCCAGAGTGGACATTATTCTCTCGAGTCCAGACAACTGGTCAGTTACTTGGGTGTTGGTTCCCTTTCTATCAACTATCTCAAGGTCGAATTATTGAATTAAAAGTACCTATCTAATAATTCAAAGCTTGGGTCAACCTTACTTATGAGATACTTAATTGTTGCATTATCAATGTGCACTATGACTTTCGTGCCTATCAAATAAGACCTAAGGCAATCAAAACCAAACACCACTGCCAACAACTCCTTTTCATTGACATTATAGTTGATTTGTGCTTCAATTAATGTTTTTCACGCATAATATATGAGGTGAAAAACTTTGATCTTTTCGCTGTCCTAAAACAACCCCTACAGCCCACTCCCTGGCATCACACATAATTTCGAATGGGAGTGTCCAGTCAGGAGTGGTCACTATAGGTGTAGTGACTAAGGGTTTTTTTTTATGGTTTTGGAGGCATCCCTACGTTCTTGGGTGAATTCGAACTTTTGGTTATTTTGGGGAAGTCCTTAATAAACCACCTATAGAACCCGACATGTCCTAAAAATATCAAAATTCCTTTCATAGTGGTGGGATCAGGGAGTTGTCCTATCACTTCTAATTTGGCCCTATCTACTACCAATCCTCACTTAGAAACTTGGTGATCTAACACTATTCACTTCCAATTGGTCTCACACCTCTCTAGGATTTTCTCAAAGTTCCTAAGACATTCCTCAAATTAAAGCCCTATCACCGAAAAGTCATCCATAAATACTTCTATGGTGTCATCTATCGTATAAAAAAATTGCCATCACGCAACGTTGAAAAGTGGCGAGGGCATTACACAACCATGAAGGCGTCATTTAGATAGCAAAGGTGACGTAAGGACAAGTGAAAGTAGTCTCTCTTGATCCTTGAGGGCAATAAGGATTTAGTTATAACCCGAATACCCGTCCAAAAAGCAATAAAACCCATTCTCGGCTAACCTATCAAGCATTTGGTTGATGAATAGTAAGGGGAAATGGTCCTTCTTAGTGTCTAGGTTGATTTGTCTATAGTCCATGCAATTATGCCACCCGCTCACAACAACCAGACTGACCTAGTGGAGAAATCAGGAATACATAAACAAAAATGGCAATTGGACCAGAGATTGTTCTTTCTATGACCCCTTAATTGAAACAAGATATACTACAGGGTGCTTACCTAGCCAACGCTTAGATCTGGCCCTTCTGATACAATCAAATAGAAATCCCCAAGAGCTCTATATTCTAGGAGCCCAAACTATGTGATTGAATAAATCCTCCTCTAAAAAAACATTCTGATACATTTGTAAAAAATTGAAACTAACACTAGGAATCTTTGAAGTTACAAAGGTGTGGTTGGAGCACATATTGTGTTTTCTGGGTCCATGCAATTATGTCATCCAGTCACAATCCTAGTGGGAATAAGCTCATCCTTTTCATTTGCCACAACGATGGTGCCTCCTTTCTTGGGGACATATTGAACGAGCCTCGCACAACTACTACATGCTATGGGGTACATAATTTTTGCATTTAACCTTTTTAAGATCTTTTTCTTAACTACCTCCTTCATGATAGGGTAACCTTCTTTGAGGTTGAATCTTTCTAGGGTGGTCACTCTCGAGGTTGATCTTATGTTGACATAAGGAGGGGTTAATTCCATTGATATCCGCAATAGTCCATCCCAATGCATTTTTATGTTGAGCCAATAGATCAATTAGTTGTTGCTCTTGTTCTTTATTCAACTTGGAAGAAATGATATAGGAAGTTTATTTTTTTTGGCATATTCCAAGTAGGAAGGTAACAGTTCAGTCCTAAATTGGGGTTGCTTAACCAAGGTAATTGGACACTTTAGTCTTTGAAATCTAGTTGCTCAAAAGCTATCAAATTTTTGTTACACTCAACCTCAAAAGTCTCATCGCTGTCAAAGTCACAGTGGTCATTATGACTGTCCGCTAACTCGGGAACTAAATTGGTACTTAACGAGCTAATGGACAAACATTTCTCAGATTCAATGAAGTTAAGGGATTTGAAGACATTACAAAGTAACCTCTTGGTCATGGTCATGGTAAGCTCCCCTTTTTGGACATCGATAAGAGTTCATCTGGTCTCAAGGAAAGGACGTCCTAGGATAATAAGCACATTGTTTTCCATCTCATTGTCTAAGATTAGAAAATCAACAAGAAAATGAATTTGTTCACCTAAACTAACACGTCTTCTATTTTTCCTTTGGCATATGCTAGGGATCGGTCCGCTAGTTTTAGAGTCAATGGTTGTGGGTCTAGCCTCTACAATACCGAACTCTAGAAATATGGACAATGACATCAAATTGATAATAGCCACCAAGTCACAAAGTTCATGACTAACTTCTTTTAACTCCACTAGAGCATGGATAATGAAACTACCCGGATCTTTCAATTTGGTGAGGAGCGCACTATATTCGTGGTTAACGCCACCATTTCAAACTCTCCTAATCTCTTCTTTTTGTTCAAAATGTCTTTCAAAAAACTTAAAATAGTTTGGCATTTGCTACCGATCATATGTCAATATGAAGTTTAAAAATATCCAAAAACTTTTTAAATCGAGTCTCTACCGGTTCCCTCACTAATCCATCGTTGAACAGCAAGGGATTTGCGAGGGAAATGGTTTTTGGCCTATCCATCGCTGATTTGCAATAGATATTTTATGTCGCTAATAACCGTCGTTGATACTCTATCTTCTAGTAGGGCGCACATGTGTATAATACAGTATACGGTTACAAGGACGTTTCTCAGTTTTTAATTTTTTTACGATTTTCCAGTGAACCTATACATGTAAATATAAAAACAAGCCTCGTTCAACAAATTTAATTCAATAATCGGAGCTCTATACCATGGTTATAGGTTGATAAATGGTAAATGGACAATTGGCAACTTGAAAGCAAGGATCTCTCTTTTTCTTATTATTTTTGTTGGGTTACTTTTTCTGTACGTATTTGCCCTACATAGTTGTCGGTTGACATTATTGACATTTGGACATCAATCATGAGAAAACTTCAGGGGTCATTATGGGAGGACGTTATGGATTTAAAGGATATTCCACTTGCTCTGAAACCCAATAATTTTCTTGGAAGTCAACAGCAAAAATTGCTTTGAAATCCAATAACTTCTTGGAAGTCAACAGCAAAAATTGCTTTGAAATCCAATAACTTCTTGGAANAGTCAACAGCAAAAATTGCTTTGAAATCCAATAACTTCTTGGAAGTCAACAGCAAAAATTGCTTTGAAATCCAATAACTTCTTGGAAGTCAACAGAAGAATCTTAACAACTAATTAATCCATTAAGTATATGTATGTTGTGGAGTAATGAAATGATTATACTTTGATAATCAAACCAATAAAAAAAAGAGCGAAGTGAGCTCTTTTTATATATTTTTGGTTTGGCAGCTAACCACTTATCAGTCTTTAGTTTCATCATTTCCTCCTTACCGACGTGTTCCTTTTTGCTCCATTTTCTGTTTTCATCAGGGAAAAATATGTGTGTTAAATAATTCATGCATCAACCTCTCAACCAACTTAACATCACAGCAGATTCATCTAAGTGAGACATTGTTTTGATAGACCCTTGCTGGAAGAAGAATACTCGTTTGTGTCTTTTGGTTAATTCATATGAGTCAAAGAACTGCTACGGGAACTTCGTTTAGAAGCTTAATATGAATATCCCTCGTCCTCGATTCCTAGCCATCTTCATGCTTGAGTTCGATCTATAGTTGATATCCCAGCTTCACCCAAAGGTTGTTGACAAACTATGATACAAAATGGAAAAAGGGCTTGTGGACATCTGCAAGGTCCCTTCTACGGACTTCTGCAAAGACCAAATTAACAGAAACGTTTTGAAAAGTGGCACGGTCATGTTGCATATAGGGTCATTGATCATACCGTGCGGTAAATTAAATGACAAAATGCTTGATTTTAAGATTTGAATTGTGTTGGGATTCCTTGGGTTTGTTGTATAAACAAACCACTAATGTTTTAGCCAAGAATCATCACGAAATTGGGAGAGAAATCGTGAGAGTATTAGCACTAGCACCAAGATTTATGAATCACTTTCATTTGTAATCCCCCTTTTGGTTTCAGGTTTTCCCTTTCTCTTTGCTTAATAATAAGTTATAATTACTTACATTACCACACCTTTCGCTTGTGATGAACCACGTTAAATCCATGAATATTAATTCTTTGTGTGCTGATGGTTATATAAATATTGCATTGTTCATCTTGTTTTTCAGATCTAAGTTTTTTTTTTCACCTTTGCGGGCAAATTTCAGACCTTTATCGATCATTATTATTGCTTAAATTTTGTACGTTTATTGTTAAAAACCATGTGAAATGATTCTAGACAACATTTGCACTTGGACATTTGATGTAGATTGTTGATTGATTTTGAGCAAAGTTACACATGCGTGTACTAGTTCATGACCATAAAAGGGTAGACGTCATCCCCTATCACGTCTTAGCACGCTCATCTCGTTGGCAGAGGAGCGGTACTTAGACTCGAACAGAGGACGTCACTCATATGGATTACACCCATTCCTGTTGGAAAAGTATAATTGTTGAAGGATAGAAAACTACCGCAAAAGTCACTTTCACTAATGGAATTCACCGATTGATTTTTCCGTCAGAAATAACCTATCATCAGTAGATTCAGAAAAGTTGGCTTTTCCCCGGGTATTTTAACTTCCTTCAATACTAATTAATCAATAAATTAGCGATGGATTACGAGCAGATAATTAATTAAAACTCATCGGAATTTCTTGGAAATATTAATTAAAATTATATATTTCTATAAATTTTGAACTACCTTTGAATTAAAATTAATTAATTAATTATAATCCACTGATAATCTTTGGGGAAATTCAATTAGAAATTTTTCTTTATTTCAATATTTTCGGTAGAAATTAAATAATTATTTTAATTATTTAATATTCAATGGTCATCCACCATAAAACCTATCATTTGTTTCATTTTTTTAGTTTTCATAAGAAATTAATATTATATACTCTAATATTCCTCCATTTTGTTTTATTGGATGGATGTCACCATCCTCGCCACCGCCACCACCACCACCACCACCGTTGAATTACCATATGGCTGAAATTGTCATAGATTTTATTACAATCTTTTATAAAATTTCCAGCATAAATTAAATAATTATTTTAATTTTTCTCGCCCAGCTAATTGGACCGGTGACGATAAACTAAAAGATCTATATCCTAGAGTTTTTGCTTTTGAAAATGATATCCTTTGTGATGTTTGGGGATAGAACGGGAGAAGCAGGATCCAAATGGGATTGACATAGAGAAATTCAAAGTGGTAGAGAAGCCAATGACTTAATGCAATTATCCAAGAATTTGGGAAATCTATCGGAACTCCTTAAGAGACAAATGGAATTGAGACTTTCCGCTAATGGCAATTTTTTCGGTCAAAGTTATGAGAGAAAAAATTGAGACTTTGATGTTCGAGAATGGTGACTTCTAAACTAGATAGATGGAACAAACTTGTCCCATCCAAAATCAATATCTTTTGCTCGAGGGTTTTACAAGATCGAATTCCTGTCAAAGCATGATTAGCGGACATGGATATAGACCTTGATAATACTGTTTGTCTGTTATGTAAGTAGGTCGTGGAGATAGTAGATCATATCCTTTTCTTGTGTGATGTTTCTGCTGCGATTTGGAGAAGACTGGAAGGTTGGTGGCAGTTTTCTTTCTCCTCTTTTCATTTCTTTGGAGCGGCGTTGGAAGGAATAAAGACGACCCACATTTCTTCGTTGAATCGTCAGTGCTTGGAGGCTATGTTCATTACTTGCTATTCTATATGGAGCATCCAAAATAGAGTTGCTTTCGATAAATTAGAGCCAAAGAAGGACGTTAGATTTGATTTGATTATTGATAATTATTTTAGATGGATGTTGTATAGGCATAAGGCGAGTCTAAAAGATGTGTTGTTGTGAAGAACTTGTCCTTTTCGCTGTTTTGAGCCTCTAATTTCTGGCTAGCTTTTTAATGAATTGCATTTTCCAAAAAAATATTTCAAATTATCTAATTCCCACCCGTAATCCGTCGAAAAATTTAATTCGAAAATTTTACAAAATTTTCGACGATTTATCAATGGAATTTAAATAATTATATATATTCCGCAGCGAAAATTTAAGTTACGATGATTTTTTCCAATAATATGCTGAAAATTTAAGTAAGAATTTTCTGTTTTTTTTTTTAATTTTAAATCACGGATGGATTTTACTTATGGATTTTAATAAGAATTTTATATTTTAAATTTTTTAAATTTACCAGCGGATTACCTACATAATTTTCAATTCCATTAATGAATATTACCCGTCGGACTTTTTGCCACGACAATATTGCGGCAATAATCCGCCAGCGATGACTTTTACCTGTGGATTACAAACAAAATTTTCCAACGGTAAAAGCATTCGGTTTCCGTTGGCAAAAACGTTCGGTCTTATAGTGACAGTTAACCATAAACAAGATGAAACACATAAACCATTTATTTAATATTAAACTCTAAAATAACGAAGCACTACAAATAAAAGAAACTATGTAAGATATAATACAAATACCTAGGGTTTTCATCAAATCGGACCTTAGATCTAAAAGTTATAACCTTAAATCCAGAAGCACTAAATTCAATGATGATTGAAATGTTTTGAGCTCTAATTAACACATCGCCTTTGAAAATTTATGGATATACACTACTAGAAAAGTCAGCATTTCCGGCGCCGATTTCCGGCGGATTGATCCGCCGGTAATTTTCCGGCGGATTTCCGGCGGCGTTCCGGCGGACGCTAAAAAAGTCAACATTTTATTGACTTTCAACAATTTCCGGCGGATT
>NC_037529.1:59229391-59261084 GCF_001531365.2 Cynara cardunculus var. scolymus | reverse complement strand
TCTTTTTATTATTTATTTATTTAAGATTTCTACTTTATAATCTTTAATTAATTACGTAAATATTTTACATTTCAAATAATTTTAATAAAAAAAATATTTAAAGGCCCATGTAATATTATTTATATATTTAATAAAAAAATGGGTTTTACAACGAGCAATTTAAACACTTGAAACACAAACGATTTAGAAATCGGCTCAAAATGTACAAGCGATTTAATAATTCGCTCAACTCCTTGGAAAACATATCAAATCTTATCCGGAAAAGAATTTATCGTATAGCCTTTTGACCGGATTAGCCTAAATCGGACACTACTTTGTCCGAATATGCAATAAATCGGACAAGTGTTGTCCGGATTAGTCTAAATCGGCCAAATACTTATATTTTTAAACTCTACATCTTTCAAAAAATTTGATAATGTTTAAAAACCTGTAAGAAAAAATTTAAACCTGTTAGTTTATACAGATAAAATCACTCCCCCTCAAAATATGACTAAGATAAAATACAGATAAAGATCCACACTCCCCCTCAAATATAGATTTCCACGATCAAAGAATTTAAAATCAGATAAAAAATGAAACACTGACTTGTATTAAAAAATACATATATTTTGACCAATTGAATTTGAATTAAATACAATTCAATCAATTGAACTGTTTTTAATCAAAATTCAAATTTTCAAATTAAGCATACCTAACTTAGATACGAGAAAGCTAAAGCGTTTTTCATCTAAAGCTTTCGTAAATAAGTCAGCTAATTGAAATTATGTATTTACAAAATACAGTTCAATGGTTCATTTTTCTACATGATCTTTAATAAAATGATACCGGATATCTATATGTTTGGTTTTTGTGTGTTGAACAGGATTACAGAAAATAGCAATTGCACTTTTAGAATCACAGTAAATGGGAATTTTGTTAAAAAAAACCCGTAGTCTCTGAGCTGTGTCTGCATCCATAAAACTTGAGAACAGCAGCTCGCAGCAGCTACATATTCTGCTTCGGCAATAGATATGGACACGCAGTCCTGTTTCTTTGACGCTCAGCTGACTAATTTGTCTCCCAAAAATTGTAGATGTCCCGAAGTGCTTTTCCTGTCCAACATACAGCCTACATAGTCTGCATCTGAGTAAGCTGTCAGTTCAAAACTAGTACCCTTGGGATACCAGAGTACAAGATTAGCAGTCCCTTTTAGATAACGAAAAATGCGTTTAACGGCACTTAAATGGGACTCCTTTGGATTAGCCTGATATCTCGCACAAAAATGTGTTGAAAACATAATATCAGGTCTACAATACGTCAAATACATTAAAGAACCAATCATGCCTCTGTATGTTTTCTGATCTACAGCTTTTCCAGACGGATCAGCATGTATTTTCGTTCCATGAGCCATAGGTGTTTTTATAGATGAACAATTTTCTAAATTAAATTTCTTCAGGATATCAAAAATATATTTCGTTTGACAGATAAAGATACCCGAAGATAATTGTTTTACTTGAAGACCTAAAAAGAAGTTCATCTCACCCATCATGCTCATTTTAAAACGCGAAACCATTAAGGCAGAAAAGTTTTTGCAGTATTTTGGGTTCGTAGATCCAAATATTATGTCGTCTACATAAATTTGTATCAAWATAATATCCGATTTTTCCTTTTTAATGAAAAGGGTTGTGCCAATATTACCTTTCGAGAAGCTTGAGAAGCCTGACTTTACAAGAAATTCTGATAAGATGTCATACCAGGCTCTCGCAGCTTGTTTAAGACCATAAAGAGCTCGGTCGAGGATATAAACGTGATCCGGCTTTGACTGATCCACAAAACCTTCCGGTTGAGCAACGTAGACTTCTTCCTTGAGAAGACCATACAGGAATGCTGTCTTGACGTCCATCTGGTACACTGTGAAGTTTTTGTGTGCAGCGTACGCCAGAAACATCCGTATTGCTTTGATCCTTGCTACCAGGGCAAAGGTTTCGTCATAGTCAACGCCTTCTTGTTGATTGTATCCTTTAGCGACAAGTCGGGCCTTATTTCTGACAACAACGCCGTCTTCATCCTTTTTGTTCTTGAATACCCATTTTGTACCGATAATCGTCTTATTGTTAGTACGAGGTACCAATCTCCAGACTTTCAATGCTTCAAACTGGTTTAGCTCATCTTGCATCGCGAGTATCCAATCCGGATCAGCTAAGGCTTCAGATACCTTAGTTGGTTCAATGCTACTCAAAAAACGTGGAGTATAGACACTCATTGGCTGTAGCAGACCATGTACAAATAGGTGCTGATGGATCACCAATAACTTGATGTATTGGGTGATTCCTGGTCCACTTCTTACTATGAGGTAGGGGAACATGGGAACTTTGATCTGAGTTTTGATTAGTGTAAGTATTTGGGGAGTTTATCGAAACAGGTTCAGGTGAAGGTTCAATATTTGGAACTAGAGTAGGCTGAATATCTAACTGAGGTAAGGTATTTTCATCTTGGACGACCGATACCTTTGGCACATCAGAAATTACACCCTCTTCACGCTGAACTAGACCGTCAGGAGTTTCCATCTCAATCTCTTCATCAACTACTTCAGTTTCTTCTTCAGTTTCAGTTACTGGAACATCAGGAGATGGACCAGATAATTGTTGTCCAGCTTGTGTATTCCTAGACAAATCATTAGACTGATTAGATTTATTTTCAAAATATTGTTCATAAAAGTTCTCAAACAATGAATCTAAATCAGCATTATCAGTATTTGAAGACTCAGGTTTATCAGCTTTCCGCGTAGTATTAATTATCAGCCCGGGTCCTGAACTGAATTATTCAGAAGCCACATCAATGACTTCATCAAAAGACACGTTCACGCTTTCATTGATGACTTTAGTTATTTTGTTGTAGACCCTATATGCAGCAGATGTTTTGGAATAGCCTACGAAGACAACTTCATCAGCTTTTGCAGCGAACTTCCCTCTGTCCTCTTTATCATTTAGAATAGAACACCTGCAACCAAAAACTCGAAAGATTTTGATATTAGGTATTCTTTTGTTGATTATTTCATACGGAGTTTTACTAAACCTTTTGTGAACGAGAGATCGGTTCTGGGTAAAACAAGCAGTCGCCACTTCTTCAGTCCATAAGAATAGTGGAAGCTTTGAACAGGTAAGAAGTGTACGCGCCGCTTCCACCAACGTTCTGTTTTTATGCTCAACGACACCATTCTGTTGTGGTGTCCGGACTGCCGAGAACGTATGTGTGATACCGATGGATTCGAGGAATGAGCCGAGTGTATTATTCTTGATCTCGGTTCCGTTGTCAGTTCTAATTTTCTAAACTGACAGTTGCAGATTATTTTGAACTGTCTTCAAGAAAGAGATAATTGTCTCGGCCGCTTCATCCTTTGATCTTAGAAATGAACCCAGGTATATCTCGAGTAGTCGTCGACTATGACCAACATATACTTCTTTCCGTTAATGCTTTGGATTCGCATAGGACCACAGAGATCCATATGGAGTAAATGTAGAGGACGTTCAGTGTTGAACTCTGTCTTCAACTTATGTGAAGCTTTCTTCAGCTTGCTTATCTCACATGCACTGCATAGATGATCTTTATGAAACTTTAGGTCTGGGATGCCTTTAACCAAGTTGTCACAAACCAACTTGTTTAGATATTTGAAGTTTAAATGAGAAAGACGCCGATGCCATAGCAGATTCTGTTTCAAGGATGCCTTGGATATCAAGCAGACGTCAATATCTACTTGTGTGTTGGATAGGTCAATTGTGTAGAGGTTTGATCTTCTGATTCCAGCTAGAAGCTTCTTACCATTAGTAGTACGGATGCTGCACTGGTTAGCTTTAAAACAAACTTATCACAAAATTGACCTATGCTGAAAAGATTATGTCCAAGTCCTTCGACATACGATACTTTCTTTATCATTAAATTCCCAGAAATTACGTCACCATATCCAAGGATAGGCTCGTATTGATCGTTTCCGAATCTTACCGTACCTCCAAAAGATTCAACATAGTTAGATAATAAATCTTTTCTACCAGTCATGTGCTTAAAACATCCGGAGTCTAAAAACCACACATGCCGGTTAACCTGCAAAAGTGAATCAATTGGGTTTTGGTACCCATTTTAGTTTGGGTCCTTTAAGCTCATATCTTGTTGGTGGTATACTGTATGTACCAAACCAACGTTCTTTAAAATGAAATTTCTTAGATAAAGCAGTTAAAGCAGAATGCATGAAATTATAAGGCTTAAAAGAAGTAAAAGACTTAAGTAACTCATTCAATCCACACGGAGAACAATTATTTTTACCATTTCTAATATCAAACAATTTATCTACTGGATATCTTTTTACAGAATTATTCAATGTCGAATCATTTAATACAGACTTGGTAAAATTATTCTTCTTCTATCGAGTTGAATATTTTTCTTCTTCTTTTACCCTCCAAACCTTCTTAAACTTCAACGTGTTATCTGAAACAAGAAAAATTAAAATCATCAGCTTTAAATGAATGATGAACTTTATGTTTATTTTTCTTATTAGTAAGCTTCTTGTGTTTCCTCGAATTCTTTTTAGTTTTAATCTTTTTATAATATCAATTCTCGGAAACAAGTTTTTCATTAAAATTCTTTTCTAAATCTGAGGCTACGTCAGAGTCCTCAGTCATTTCATTTTTAACAAGGAAATTTTCATGACTGGGTAGTTCCTTAGAAAAGTCGAACTGATCAATCTCATTGTCCAAATAATTTTTTGAATTCAAGATTTCTGAAAAATTAATTTCTTCATTTAAAATATTTATTTCTTCTGAATCAGAAGCTTCACTTGAAGATTTATTGCACGAGAAATACTCAGACTCAACTTGTTCCGTTTTAACTTTAGAATTTTGTAAAACCTCAATTTTATTTAAAAATTCTTGCTTTTGTTGATTAAATGAAAGTCGTTCTTCATTAAAATCTTTTCCAACTGAACCACTTGTTTTTCTAAAATTAAGGTAGGAGTATAAAGCTTTGGTTCAGCGGGTTTAGATTCAAGCTTTGCTTTAGAATAGCTGTAAAAATAATCAGTTGAAAGTACAGAGTCTTGATTTTTGTAGCTATCATTTAAGTTTTTATAATCAAACGGAACCTGCATTTTGTATTTTCTTTGATGGTTAAAATCTTCTTGTTGTTCTACCTCATCAGAAGATTTTGTAAATTTAATTGAAAGCTCGGGTCCGCAATCAAGATATTCAAATTTATAAAGTCGGGGTATAATATAAAGTTTTTCCTAAAAATTTTGGATTTTCGTACCCCAACCCTTCCCGAGGGTTAAAGAATCTTGTTTCAGAGGGTTTGTTCAGAAAAATTGTTTGATCAGTTTGCCCTCTCTTATATAAAACTTCTTCCTTAGCTTTCAGTTTTTCATTTAATTGAATTATTTGTAAATCAAGCTTACTTATTTTAACAATCAGTTCTTCATTTACTAATTCTAACGATTTATATCGTTCCTTGGAATCAGATAGCTCGGTTTTTAAGACATTGGATTTTTCATTAGATATTTTAGATTCAGAAAATAAAGATTTTGCCCAATTCAAATTTCCAGCATTTTCATCAAATAATTTGATGTATTTCTCTTTTTGTGTTTGTAATTCTTTTTGAAATTGATTTGAACGCAATTTTTCTGTTTTTAGTTCATGCTGAAAAGATTGAAGTTTAAGCATCATCTTATGCATTTGATTAATGCATGAATTCTTCAATACCTCTTCTTCCATTTCAGCATTTTGTTCTTCTCCTTCATCTGAAGAACCACTTTCAGTTCTCGCCATCAAGCATATGTGTGCCACAGCTTCTTATTCTTCCTCCTCATCGGTTAAGTTTAACCAATGATCGTCTTCTGCCATCAAAGCTTTACCCGTATCTCTTTGTTTTGAGAGAAGAAATTTGTTCTTGTAATAGTTGGTATTTCTCGTTATCGGCTTTCTGCAGTTAACAGCGAAGTGGCCTGGCTTGCCACAGTTGTAGCACTTTGTATGCTCATCAGCTACGCCTTTGACAAATTTCTTCTTCTCTTCCGGCTTCTTTTCATATTTCTTCTTAAATCTTTTCTCTTCATATTTCTTCTTCTCACCGAATTTATCTTTAAATTTTTATTTTGAGCCGGAAGAAAATCTCTGATTGTTTGAGTGCGGTCTTTTCTTAAACTTCTTTTGGAATGCCTTCGTTAGCATCGCCATGGCATGTTTGATTTCAATCATTTCAGAGTCAGAATCAGATTTGTCGCTTCCTTTACTTGCCGATTCACTTGATTGGCTTATCTCCTTCACTTGCTTCCCAGATCTGCTTTTCCCTTTCTTTTCAGATACAAAGGCTAAAGGATCAGCAACTTCCTTTTCCTTCTTCTTCTTAGAATCTTGGACCTCCAAAACTTCTTCCTCGTTCTGCTTAAGAGTTTCATAAACCTCATGTATGTCGATATCAAATAAAGATTTGTTAAATCTGATATGGTTAGCATAAGGTTTCCACTCTGGTTGTAGGTTGATAAGAAATTTAACATTTATCTCTATGACAGTTTTAGAGATTCTGTTCTTGGTAAGCTCATTAAGCAGTCTAGTAAGCCTGTCATAAACATCATCAAGGCTCTCTCCATCTTTAGCCTTGAACTCTTCATAAGCAGATATACAGTTAGTGATTTTTAACTGAGTTCCGACTTGGAACCCATCATCATCTTTTCAATTTGAACCCACATGCTGTGACCAGAAGATTTATGGCTATCAATGCTTGTGTAAATATCGTTGGTCAGTGCTTGCATCATGTAGGACTTGCATAACACATCAGCATGGGCTCTCTCCTTCTCTTCCGCAGTGTATCTGAATTTCTCTTTAATGACTCTTTGCGCAGGTCTGCCTTCTTTAGGAACAGTAGGTGTCTCTCTGTAAAATATAGCAGGACCTTCCATCAAAGATTCCATTATCAGATCACCTTCTTTCATTCTCTCAATGAAGTTGAGGAATCTATCCCTCCATTGGTTATAGTCTCCTCTAAACAGTACAGGTGGCTTGGTGTCAGTATCAATAGCCATTGCCTCTCTTGAACTCATTTTCTCAGATAAGTATGATATATGATCAACTGCAGTTCAAAATTTGAATTAAAGGATTAGGATTCAAAAAATATATCTATTAAATCGCACACAAGGATTTGCATACATTCAAGACTTAGAAAAAATAAACACACATTAGAAATCCGGTCAAGCTTATCTGGATTAGAAATCCGGTCAAGCTTATCCGGATTAGAAGTCCAAACAAAAGAGATAGTCAAGAATTTTCTAATCAAACCAAGTTATCTGGATTAGATATCCGGACAACAAAGAGAATTGAAATCGCACAAGTAACAAATCCGGATGAGAAATCCGGTGAATTCAAACACTTAGTCAAATCACACAAATAAGAAATCTCAATACGGACTATTCAAACACTTAGTTAAATTCACAAAAATGAATACGGACGTAAAAAGTCAATAAGTCAACAAGTCAATATACGTACAAATCCGCTCAAATAGTCAAACAATTCAAATCAAAGATATTAAACCGCTCACAAAAGAAAGTCAAAGTTCGTTCAACAATCTGTTCACAAAGTCAAAGTACGATCAATTAAATTGCATACAACAGAGGATTAAATCACTCAAATAAATCGCGCATATAACAACCGGATTTTCAATAAATCGCACAATGAGTAGACTAAATCGCACAAAGGATCAACTAAATCGCTCACTAAATCGCTTAAGAAGCAACCGGATTACCAACAAATCGTACAACGAATCAACGATTTACCAAACGGATTAAGCTAAATCGGTCACTAAATCGAACAAGTAACAAACGATTTACCTATAAATCGATCAAGTCTTACCCGGTTTAATTTAAATCGCACAAACAATCAATTCACAGATAAGTCTTAAATCGTACAAGCTTTAAGCGATTAACACTAAACCGATCAAGAGTTATACGGATTAGAATTCAAGTAAAAACACAATTTTAACATTTTTTCACCAAAAAATGGATCAAAACCTGCAAAAATATGAGTTTTTAAGAACAGAAACAGATTTCGTAAACTCAAAAATCAATCAAAAATGATACAAAACTTGTTTAAAATCAAAATTGATATGAATCAAAGTTGTTTAGATTGAAATTGCGAATTCAGTAGTACAAATATCAAATAACAATAAAAAATGATGCGATTCAAGTCAAAAATATGCAATCTGGACGAAGAACTCTAAAAACAATTGAAGAACAGGTATGAATAGTTCGTTAAATCCTCTAAAATTAGTGCAAATTCCTAGATAATTTTGGTTGATCCTCTAAACAAATTGCTGCAGATAGCTCTGATAAAATTGAAATGTTCAAATCATACAAAATCAGAATTCAATCTTCAAGATCTAGATCAAGAACAAGAGTAGATAGAGATTTTCACCAAATCTTGAATAGATTTCTTTGAGAGAAAAGTACAGAATTGATTAGAACTCTAATCTGATTAATCACTGAACTAATGACAATTAGAAAGCTAATTACTATTTATACTAAGGAAAACAGTAAAGACTAACTATTACAAAACAATATAAAGGGAGAACTTGAATACAACTTTAACGCACAATCTTGAACCCAACACACCTCTTAACGATTCACAAGTTGTCTATTAATGGAACTATTAAGAGTTAAACAAACAACCCCTTAGAGATGATTAAAGATCATTGTGTAATCAGAATCTTAGAATATTACAATTTTTTTAAGGAATAGGTTAAATGGGCTGGGTTTCAGTGAAAAAGAAAGTTAAATGAAAAACGTAAGAACTAATCTCGACCATTTGATGCATATTAAGATGAGATGCACAAACGCAACTCATAAGTGAATTTGAGATTAGATGTAATCAAGGGTTCAGATCTGTTCTTATAGTTTTCAACTTAATTTTCCTTCTCACATGATTCATTCACATAGGTTAAATACACACCTGCTTACTAGTACGTGCATATAGCAAAAATTATTTTTTATATTTTTAATTTATAACTTAATATGATTTTGATATAAACATATGTGTATATAATAGACCTTAGTTTTTATACTTTTAAATATATAATTTAACCTAAATTTAATATAAATAAACATACATAGAACAATAATTTTTTTAAACTTTAACATAAATTTTGTTAATTGATTTTCGAAAATATAAATAAAAATAATTTTTGTTAATTGATTTTCGAAAATAAAAATAAACAAAGGTGAAGATGGTGATTGTGCTTTGGCGCTCTATTCCTCCATCCTCACCCGTCAAATTATCCTCCTCTTATCTCCTCTCTCTGTCTCTACCACCAAAATTTCATCAATGGCGGTATCATGGAGGATGATCTCCAATACATCCAACCCTAATTTTCACTACTCATCTTCATCTCCCTTTTTCTCTACTTCAACTTTTCCAAAAAACCCTCATGCTTCACACTTGTTTACCATCTCAACAACACACAATTTACCACGAGATCCTAAACTTTCAACTTCAGTTTCTGGAATCTGGGACGCTGTTACAGGAGGAGGCGGTTCATCTCGTGAAGCCCTCATAGCTATTCGACGAGGAATGGTCCTCTTTCGTCAGGTTTTTCCACATTTCCAAAATTTGATTCCTGCTTCAGTTTCTGTTGTTTTCTAAACCAATCCGTTGTTGTAATCAAGGGCGATGTATCTGGGTCTGTAGCAGAGTTCGATAATGCAATCAAACTTGATTCTCGTCAAAAGGCATGTGAGTGAGTCCCTTTGATTTAACACCAATTGCCTTCCGAATTTGAGATCTGATTCATTCTTGTTTAGTAGTTGTATAGAATCTAATTGCCCTAGGGGTTTTCTTCTGGAATTTGTTCATTATTGTCGATGGCCAAATACAACCATGGCCTTTGTGACATTAATGGCAGCAATTAACTGTGATTGACCATTGGTTTTTGGTTTTGTGTGAACAGATCTTTGGCAGAGAGGGCTCTCACTATATTACCTTGATAGGTTTATTCTCAAAACTATCTCATTTTTATCAGGATGGTCTATGTATTGTTATCCACGATGATTAAAATGGAGGTGACCAATGTGGGCAGGTTTGAAGAAGGTGCCGAGCAATTCCGGATAGATGTAGCACAAAATCCGAACGACACTGAGGAGTCGATTTGGTGTTTCCTTTGTGAAGCTCAACTATATGGAGCTACTGAAGCAAGAAAACGATTTCTTGAGGTCTATAGATGATAATATCTGTGTGTAAATTATAACTTCTCTTAGCAAAACCAAACACATTAAATCCTACTCTAAAGTAGAACAGTTGTTTCTGGGTGGCTTATTCACTCAGCCATACGTGAGTCTTTTACAGCTTAATCGTTAAGCCAAAATGGCTATATGGAATAAACCAGGACCCTTCATTTGTCCCGATTAAGCCACCTCAAACAAACTAATAACTGAAATGCCCTAGAAATTATCCAACCTTCTCTCATTGCCTCCCTCAAACCCATTGGTCTGCCATGTCTGCCATGCCTCAGACACAAATTTATTCAGACAAACAACTTAACTCATACAAGGCTTAATGGAAGGAAAAAAAACAAACCCTTAGTCAAATATCCGTACAACAGGCTCATTCACTTGCCTTACTTGTTAGGTTGGAAGAGATCCTAGACCTGTAATGAGAGAAGCTTATAACATGTTCAAAGATGGTGGTGACCCTGAAAAGGTACGTGCGTTGCTTCGAGCCAATTAAAATCACATCTTTCGTCCTGTTTTAGCTCGGTTTCTTGTACTGGAATTGTTTGATACCGATCATTACAAGTGTTGATTTGTGCCCTTGGTTTCATATGAACTTTAATGGCTTTAAACTGGTTTCTGTGGACAGCTTGTCGCTGTGTTTTCTGAAGGACGAGCAAGCGAGTATTTTTATGCTTCGCTATATGCCGGTCTTTATTATGAATCTCAGGTCTGCATGCAAACTATATTCTTGATTGTTAGCAGTTCCATGTCAGCTAGCTTTGAATCCTTTTTTTAGGTCGCGTTTGGTACGTAGCACATGAAATTTGTTGTCCCATGTTTGACAAGAAATTAAACTGGGTCATGACAAGACCTAAAATCTTCCAGAATTCTTTCACTTGCATGCTTCACTCTTTTTTCGTTTGGTCTGCATACCAAACGCAATTTTCAAGAGTAGTGTAACGGGATTTCAAATATTTCATATTAGAGTTTGCTTTAAAAATTATGATTGCTGAATGCAGAATGAAGCAGACAAGGCCAAAGTACACTTGGTCGCTTCATGTCAATCGCCTTATGGACTAAGGTCTGTGCTCATGGACAATATTCTGTACAAATTCAAATTTAAGGTGGCTGATCCCATAATTCATCATCTGTTTGTTGTGCTTAATATTGCAGGTCTGATGATTATATGGCTTCCCTGGCCAAGGTTCATTGCGCATGTCGAAAATGGGAGTTGTAACGTGGCTCAATCCTCAAATGCTATCTTACATCGAGTTTGACCTTTGAGAACGGTTGGGAATTCTTATAGATCCGAAAGTTGTCCCTAATCTCGAGCAAAATACGTAATTATTTCTGAAAAGTAAGATGTAAACAACCTTAAAGATTTTGTTAGGCTTTATTTTGGAGTAGCTACATGATGAATTGGCTGAGCATTGTTATTATGAAAGAAGATGCAAATAGCTGAAATATCATCTGTTGCGATTCCTTTCCGCTTGTGTTTCCATGCTCGGATTGCATAGTCCACCAGTCGTTTAGCCGATTTGGCCTTGTCAGCTGCCGATGACACTATCTCCACGGCTTCTTCATTTGAAACGACATCCCACACCTAAAAAAAAACAAATGTCACTGTAATTCCATGTCGTACAAAATTAACAACTTCGACCATGTTGACAACTTTAAACCGGTTAGCTAGCTTTTCTAAACGCTATTTGAATTAGCATTTCTACAAGCTCCAAGGGATGTGTTCTACCTTTTTTCTGTTACGCCCCTTGTAAACCGTTATCCTATATTATGAGCTAGTTTTACCACATGACTAGCTTATCGGCTAACAGCTAGCTTAACTGCAAGTTTTTCCCTTAGGTATTTGCACTACTCAACATACCCCATCTGAAGCGAGCACGATAAATTGGTCTCTGGTGGTTATATGTCTTTGTACGACTTCAGGAACAGATATGAGCCCAAAATTCTTTATGCAGTAATCGCCGAAGGCTCTTGACATAGCCAGACCTGGCGAGTCCTCGTATGGCAACCACATCCGGTGCAGGCCAGGCTCGTCCTCTAAGCTGAAAACTCGCCCATTACACTCCACTATCCGTTCAGCCTCCTCTGCGCAAAAAATCGGTTTATTCAATTGACACCCACAAAACTCGAATAACAAAGTACAACCTGAGAGCTACTCACGAGGTAGATTTGGCTTAAAATCGATGGTAAGTTGTACGGGTACCAAGTAGCCATCATTAGTAGTCGTAGCCAGTACAGCACGAGAATCTCCAACATTCGCTACGACCAAATGGTCACCCTGCAAAATAGTAACTTTGCCTTCAAAGGTCTTGGAGGGGAAGTTATAAATATTTTGAGAACGTAGAAACCAAATATTCATGAATATTCACAATGAATATCATGATATTCATTACGAATAGTTAGTTCTTACCGTTCTCAAAATATTTATAGTAAAAGATCTTGAATTACCTGTCTAACTGCTGTCAAAGCGGTGGTTCCACTATAAACGGAATCAAATTTGCGGCATTGCTCTAGATCCTGGTCAACATCAGCACAAGCCTTTTCGAAAGAATGTTGCCATAGATGGAATCTATCAAGCTTTTTATCAGACTGCAAGTCGACATCAGGATCAAACGAACCTTCGACTAGCATCTCTTGCCAATTACAGAGCAACGATGATGGCATCGAGTCACAAACTCTCTTGGCAACATAATGTCCCCAGGGACCATGACCATCAAAAACCCCACAAAACATCATATCTTCTTGGCACCCAAATTCCTACAATAATCCACATAAAAAAAACCAAATTTACATAAGATTCATAGATGAATATTGAGACACATAAAACGTCATATGAAAAAACCTCCAAAAACCAGATTCACAGATGAATATATACCTCCCATACGATGCAACAATCTTGATTCACCCCCTTTTCACCTCTTTTGGAGCAAACAGAAGCGAAATTATTGGATCCGTTCACATTGATTGTACCCGAAGATCTTAAGATCATCTCGTTCTTCTTTGCATCTTTTGCAATGGCTTCTGCAGCTTCCTTTCCACCACATTGCCCAGAACTCTCTCCTCTCTTGCCACTCGAAAAGGTTCTCGCTAACCCATCAAACATAGACGAAAAACGCCCCATAATTCAATCCTGTTTCAAAATTCACAAAAAAAAAAAGATGGATCTTAATGATTCAGCAATATAAAGAAAATATATCAGATATCATACAAGTTTTAAGTCTCACATGGAATCGCAATAAGCCATGTGCTCTGGTTTTGTTTGATTACTCAAAATAATTGTCAGACTGAACATGAATCAAACCTATAAACCTTAACATGAAAAGCCAAACTTTCTTTATACCGAATCTAGAAAAACCTAAATCCAACCATGGATGACCCCATTAACGAAAAAGCTTCCATTATCTTTATAAGAATTAAATACATATATATATATATATATATATATATATTTAAAAAGACATCGTCGGAGAATATTCAACATCCCACATGGATTTCTTCAGAAACTGTCAGTAGAACTAAGCCACAATATTCGTTTCTATTCTGAACCCAACAGAGATTTATGCTTAAGAAAGCATGAAGTTAGAGAAGAAAAATGGCATGAGAAATTAAGACCTTGTTTTGATCGGAGAGTCGCCGGAAAATGAGAAGAAGTCCGGTGAGAGTGAAAATGGATGCGATTGATCATATGGGTTAAGTTGTTTGTGGTTTTTAGATATTTTAGTGGAGGGAGGAACCCACAAAAGGAAAAGATGATGGAGGTGTCTGCAAATAGATATACAAAAATACAAATACATATAACAGAGTGTATGTATGTGTGTGTGTGTGTGGGGCAGGCCATAATAAGTGGATTGTTTGTAAAATCGAAAGAGTATCTACCTTTTCCAACAGTAACTATCCGTTTCATCTTTGCATGCGATGAACACAAAATATCTACTTTCACCCTTACAAAAGTGTTTATCAATTTGGAAAGAATTGCATTAAAATAGAACCAATTTTTATCTGGATCTATTTTGAAGAACCAACTTTCAAAATCGTAATTTTAGGAAACGAACTTGCACTTAATTTCTATTTTGGAAAACCAACTTGCAAAATAATTATAGATTAGTAACTAAAATTCGTTTTTTTTCAAAAATTAATGCAAAAAAATCTATTTTTCATTTCAAATCTCGTTCTTTTTTAAATTCAGATATCAAATTGAAAATTTTTTTAAAAAAATCCAAATTATCACAATAAAAATTATTTTTTTTACTAATGCAATAAAAAAATCAATTTAATAAAAAAATTAATTGATGCAATAAAAAATAATTCTTAAATATCACATTCAAGATTTTTATACTAACCAATCTGTATCAATATTAAAGTTTAAATCAAATTTGGTAAATCAAACCAAAAGTTTGATAGAGACTCTTAAATTACATGTTACATGTTCAACAGATCAACCAGACTCTTAAATAAACAAAAAGTTTGATAGAGACCTCTAAATGACGATTTTGAAAGTTGGTTCCCCAAAATAGGAATCAGGTGAAAGTTGGTTTCATTTTGATGCAATTTTCCCATCAACTTATTATAAGTTAGAATGATTTAACTTTTTCAAGAACTTCTTATTAACGGTTTGTTACCGGTATAAGTTGTTTATCCAAACACTCAAAAGTGGTTATTACCGGTGTCATACAGGAATAAGTCAATAATTTTTTTTATTAAACTGCATATCCAATCCACTATGCGAGCCGACTAATCCCAAGGCGACCACCTACTTTGCAGATAGCCTGGAGTCACCGCATTTGAACCTCTGAGGCCACAAGGGGATTTTTATTCCTCCTTGGATTTGAACCTGGGACCTCTAGGTACTTTTGACCTTTGGAGTTAAGCTCAAACTAATCAGCCACCACCTTTGTGGTTAATAAATTGTTTTTATAAGCAATCCCAAACATTAATTTCATTCAAAATTAGATTTATTTCCATTTTTAATTTCTAATTAGTTTATTTCAAATATATTTAATTATTTTTTAAAATGTTAATAACACCAACATATATTTTATGTTATACTAAAACTATAGATCAATCAGATCAAATGTTGTATTAAGAATCTTACAAATTACAATAACAAAAATATTTTTGAAATTATAAAATTACATATGAAATACGTTTAAATAAATTTAGAATAACAAAAATATTTATCAGTGTATTTCTACTTATGAATTCTTTTATATACCAATTAGTTTGGTTGAGTTATGGTGATAATGAAAGTTAGAGTGAGAAGTATAAGAAGAAATATTCACTCTTGAATGTACATTAGAAAAAGATGTACTGGATCAATCATCGCATCAAGTGTGATTCATGAGTGAGTTTGAGATTAAAGATGATCAATGATGCAATCGTACAAATCTCTTCTCACGTTTTTAATCTTTACTTTCCTTCTCATACGACTATTCGTCTGAACCAATATTGAAACCTGTTTTTTCTAGTTTTTGATGTACATTTAATTTAATTAATTATGAAATATTAGATCTTGATGTAAACAAAATCTTTTATAGATTTGGACTTATGGTCAAAGTTTGGTGGCGGAATTATGAGGAGCAATGTCGGTGTCTTGGCATGAAGGGAAATAGTCGGGGTCCGGAACACGGGATATTGGAATCGAATGGTGATGGATTAGGACACGTCAGCATCAACATATAAGTCACATGTGGGTCGGCGCACTGGAAAATGACACGAGAATGTTCCTTCCGTGTGACATATTTTCGTAAATTCATATTTCCATTTTTTGGAATCCATTTGTTGTAAACGTGTCATTTTTTAAGTCAACTTAATTCTAGTTCTTTTCAATTTCATGGAGTTTGGACCATTTGATAACGTGATAAAATTATAGTTTTATATTTAAATAAAATATATTTTAATATTTTAAAGTAAATTATATTGTTGATGTTTGTGGTTTGTTTAAAATCTGGATGTGGTTCTTATTTAGAAATAAGTGCAATTAGCATTCCAATGCTTTGCATTATGTATTGAGTTGGGTCATGTCTTTGACGGACTTGACTCTAAATCTGTTAATTCAAGGATATTTTTGTCTTTTTACATTTTCTTTAACTTTTTTTTTGTAAAACTAAAAGAACCTCAAATCATCCACTAAAACAACGCCACATGTCTCCAACCCTTCTTTCTGTCCCCTGCCCAAAATAAAAGTCCCCCTCGGTATACCCTTTCTCCAACGGCCTCTTTTCTTCTCTCGGAATACTCTATCTTCGGCAGCATCACGACCATAATAAAACCAATCCATACACCAAATTAGCAAAACCAAAATCAATTCAAAACAATTAATCCACATGTTATAAACATAAATCAAAACCCAATTCATAAATAAAAAACAAATTAAATCCTAAAAAGACAAATTAAACCCGAACGTCAACAACCCAATCCATATATCATAACTAAAATCAAAATCCAAATTAAACTAACCAGAGTACCACCAACATCAAAATCAAAGCCGATTTTAGGAAGGGCGTTAGATTTTTGTTACACATAAAAATGGGGGTTAGATGTAGGGAAGGGGTTCAATCAAACGGTAGGGGGCTTTATTTAGAGATGAAGACGAAGGGGGTGCGGGTTTCATTTAGAGATGAAAACGGAGGGGAGGTCCGATTTATGGATGAAAACGAAGAGGGAGGGGATGAATCGAGTTCTACGGAGATGTGATGGAGGGGGTGATTTCTCTAGCGGGATAGAAGTGGTGGTCTTTCCAGACTGTAGGTGATGGTGGTGCTCTTTCTGAGAGCTTGTGTCGCCCACTATTTATGTGTAGTGTGGGTATATATGTATAATATACAATACATAAAATTTATATAAAAATGTAAATAAACAAATAAATGTTATTATTATTAGTTTAATAGGAAAAAGACAAAAAGAGGGGAAATTTGACAACAATGCCCCCGAGTTAATGGATTAATAGTTAATTCCATTAGAGATAGGGACCAACCGGAAACGAAATACAAAGCACGAGAACAATGAGAGTACATATTTTGAAATAGGGATTGTATCCAAATTTTGAGCAAACCCCAAGGACCAACGATGTAATTTACTTAGAGGCTATTTGCAGGAATGAAAAGGAATTGGGGGCCAAATCCATTTTAATCTCGTGTTTGGTTTACAAGATTGCCGGATTTAATATCCTAGGATTTCTTTAAAATCCTGCAGATGATGGATTTGAAAATCCTTTAAAATGAGTTTTCCTGAAAGATTTCATAAAGCACTTCTTCTTCCTTGCCTAAATTTAGTTGCCCCACTTTTTCTTTCCCACCCTCTGAAAAAAGTGAAAAAAATGAATCACCGATCCCCCTCCTCCATTGTCTGCACTGCTGCCCTCCACCGCCATCTGCACAACCCCTTGTAGAGAAATCAACCTGATTGTTCCCCCGAATCAACAATGAATCACTCGAGATCAAGTCCTTCGGGTCACTGACGCACGACTGCCGTTTTGGAATCGGCTTGACACCACGAAGAACCGGAAAAGGTGAGCCTGAATTGAGGTGGGTCACATGGACGAACTGACTCGATTGGATCTTATCACTGATAATCAAATCAACGTCAACCTTTAGCACAAAGACGTAGGTGGAGTGAATCAACTCCTTGTTTCTCCTATCACAAATCATCTTGTGGTACAATGTCAATGACCTGAAGGAGAGGAGATCAGTGGTCCCCAACGACTTTGGCAGTGAGGTTGTCTAGGTTTTGGAAGAGCTTTGATAGGACCCGGGGTGTAAGAGACGCCATGGCAGAGACTAAAAGCACCATGGCAGAGATTGAATATGAGGGTGGAAGATAGATTTGATTTTTTCGGGAATCTCATAGTGACATTGGATTGATGGATTTTTTGGGGGCAGGTATTGAATTGCAAGGCCGGCTTCGACAGCGGAAACTTGCAGGATTTTGGAGGATTTGTTAAACAAAAAAATTACATCCATTCCAAACCCTACAAATAAAACATGATTTATAAAAGAATAGAATTCAAACCCATTACAAATCCTACAAACCACATAAAAGGATTCCAAATCCATTCCAATCCAAATCCAAATCGCTCCATGAAATCTGAATCCCTCAATAACAATCATCCAAACCAAACAGACTCTTATTTTTTATTTATGTTTTAGTAGTTCAACATATAATATTCTTATTTAAAAATGTCATTACCAAATTCATGTTCTTCAAATGTGAACAAAAACAAAATCGGTTTCATTTTGATTCTGAAAAACAATATCTTTTTATGTTGAACCAGGCAAAATTGATTACATTTAGGTGCAATTTACGCTCACTATATCACTTTTTAAAACATGTCATAAAAGGCGAACTCAAAAAAGTTGAGCGAGGACGCAAAGTAACTAAGATAATTAAAAAAAAATTAATTCTAGAAAATGTAGTTTTATTAAAATAACGTTAAAAGATTTGAACTTTTAACCTGTAACAACACTATCAATAAGTTATACTCATTTTTTCTTAACTGAAAGAAACACACATCAGTTAAAGTTAGATGCATCTTTAAAACCAATTCTTTTCCTATCACGTCCGGACAATACTGTGGGGAAATGTACACCCTCTACCTCAAATACCTATGTCTCACGTCATACATAATTACATATAAACTTGAATTCACAAATCATTAACAATTAGGTAGATTCATAACTTTTTTTCATGTTAGTTTGCTAATAACTTCTCCTTTTAATTGATATAATTAACTAACCATCTAAATAATGGTTTTTAATGTCTTGTTAATTAACATCTTAATTTACAAGAAAACTGCTTTATTTCAAGTATTTGATTTTTTCTAATTCGAAAATAATAATGCTATAAAAGCATCTCATGTAACACCTCATTTCACATTTGCATATACCACATATTTCATTTAACATGATATTCAAATATACACTTTGGTTCCATTGTATACAAAATGCTACAAACTTTTTCTATTCACATCAAGTACAAGACTTGTAAGCATAACAAGTTCTCAGGTACATGTAATATAACATCTTCCAAAATCCATATATGTAAGCAATCATAATTTCTTCACATTCTCCCTTTCCCTTATCTTCCAATTGCCCGACCTGTAACGCACATTTTAAAACACAAAATGTGGGTTAAAACATGAGGTCTAGTGAGAAATTCCTTTTGATTGCCATTACAGGGTGAAAATCATCAAAACATTTTTATAACGCTCATATTTGTATGAATAACAAATAAAACAATGTTTTATCAAAACAAACCTCTTTGTCGCATCATATAGATGAGACAACCTCATTTTTATCGCATCAACCCATGAAATACTGAAGTCATCGCATTAAACATAAATTATACTAACTTGTCGCATCTCATTGATGCGATTACATTTTTATCGCATCATATAAATTTTGTCGCATCACAAGAACAAGACATCCCCATCTCCTCACATCAAACAGATGCGATAACCCATTTCATCGCATCTAGCACATGCGATAAATACCTCTTTCGCTAGAAGTAAATGCAATAAATACAACTTGTCACATCTCACTTATGCGATAACCCAATCTTGTCGCACCTCAAGGATGCGATAACACAACTCTTCGCATCACAAGGATGCGATAAATACCTTTCTCGCATCATAAGGATGCGATAACATCATCTCATCACATCACACAGATGCTATAAATCAAACTCATTGCATCTTGAAGATGCGATAACAGTTCCACATGATCAAAATCCTATTTTACATACAGAAGGTTTTGCCACTCTTATCCCAGTATATCTCTCTCTTGATTATGACATCCTTAACCTAGTGTACTTCTCTCCAGATTATGCCACTCTTATCCCAAAATACACAACTCCTAATAATGCCATCATTTTTCCAACCAGTTGATAATAACATATCAAAACACAAAATTATGCTAAAAATAACATATAATCAGTTTCAAATCATCCCACGTATAAAACCATACGGTTATGTATTAACACAATCAAATGATGTTTAATGATAAAAAAAACTCACCTTATTATTCCAAAGAGATGATGATGATAAACAACAACAAATTTCAGCTTATAAATCACAGAATCAGTTTCTTCTTTCTCTTTGCTTTTCTATTTTCTTCGAAACAGAGAAAATATACACACTTCTTTCTTTTTCTTCACATTACCCCAAGTAGCAAACAAATATCCAATTAAAACACTCTTAAAATATATGAGGTGATAGATTAAAATGATACTTTAAACAAAAAATTTCAGAATAGCCCCTCAACTTTTTGCCACTAACCAAAAACAACCCCAAACTTTATAACCATTAACACGTGGTTATCACATTATCCTCCCCGCAAAAGAATTATGTCATGGAATTCAATCAATCAAACAATTGTGGTATTGGGTTCTCATTTCGGATTCTAGTTCCCAGGTAGCCTCCTGCTCTTTATGAAATTGCCACTGGATTTTCACCAGACTAATTTTTGTTATATCTTAACACCTTAGTCTTCCGGTCAATGATGGCCTCTCGAGTTTCCACAAAGTTCAACTTAATATCAATTTGAATCAAAGGTAGCAGTACTGCCATATTTGGATCAGCCAAACACTTCCGTAGATTAGAAACAAGGAAAGTGTTGTGAATAGCATTGAGTTTTCTGGCAGTTCTAACTGATACATTATTGTACCAATCTTTTTACAGATTCTGAATGACTCAATATATCTCGAAATCATTTTACCTCTCTTCCCAAAATGTACAATACCTTTCCACGGCGAAACTTTCAGCATCACAAAATCTCCTATCAAAATATTCAGGCTTTCGGCATTTGTCGGCATAGCTCTTTTGTCGGTCCTTAGCTATTTTTATTCTTTCTCGAATTTGATCTATCTTTTCAGTCGTTAACTGTACAATCTCCGGCCTGGCCAACTGTTTTCTCCCCACCTCATTCCAGCATAACGACGTTCTATATTTTATGCCATATAAAACTTCATACGGTGCCGCTTGGATGTTGGAGTGATAATTATTGTTGTAGGAAAATTCAATCAACGGCAGATTATTCTCCCATGATCCTCAAAGTCAATGATACAAGCTATTAACATATCTTCGGGGATCTGAATCGTTCTTTCACTTTGTCCGTTTGTCTGTGGGTGATACACTGTACTTAACCGAATCTGAGATCCCATGGATTTCTGAAAGCTTTCTAGAATTTTGAGGTAAAACGGTTATCCCTATAATAAATGATTGATAAAGGAACACCGTTACGAGTCACAATTTCATCGATGTAGATTTTTGCAAGTCTTTTTAACGGATAATTCTCTTTGATCGGTAGAAAGTACGTAGACTTTGTCAGACGATCCACTATAACCCAAATAACATCATATCCTTTTGGAGTTGGCGACAGTTTCATAATGAAATTCATCGTGATATGATCCCATTTCCACATAAGAATTTCCAAGGATTGGAAATTCCCTTAGGGTCGTTGATGTTCTATTTTTACCTATAGACACGTCAGACACCATTCCATGTGTCGTGCAATATCTTTCTTCAACCCGGGCCACCAATAAAATGGTTTTAAATCTCTGTACATATTGTTGGTACCTGGGTGAATTGAATATCGAGATCTATGACTTTCATCCAAAATTAACTCACGGTTATTCCCAAAACGAGGCACCCAGATTCTACCTTGGAAACTAGAATTCCATTATCATTCTTTATCAGGGTTGTTAACATCCCTCCAATTCTTTCAGCTTTAACATTCTCTTCTTTAATCACTTCGTTCTGACATCTCAAGATATCGTCAAGAATGTTAGGGATCAAATTTGCTCGTAATGTAGTGGCTTTTATTGTTCCACTCTATTCTTTTCTATTGAGCGCGCTAGCCACTACATTTGCCTTCCCAGGGTGATAGAGAATTTCACAATCATAATTATTCACCAGTTTAATCCATCGTCTTTGCCTCATATTTAACTCTTTCTGATTAAATAGATGTTGGACACTATTATGATTTGTATAAATATGATATTTAGTCCCTAACAAATAATGTCTCCAAATCGTTAAAGCAAAAATGACTGCATCAAGCTCCATATCATGTGTAGGATGCGGTTTTTAATGATCTTTAAATTGCCTAGAAGTATACGCGATAACTTTCCCCGTTGCATCAGTAAACATCCCATACCCAATCTTGAAGCATCACTGTAAACTACAAAATCTTATGACCCTTCCAGTAACGATAATATTGGAGCACTACATAATTGATCTTTCAACAACTGGAAGGCTTTAGCTTGATCTTCTCCCCATTCATACTTTACGCTTTTTCTCATCAATTTCGTCAGAGGTGTTGCGATCTGAGAGAAATCTTGAATAAACTTTCTATAATATCCTACCAAACCCAAGAAACTGCAAATCTCGGTGGGTGTTCTCAGTCAGTCCCATTTCTCAATTGCTTCAATCATCACAAAATCAACTTTTACCCCTGCCTCTGAAATGATGTGACCCAGAAATTGAACTTCTCGTATCACATTATGACAGTTTGGCATACAACTTCTCTTTTTTCAAGAGTTCAAGAATCAAACGAAGATGTTCAACATACTCTGTTTCCGATCGTGAGTAATTATGAATATCATTAATAAATACAATAATAAATTGATCGAGATATTACATACTCTATTCATCAGATCCATAAATACGGATGGAGCATTGGTCAAACCGAACGGCATAAAAAAACTCATGATGCCCATATCTGGTTCGAAAAGCAGTTTTAGCGATATCTTCGGCCCGAACTTTTAAATGATGATATCTCGACCACAAATCGATTACTGAGAAATAACTGGCCCCAACTAACTGATCAAATAAATCATCAATTCTTGGTAAGAGATGTTTATTCTTTATGGTCAATTTGTTCAATTCCCAGTATTCTATACACATTTTCATCGTCCCCATCTTTCTTTTTAACATATAAAACTAGAGCACCCCAATGAGATGTGCTCGATCTGATTAAACCTTTATCAAGCAACTATTTCAACCGAGTCATTAATTCTTTCAACTTAGATGATGCTAAACGATACAGCGCTCTGGCTACTGGTGCCACTCTAGGTGTTAAGTCAATTCTGATCTCAACTAATCGATCGGGAGGTAAACTGGTCAATTCATCAGAAAATACTTTTAGATACTCACAAACTACTGGAATGGATTCTTGTTTACCTTTCTCTTTCTTCGAATCAACCACACAAGTAGAAATCTTTGGCACCTTTCTGAATACATTTATGAGCTCTCATAACAGAAATCAGGCTTGTATGATGATCCCGTCGATCACCATAAATTACAATTGGCCCCTTCCTCGGAAGATCTATATGTACCATCTTTTTATTGCACACAATACTCGCCTAATTTTCTCACAATGAGTCCATGCCCACCACTACATCAAATTCCCTCATCGGCATAGGGAATGGTCAGATTGGTATCACACACCCTCTATTTCTATATGACAATCATTATATATTTTGGTAACAGATACTTGACTATCATTGGCAGTGTCAACTACTAATGCACAGTCTAGGGAGACAGATTTTAGATATAAACACCCAGCAAATAAATGTGACACAAATGAATACTTTTCACCTGAATCAAATAACACCTTAGCATATATTGAATTTATGAGAAACATATATGTTACCACATCAGATACTTCCTCCTTCTCCCCTCTTGTCATCTAGGAGGATCGCCCTCTAGCCATGTAATATTCACTCATTCTAATGATAATACCCCCACGAGTACTCTGAGTATTTCCAGTTACATTTGATCTCTGACTCCTCAGTTGTGGGCATTCTGGTTTGATGTGATTGGGAGAGTTGCAATGAAAACAACCTTGAGGTATCCGACAATCTCTAGATAAATGTCCTGGTTTACCACATCTATAACATCTTTTTTTATCAGCATTGCAATCAACTTGATGGACGTGGTGACATCTCAGGCATGGTCTTTTAGTGAATCTTTGAACCAAAAGATTCTCAGATTTTACAAACTTTGGTTTCTATAACTCTGTTGAAAACCCTCCCACTTTCCCTTTTCCACTACTCTTTCTCCCACCTGTCTGTTCTTATTCCTCTTGGTAGTTTCACTTGTATATACTACGGATGGGAATGTAACAAGATCCATAGAAATTACAAATTCTCTAGTTGAGGGTTTCAATCCCCAAATATACGGCTCAATTTTGTGGGATTCAGATGATATGTAATGTTCAACAAAACGAGAGTGTTCGATAAACTTCTTTGTATACTCCCGCACAGTTTGATTTCGTTGTTCTAGCTTTAGAAGTTCTTCTTCCAATTGCCTCGTTGTTGCTTTGGGGCAGAACTATTCTTTGAATCCATCTACAAATTCCATCCATGACATCGATTGTAAAATGATGAGTTTAGATAATGACTCAACTTCCCACCAATACAAAACATTGGATTTGAGCATAGATACAACGAATCTAACCCAATCTTCATATAAAAACTTACTTGTATTAAGTATCTATTCAATTTCTTACAACCAACACATGACCTTTATCGGATCTGTCTCTCTAGAAAAAATTAGGGGTTTACACGTCAGAAACATCTTAATATCACCTTGAGAACTCTCATTTTTTAGAGTTATTTATTTCCTCCGTTTATGCATATATTAAACACCCAATTTCCTTGTTTTTCCTTGTTTATTCTAAAAGTTTTAAAAGATGATGAAACACAAATGATGAAATTTTATTCGAAAACTAACACTTTCTGGAAACTGCCCACAGTGTCACCACTGTGGGAAGTCTACGAATTTTTAGATAAGCTTCAACTTTTTGGAGGAAGATTTCTTGAATATCTTGAATAAATATCTCCTACAGCTGGAACTGCCTTGGAAATCTGAGTTGTGGATTAAAAATAGGATGTTGGATGGTCTTTGCCCACAATATTTGTACAAGCTTAATTTCCCTTGGATTTTGTGTCTTATCCTTATCCATTCCTCCCCTATATAAAAAGATCTCCTTCTTCTTCTCCTTCTTCTTCTCTTTCTTCTTCTTCTTCTTCTTCTCCTCCTCCTTCTTCTTCTTCTCCTCCTCCTCCTCCTCCTCCTCCTCCTCCTACTAAGTTCATTTTAGCAATTAATTTTCATGTATTAAAGTTGTAATCGTAATCTGCTGCCCACAATCTCACCACTGTGGCAACAAACTTCTATTTTATTTTAATGAAAGTTACATTTCAATTTTATTTATTGTCTATTATTATGTTTTCTATGTCTATTATGAGCTAATTACTTATATGGGTGTGGGTGTGAGTTTAACTTAGGATTTTTATGCAATATTTGGGTGTTTTAACTCTTTACCACTTTGTAAACTTGGTCACGTATACGAGACTTAAACTCAATGCAGATAATCCGATCAATTTTATGCATTAATGTTAGATCTTTGACCCAGAGATGGACGGATTCGAAATACGGCCTAAGTGATGCACAAAGAACTTGAGAGAATCTTTGATAATTGCGTAGAGATGCAAATTTTGCATATATTTAGCTAAGGATTAAGAATTGGAGATTAATATTACAAAAGATATTTGAGTATGAATTTTATTTCTTCTTCTATTAAGCTAAATCAATAAGTTTCGAAGTGGTGAGAGTGGGAACTTTGTGGAAACTTTTTGTGGGGACTGTTTATAAATCTTCACTTTTGAGAGATTGAAATTTTTATAAATATCTCATGAGTTTCTAACCATTATATAGTTGACTTTATCTTAAGGAATACTTACACCCATACCCATCTTTTATTTTATAAGTTCATTTCACTAATTTCATCTTTTAAAGCTTTTCATTAAAAAAATCAAATTTTTATTCACAAACGGAAACATGTTAAGAAGTTCATGAAAGTCTCAAATTCTCAGTAGTTCAATTTCTATAGAAATGATCTCGGTACTTTACCACTCTATTACTTGCAAGCGATCATAGTGTCGGCGTGCACTTACACCCCAACTGTGGGGTCTTTGTGCCCAATGTGTGAACACGAACGATCCTAAGCTACCACACCCCCTTTTGCATTTGAATATTGAACTTGCAGATTAATTTCCACTCATTCAGTTTCCACTCTGGCAGGTATCCCCAATATAGAGGTCAAGGTATTACGTAACTTACTCATTCTTCTGCAAGCATATCCTGAGTAACGTACTCTGGATGTCGAATCGATTCTTTGTTAACATTCTCTTGAATGGATTCCTCTTGTTCTGAATGGATTTCAGGATGAATACTTTGTCCTCTTCCTTTTCCCCTTCCCTTACCTCTCCCTTTACCTCGATTAACAGGTAGATTCTCTTGAAATTTTTTTGGTGAACTTTCTCTTTCATCTGTGCTTATAAGAGCAATCATTTCAGACCTTCTGGAGTGACTTGCCATCTGAAAATTTACAAAATTTAATATTCACATAATCACATTCCTCAGATATAATAGGGTATCCAAACACAAATATGTACCTTTAAACCCATGATTACATTAGCAGTTGTAATTTGAATTTACCTTACATATCATTCTTTTAACCTATAATATTTATTCCAAAGGTTCTACAAATGTCAGGGATCCTTAATATGCAGTTAATACAGTTTAAGTCTAGGAATCATGCTAAATACCTAAATCTCTTAAATTCAGACTTTGATACCAAACTTGTAACACCCCATTTCACATTTGCATATAACCACATATTTTATTTAACATGAATATATGATATTCAAACATACACGTTGGTCCTATTGTATACAAAATGCTACAAACCTTTTCTATTCACATAAAGTACACGACTTGTAAACATAACAAGTTCTCACGTACATGTAATATAACATCTTCCAAAATCCACATATGTAAGCAATCATAATTTCTTGACATTTTTCACTTTCCCTTTCACAATTTGTTATTCCAATTGTGCCTGACCTATAATGCACATTTTAAAACAAAAAATGAAGGTTAAACTATGAGGTCTAGTGAGAAATCTCTTTTGATTGCTATTACAGGGTGAAAATCACCAAAACACTTCTATAACGCCCATATTTGTATGAATAACAAATAAACAATGTTTTTACTAAAACACACCTTTTTCTCGCATCATATAGATGAGACAACCTTATTTTTATCGCAACAACCTATGAAGTACTAAAGTCATCACATTAAACATAAATTATAGCAACTTGTCGCATCTCATTGATGCGATTACATTTTTATTGCATCATATAAATTTTGTAAAATCACAAGAACAAGACAACCCCATCTTTCCTCGCATCAAACATATGCGATAACCCATTTCATCTCATCCAGCACATGCGATAAATACCTCTTGTCGCATGAAGTAAATACAACAAATACAACTTGTCGCATCTCACTTATGCGATAACACAACTCTTCACATCACAAAGATGCGATAAATACTGTTTTCGCATCATAAGAATGCGATAACATCATCTCATCTCATCACATCACACAGATGCAATTGCAGATCCTAGATTCAAGTCAATAGCACCAATTAGATCAAGAACATAGATTGTAGAAATGAATATGTCGGCATGTATATTGATGATATTCAAAGTACAATGTTTTTGATGCTCTCAAAGATCTCACGAAAATCTCTCAATGCTAAAGAATGTATTAACCAGAATAACTACCACAACTAACCAACCTATTTATACTAAGCAATACAAAGAAAAAACTAGCTTACAAAGCATGTAAACCTACACTATAGAAAACAAACTTCCTTTGCAATTATCTTCATTTTTCTTTCAATCTCCCCCTTTGAAATAAATCAGAAATAATCTTTACATTTACTCTCTTTCAACAGTAACTCCCCCTTAATCACAACTTGACAAGAATCTTCAGCAATAAACTTCAGTAATAATCTTCACTGGTTTTTCTTTACTCCCCTATCTCTAGAAATAACTCATTCATTTGATAACTACTCCCCCCTTATGATGTGAATGAGGAGCATAAATATCATACTTCGAAATGAATGATTTAGGAAAGTATGTTGTCAATTCATAGAGTATTTAAGCAAATCTTTTCCAATCCGTTTATTTAATCTTTTCAGATCAAGAATTTAGGGAAAATACCATATTCAACTTATGACCCATTTTCAATCTTTTATAAAAATATTGTCTTGTGACTACAACAAATATATCCAGTACAACAAATGTACTTTATATATGAGACTTTTTGACGTTCATCTCACCAGGACTTTCATTCAATCATTGATAGTTTAAGAAAGCGTATCTATGAATGTTAAGATAGAATAACAAATATCCTATGAAATTTGTGCAGTGTAGAAAAGATAAAGCAATGAATGATTCAATATAAGCTCAAATTGATAAACAGTGTGGACTACACAAATTTATCAGACTCGCTTTATGATCAAAAAGACTTGAAGGGGGGGCATATATTCTTCTTTTTTTAAAATGAGTCATCTCCAAATGAGAAACCAATAGATTATGAGCTATGTGTCCTATGTGTTAATGAAACACTTATATTTTGAGAGATAAATGAGTAGTTGGTGGGGTTTTGTACAAGAGTTAGCCTGGGATTTGCCTTTTTCAATATTAGTCTCGAAATAATTGAGAACTAATAGATTAAGTGTTTTCCTAAATTATAATAGATGAATCAGGATTCTAATATTCTTTTAATCCAACACACAACTCTCATTTAATTCTTTTCAGCTTATATCAACTTCCCCTCTCTTTTTCATTTTCATCTCAACACAAAAACCCATTTTCAGTTAAGCTTACTCAGTATGGTTGTCCTCTTGGGTAGGGCAATCGGTTCGAATAGTCCATTAAGGCTTCTCTGATAAGCACTCAGTCCCACCTAAGATATTACATGTAAGCTCAATGAAATGATGTATACAATTAAGCTCATAAACTTTGATCACATAAGTTTGATCAGAAATATATTGCAATTAAGCACATGATGAATATACGCATAATTATTCAAATATCAAATTGATATGGAGAGAAATGAAAGAAGATATGTAAGAACAAATTTAGACTAAGCATTCAAAGAATTATGAAGTGTTTAGCAATGAAGAATTATGTTCAATAAAATCAGAAAACAAATTTGATTACAAATGAGTGTATTATCGCCGAAAATGAATATTGCATTTTAGAGATGCGGTAATAAACAATTTTAAAGAATAACTGAATCAGGTATTGGAGTTATGTAAGAAGGAAAAATACACAAGTATTGACTCAATGAATTACCTGATCAGATAAAGTACTCGTTACATACATAATTTAAATGAAAATTATTTGAATCCTCACTTCTTAGAATAATAAAATCTTTTTGAGTTCAAAGAAGTGGTTTGAATATTTATGAAAACATTTTAATATACTTAGAAGTTGTCCTTCTTCTAAGCATATTGAGATCCTTCTTCTAAGCATATTGAGATTAAGATCAGAAAAATACACCTAAGTTTCAGACCAGATCAAAATAATGACATGATGTACTCCCCCTTAACAATGTAACTCACAATCTCATACACATGGTTAGTATTTGATAAATAAAAATATTAAAGATCAGACTCCCCCTCAACATATTTATTAGATCTTCATATAGACAGATATAACATCCCAAGCTTGCTTACTAAGAATGAAAACCTTTTCTCATCGAGTGGTTTTGTGAAAATAACAACAAGCTAAAAATCTGTTTGTACAAAGCGCATTTCAGTTGACCTTTTTTCAACATTATCTTTGATAAAGTGATACCTGATATTGATTTGTTTGGTCTTAGAGTGTTGAACGAGATTAGCTGTTATAGCAATAATGCTCTTTGAATCATAGTTGATAGGGACTTTGTTGAATGTGTAGTCGTAGTCGTGTAGCTGTGTCTTCATCCATAATACTTGTGAACAAAAACTAGCTATCGCGACGTATTCTGCCATCGCAGTAGAAGTTGAGACACAATTTTGCCTTATAGAAGTCTAACTAATTAGCTTGTCACCTAAAAACTGACATGATCCAGATGTGCTCTTTCTATCAAGTTTACAACCTACATGGTCAGAATCTGTGAAAGCAGTTAGCTCAAAACCAGAATCTTTCAGATACCAAAGGCCCAGATTTGTTGTGACTTTGAGATATCTTAAAGATCCAATCATGACACGATAACTTTGTTGATCTACAGATTTTTTGGACAAATCTGCATCTAATAAAATTCCATTTGCCATGGGAGTCTTTATCGAATAACATTCAGACATGTTATACTTTCTTTAAAATATCTTTAACGTATTTTGATTGATTAATGAATATTCCATCAGGGAGTTGTTTTACTTGAAGGCCAAAAAAGAAATTTAACTCACCCATCATACTCATTTGGAATTTAGATTGCATTATGTCTGAAAGTTCTTGCAAAACTTAGGATTTGTAGAACCAAAAATTATATCGTCAACATAAATTTGTACCAAGATCAGATGCTTACCTTGACTTTTCATTAATAACGTAGTATTGATCGTACCTTTCTTGAAACCAGATGTTAATAGGAATTGGGTTAAAGTGTCATACCATGTCCTAGGTGCTTGTTTGAAACCATAAAGCGCCTTGTTTAGGACATAGACATGATCTAGATTTTCAAGATCAACAAAGCCTTCTGGCAGACTCACGTAGACTTCTTCATGAAGAATACCATTCAGAAATGCAGATTTCACGTCCATTTGGTATATCTTGAAGTTCTTATGAACAACATAAGCTAAAAACATTCTTATAGCTTCACTGCGAGCGACTGGAGCAAATGTAACATCCAATTTCTAATATGCCCAATTATTTTCTTAGTATATTTAATTATTGGGTTAAAGAGAACTTATGATTTAGTGGGAGTTTAGGTTTGAATTTTAGAATTATACTTCTTAGGAGTATATTAGAGGATTTGGGAAAATTTTACGTTAAATAGATATGTAAAACGGATTTTTTTGGGAGATCTTTTCTGGAATACTTTTGTTGGATGTTATAGATTATCTCTTTATGAACATGTAGGCAAAAACCTCATAGAAAACGGAGGTCCGAGCGAAATGTTATGAATAATTTAAGTGTTGATGGTCAAAATGGGTACCTAGCCGGGCCAACCCGGCCCAAATCAAGTTTTAGCATTATAAATTGGATTTTTGGCCTATTTTTCATGTCATCTAAGTCCAGAACTCACACACACACTAGAGGTGCGATTTTCACACACATAGGCTTGATTCAACTCAAATCAAAGAAGAACTATAAGATCTTTGAAGGATTTGATCATCAAGTAAGGTATAATCTATTTTTGCACTTGTTCTTGGTTGACATTCTTGTTTTATGGATTGCATGTTGAGATAGAGTTAGGGTTTCATATGGGTTTGATCTTAAGTATATAAAATGAGTGCTTTTTTTTTAGTGTTTATGGCTTGAAATGGTCATTCGATTCAAGAGATTATCAAGATTTATGCAAGTTCATCATATGAACTTTGACTTGATTAAGTCAATGATTTGGGA
>NC_037529.1:59221717-59229276 GCF_001531365.2 Cynara cardunculus var. scolymus | reverse complement strand
TTTATGTCAAATATGTTATATTAAGTTGAGATTCAGAAGTTGGAATGGTTTGGAATCGAAATGGTTTGAGGAAAATGTATGAAAATGAGAATTTTCGACTTTTGAATGCATTGAAAGTGTGCAGACTTTGAAAATCTGTATAAAATCGTAGAAAAATCCAAATAAGGTAAGGCCAATTTTCTTAGTTAGATATTTGAGTCTAGTTTATTTCTTATTTTATGATCAAGGCATGAATTCAAGCTTAAAATGGGAAAAACAGTTCTGCATGCAGCAGCTGTACATAGAAATTTAGGTAAAATGTTTAAATAGGATATGTGTATATCATGGGTTTCTTATATTGATTGCTTATGAGATTTTGTACATTTACTCCAGAGGGGTAATTAGGACATGTTTTGATACTTTGGAAGCAATCTAAGTGTGGTAGATTGGACTTGCTTTGTGAGCTCATTCAGAGCTTTTCGGTATTGTACGGTTGCCCGGTGAGTTATATAGTTAATTGTTACATATTGATTTGAACATATCTATTTTCATATGAATGTATTTGGTCTTGAATGGAGTCACACGATCTTGATTTGTCTTTGATTCCGTCTCTTGAGTCGATTCCTTATTACTATCTCGGTACATCGGTTTGCTTTCTGAATTCGGACTTGTTTGTTTTGTTCCTTGAATTGTACGCCATAGTACGGGTACTACTTCGTGTGGCATGCCGGAAGTTTATGGCGAAGTCAAGATCCCGGGTTGGACGGGTGAGACTTTCTGGGGTTGTGAATACTCATTGCTCAGAAAGGAGAAAGAGCAATGAGTAGGGAACCTTGGCACATACCCGGTAGAGGAAGGCGGGCAGTGCGAGGTTTCCCCGTAATGTATGATTCCGACTCGGACTTTGGCATGAGCCGGGAAGGTGAAGGACGGGGGGATGCACTGTCCTCGTTATGTATACCGATTCGATCTCTTGGTTCTTGATATTTATTGGTATTCTAACGTTGCTGAATATATTTGGTTGTTGATCCTGTCTCCTTGTTGTATTGAGCATCAATGATATGGTATACTATGGTGATTTGAATATGGAATCCTATGATCTTAGCATCCGGTACGTAATTGTTCACTCGATTTCTTGTAAGTCTCGGTTTGCATCTGGATGATGTCTTGAACTCTTTTATTGATAAGAGTTTATTATGTATGTTTATAAACATGTGCGATATTGATATGTAATACTTAACTATTTAACTCACTAAGCGTTGGCTTACCATTTAAGTGGCAACCTCTCTCAGGAAAGAAGACGGATAAAAAGAAAGAACCCGTTGTTTGACTTAAAGATTTATCGGGGATCTTGAAGATATCGATCTTGCTTTTGGGTAAATAGTAGCTTATATATAGTCTTGTCCCGTATTCTTTTGCTACTTAATTCGGGTTGTAAGTAAAAATCCGTTATATCCGGTTTGGAATTGTGTTTTGGGTGGTTTTATCACTAAAATAGAACGGATATTTCGATGATTTTTTAGAAATTAATATCCCATATTTTGAGGTTAATTAATGTTATGCCCAGATTTGTGTGTTTCAAAGTGTTGGCCTCTGGTTCTTCATAGCCTCTGGACCGATGCATCGCCTCTGGACCGATGCATCGCCTCTGGACCGATGCATCGCCTCTGGACCGATACATCGCCTCTGGTCCATCCATTGCCTCTGGTCCTTCCATTGCCTCGCCTCTAGTCTTCTTCCAGACTTAGCCATTTCAGCTACCTCTGGTCCATTGCCTGCCCCTGGACCAATTCATTGCCTCTGGTCTTCTTCCAGACTTAGCCATTTCAGCAGCCTCTGGTCCATTGCCTGCCTCTGGACCAATTCATTGCCTCTGGTCTTCTTCCAGACTTAGCCATTTCAGCAGCCTCTGGTCCATTGCCTGCCTCTGGACCAATTCATTGCCTCTAGTCTTCCTCCAGACTTAGTCGTTTTATCAGCATTTTTTTTATTTTCCATCCTTGGCCCCGATTGCTTTGACAAAACTTTTAGAATAATTAGGATTAATTTTGGTCCCAATAATCAATAAATTATATTTTATTGGAGATTTTATAGAAATTGGTAATTTGGGGTTTGCTCAAGCGAGATGTTACAGCAAAGGTTTCGTCATTAGTCAATACCTTCTTGTTGACAATATCCTTTTGCAACCAGTAGGGATTTGTTTCTGAAAACAATTCTCGTTTCGTTTTTCTTGTTTCCGAAGAACCATTTTGTACCGATAATTGATTTCCCTTTAGGCCTTGGTACGAGTCTCTAAACTTGGTTTCTTTCAAACTCTCTAAGTTCATCTTGCATAACGTTAATCCAATATGGATCTTGCATAACTCTTGAACCACTAGTTCAGATTTAACACTTAGTTTATTTTTTTAAGTGTAGAAAATCTTAACTCTTGAACCCTAGTTAAGAGTTAACACTTAGTTTATTTTTCTAAGTCTGGAAAATCTTAACTCTTGAACCACTAGTTAAGAGTTAACACTTAGTTAATTTCCCAGAACACAACTCTGGACCTAACTCTTAAGAGTTCCAAACTTGGTTTTGTTCCAGCAATTAATACTAACTCTGGATACAAAGCATCCTAACTCTTAAGAGTTCTAGACTTGGTTTTCTTCCAACGATAAACACTAACATTTGTGAATGTACACTCAGCGCCTCCCAATTCACTTATATTTGCCTCATCACTTTAATCGATCTCAAGCGAATCACAGTCACACCAAATGATTGATGACACTAAAATCACCAATATTCCTCCCACCTTTTAGTATAATCCTTTGATTCACTATACAAAGCATAAATATATAAAATCAAACAAATGCATAAATGAAATACCACGAAGATTGAATTTTCGTCTTTGTATATTACTCATTCCAAATTTTTGAGAATCGAGGCATTCTAAGAATTGAACCCGTCAACCCATTTGAATACATGAAGATAATATACACACAAGTTTGTACAAAATCTAGATAAATCACTTTACACATTTATAGAGGCCTTGCATCCTTATCCATTCATGAACGTATAGAAAGCCAAGTCGGAAACCTTCTTGAAGCGGCCACACTTCACGTTCACATAGGTGATCCTTTTAGGTCTTGCACCTGCATATGCAATTTTTCAAAAGAATCATTAAGAAATAATTTTCAGGCTTTCAACACTTGCAGGTCTAAGCACATACCTTGGGATGTAACCATCGTGTGCTTCAAATTCAGCCTTTAACGTTGTATTAAAGGAGAACTGGGTATCTCATTATTAGAAATTTATAGGGACTTTAAACCCATCTCAGTCACGGACATGTGCACTAAGTCCGTAACTAACCCTTTTGTTAAATGGTCGGCTAAATTATTGCGAGTTCTAACGAACTCTACGGCTATCACCCCATGCATGATTAACTCTCTAACAATGCTAGGTCTTATTCCCAAGTGCCTCGACTTTCCATTGTATACTTGGCTATTTGTCTTAGCTAAGTTCGTGACATTATCACAATATATACATATTGGTGATATCGGTTTCGGCCACAAAGGAATCCTATAAATTAGATTTCTTAGCCACTCTGCCTCTTTACCGACGGCCGCCAAGGCTACAAACTCAGTTTCCATAGTGGATTTACGATACAAGGGCTATTAGCTCAATTGGTAGAGCGCGCCCTTGATAATTGCGTCGTTGTGCCTGGGCTATGAGTTTGCTTTTCGGAGGCCCAAGAGATGGCACCTCCATCGAGCAAGAATGCCCATCCACTAGTAGAAGAATGATCTTCTATATTGGATATCTAACTCGCATTAGTGTAGTCTTTAATCACCAACAGAAACCTAACATATGATATACCATAATTCATCGTTCACTTCAAGTATTTGAACACTCGTCTTACCGCTTGCCAATGATGAGCACTCGGTCTACTAGTAAACCGACTCAACCTACCAACGACATAGGGAATATCCAGTCGTGTGCTTGTCATGGCATACATCAAGCACCTGATTGCCTTATAGTATTCTAATTATGAAACAACTTCACCCTCATTGGGCTTAAGCTTTTCACTTGGGTCCATTGGAGTACTCACAGGTGAAAATTTTAACATATTAAACTTCTTTAACACTTTCTCGACATAGTGAGATTGTGTTATGGCCAGACCTTTGTTCTCCCATTTAATCCTTATCCCAAGGATCACTTCCACCTTCCCCAAATCCTTTATCGAGAATTTTGGTGAATTTTTTTTGCCAAGTCGACTTGTTTTTGGTCCGTGCCAAAGATTAGCATATCATCAACATATAGACAAATTATGACTCCCTGTCCGAAATCATCAAATTTGCTATATACACATTTGTCCGATTGGTTTAAAAGAAAACCATGGGACAAAACAAATTCATCAAACTTTTGATGTCACTGTTTTGAGGCATGTTTTAAACCATAAAGTGACTTGATTAAATTACACACTTTATTAACATTCCCCGGCATCACAAATCCTTCTGGTGGCTTCATGTCCTTCAAATTATCCATTAAGGAATGCCAGTATCTCTCGATTTTATGTATGTATGTATGTATGTATGTATGTATGTATGTATGTATGTATGTATGTATGTATATATGTATGTTTGTATATATGTACATGTGTACGTATGTACTTATGTATGTATCATAAATTACATACATATGCATTAATATCCCCCTAAGAGTATAACAAATTACCAAGTTCTCCTTTGAATGCTCCCTATATATATGCATTAATATCCCCCTTAGAGTATATATGTATATATATATATATATATATATATATATATATCTGTGTGTGTGTGTGTGTGTGTAGGAGTTGAAATGAGACCCCTCTGTTTTGCGAAAATGCGAGAGCCGTTGTGGGCCTCTAACATTTTTAACCAATTATTTAAATTATAATAAATAAAAATATATCAATAAGGGTAGTTATGTAAATAGGTATTTTTTTATAATTTTTATGTTATTTTAATAAATTATAATTATCCTATGATTTTATATCAGAACTGATCACATCGAATCTCACATCCCCACCTCTCTCGTTTTATGTATATGCAATGTGATACCCAATCATCTTGCTCAACTTGAAGTTTTAACTGTGATAGCAATGTGATTATCAATCAACTTCTACACATCGATTCGAAATGTTAACAGTGATAATCATGTGATACTCAGCCAACTTTTGTTAATCAATTCGTCAACTGTGATAACAATCGCTCAGCACCCAATCAATACTGTATTTTGATTATCCCTTCTCTGTGACAAATATGTGATAGCGTAAAGATTTATCGATTCTTCTCAAAAAATCACACTGTGATAAACCTATGATGCCCAAATAGGGTAAAAGTTTCTTGATTTTACCCTAAGCATGTGATACTCACAACTATGATAATCTTGTGATAAATAAGGAAATCATCGTATGTTACTGATTCAAAGTCTAATTCCTCGATTATCCTTACAATTAGTATACCGTGATAATCTCCAAACAGAGTAACAACTTCTTGATTTTGCCCTAATCTTGTGATACTCACAGTGTGATAATCATGTGATATAGAAGGGAGTCATCGGTAAATGTTGTGTTTGTGATAAAGATGTGATGTGTAACGTATACCTTTTAGAAATGCCTTCCTCTTCTTCGTCGATGCCTCAAAAGTTGACTCTTTCTTTCTCCCTAAAACCATCAACCCTGTGATATAGTGTAATCTGATTTTGTTATTTTATTTTATATTCCTATTTCCAGTTTTATCCCTCCACATATTTCTTATTTTTACAAAAGACTAATATTCATTTAAATTTTAAAAATCCCCCAAATCCTGTTAAAACACACAATATTTGGCTTACAAGTTTCTCGCGTTTTCGCAAATCACAGGTGGTTTTTGACCTCTTCCCTATATATATACTAGAATCGTACTCGAGCAATGCAACGAGATACATCTCGACTTTAATGTTTCGTTTTTTTCTTCGATGTTATAATACAAATTTATGTGGTTTTAAGAAAATAATAATGTTCTTACTTTTGCATAAGAAATAAATATGAAGATATTATAATAATTTGAAAAAATAATATTGATATTAGGTTCAAATTAACTATTTAAAATTTCTATTTTTTTTGTGTAATTTTTTTAATTTAATTTTTTATTATAATTTGATATAGGTTAATAAAGAAATAATTTAATTTAGGTTTAATAATATAATTTTTCATAAAGATAATAATTAAGTATTCTGTTAAAAATCAATGATTATCCTAATTTTATTTTAGATATTTTATATTTAAAATGTGATGTTTATCCTGTATTAGATTATGGTTATCAGTAGTTAGTTACACGAATTCAAACATGGAGCTTTAATAAATTGTACTTATGCACAATTTACTTGTAATCTTGAATTTTAAGTATTATGAATCAATAAACAGTAATTTGTGCATAAAAAATGATTTTTAAGAGTTTTTGTCAAATATTTTATAATATAATATAGATAGATATGTATGTATGTATGTATGTATGTATATATGTATGTATGTATGTATGTATGTATGTATGTATGTATGCATGCATGCATGCATGCATGTATGTATGTATATATGGGGCCATTTAAGGGAGAAATGACTAGTTTGTGGTAATCGTGAGATCCAATATCAACTACAAGTCAATAGATAAATTAGGAAATTTATAATTTTGGTAATCTTGAATTAAAATTTTAATGCAAGGACAGTTTTGGTATTTTCTCTTCTCTCTCCATCCCCCATCCTCTGTCCTCCGCGGCCACCGTCCTCCGGTGATACCAATGTGATACCTAAAAATATTGACCCTGTTAAACAAAAGATACAGTGTGATACCCAAGCACATATAAGATGCATTGTGATACCACTGTGTTACATCTTCGATCGACCACACAAATGACCTCAGTGTGAATCCCAATCACATATAAGATGCATTGTGATACCACTATGGTATCACCGGAGGACGGTGAGCGAAGAGAGGAGAGAAAAGAGTTTTAAAATACCTAAAATGTACTTGCATTAAAACTTTAATTTAAAATTACCAAAAATTATAAATTTCCTAATTTATCTTCTGATTTGTGGTTGAGATTAGATCACACGGTTACCACAAACTAATTAGTTCTCATTTGATTAGGCATCTATGTATGTATCTATGTGTGTGTGTATATGTATATATACATATATAGGGTTGGGTTCACGTGAGACCAAGGGTTTTCCATGAGACACGTAAGACCCATTTATTTTCATTGATCAACTTTATAAGCTAATGATCWAATGGTCTAAAGTTGCACGGTGACAATTTTGTGATTATTGAGAAGTCTCGTGGCAATTTTGTGATTATGAATGTTCAGATTGTAGATATAATCCAAGGGTTAAGAATTTGTCTTACGGGTCTCACGAAAAACCTTTGGTCTCACATGATCCCAAGTCTTATCTATACTATATTATAAAACATTTGGCTAAAACTCTTAAAAACTCTTAAACTCTTAAACTCTTAAAACTTTTAAACCCGTTTATCCCTAAACGATTTCATCCCTATCCGATTTCATCCCATAACTGAATTCGT
>NC_037529.1:59210798-59221617 GCF_001531365.2 Cynara cardunculus var. scolymus | reverse complement strand
CTATCAATATATATTTTAAATTTGAAAACTCTGTGTTTGTATTCATCCCCCCCCCCTTGTACAAACTGTGTCTTATCTTGTAGACCCTTTCGGGACCAACAGGTCCATCCCTTTAGATTTTGTGATATCAATATAATAGATTGCATTTTTAAATCCCTTAAATACCCAGAACATAGGGTGCTTTATCCAGATCTTCCTTGAAAAAATTATCACAATGGACATGAAGTGGGAATGCAGTAGGCATTGTCCAGCATTGACGGTTTTCAGAATAAAATCAAATTATTGGCCTTTCATCATCTCTTAAGAACATTACGACCAAAAATATAAGATAGAGGAAAAATGGGTATATAAAAGACATAAAAATAGGAGTACTGAACAACAAATAACTCTCAAAATTGAGAGTTATCAACAAGCAACCATACAAAGGTTTTAACACGAAGATCTATCGAAATGGAGAAGTCACTACTTAAATAGTTGGGATGAATCATAAGTCTAATACCTCAAACAAAAACGTGTGACAACTTTACAAAGGATGTCCCGCAAACCAAAAGCAACTACTAGTCGGATCGATCGACACTTCAACTCTCAAGGACTCTTCTAATCCTTAAATACAAGAACAATCATAGAAAGGGTTCTAACTCTATGGTTCTAGTGAGTTCAAGGTTTTTCAAGTATAAGACTCAACAAATATGTCAATTTCATTCATAAAAGATTTAACGAATATAGAATCCTTATAATCAGTTTCACGCACGCATGAAAAGAATTAATACCACTATTAGGTAATTTGTGCAAAGTGTCCATAAATGCCACACTGATAAATCCAATTAATTCAATATGTTTTTATTGACCAATAACAAAGACAGGATTAAGCGAAATGCATTAAAACGAAGCATTAATACAGGCCATTTTAGTCTTATGTTACCCTTACTCACGCCATAAATATAAATCTTTTCTTGCACTAAACAATGTGTTACAAAAACGTTCGCACAAACGACATTGGAACATTGTGCAACTGAAGTTATCAAAACCTATACCTTAAATAATTAAGTCACATAAGATAAATTCTTGACAAAACTTTGGGTCTTAACACACACGACAAAACGCACTTATGCATTTCAAAATTTCGCCTTTGAATCACAAAACGACCAGAACTAAATCCAATAAAATACAAATGCGGACAGATATAATCGAAGGATCACGTAAATTCCAACATGACCCAAACCTTTTTTATATGGCAAATAACAAATAAAAGCGTGCAATCTCGTATTCTCATGCAAACGTCAAGCAAAAGTTGTACAACAATTGGTTTTCCCAAAATTTATTATGTGGCAACAAAATTACATGGAACAAAATTTCCAACAAAACTTGTATGCGTCAGTTTATTCTTAAAACTGGTAAAACGATATGTGCATACGTTTTGGTTAAATAATGAAATCTTTTAGATTGGTTTCATATTTAAAGCCAGATAACAATATGTTTTCGCCGTTCTAAAAATGTCGGCTACAATATCATAAATAAAGCTCCAAATAAAATACGTATGCGAATTATACACAACAAAACAGTTCCCATACTAATAAAAATAAAACCGAGGGGAAACTATATAACTGAACGCCATCAAAATATTCTCATCAAGTCAACAAAATATCATGGAATAAAAGATCACAATAAATTCTCATACGCAACCCACACAATAAAGCAAATTCGTTTAATTCCAATGTTTTATCCTTGAGTCATAAACATCATAAACCAAATTCCAACAACATTTGTAAAAGACTGTTAGAGATACAGTAGTTTCATGCATTTCAAACTCGACCCTGAACCTCTCATACACAAAATAATTCCTCAAAAATCGTAAAAACTATTTGCATGTACTTTAGATAAATATCGTCAAATACTCAAGATATTTGATAAATATCAAATAAAACACATCAATACTTTAAGAATAAACATCTTGATATGTACATAGTTTTCACAGATCAACTTAAATTCACCTTGCTAGATTTAGATTAAATCTAGGTTTTACCCCAAACTTGAGCTTACTTTTAATGAAGAGCTTAGATCTCCAAGCTAGAACTTTAGATTTGATGTTTCCAAGAGCTGAAACTACTTCTATTAACTCTCCAAAGCCTATAAAATTGCCACAAAGGGGTGAAGTGAGCTTCCTTTAACTTCTATGAACCCCAAAACCATCAAAGAATATTTAAAAACCATTGTTCCCATCTTGAAGATCTTGAAAAAACGAAACCATAGCAAAAAAGAATTGTCCAAAACGAAGTTGAAATGAGGGAGATAGAGCAAAATGAAGAAGACCACCGAAAAGCGACTTTTAAGTCGCTCAGGTGACTAATGCGACTTTGAATCAGGTTTAACCGCATCAAAGTTGCCCGGATGGTTTTTAAACATGTCATAAATAGTGCCAAATGCGATCCTAATGCGGGTTTAACCACATGAAACCCATATTTCACTTTGTGTCTCATCCTAAAACTCATTTTCTTGAGTTTAAAGCATCACAAACATCTCATACCTAAGTTGTTCCTGGAGTAACGAATTTAATACTTTGAGAAAGGAAATACAGATAAATTTTAACCTTATCAAGATAACTAAATTTTGGATGTTACATTTACCCTCTCCCAAAAAAAAAAACCATGTACCGAACCAACCAATCCTAAATCTCTTTTTAGCAATCCTTAATCCTCCATCTATTTCAATTAGTTAATACTAGTTGTGTACTCGCGCAATGCGGCGGGAGCCATGAATTTTAACGATTTTGAAGTTTCACTGTTTTATTAGAAAAGTTTAATGATGATATAAGTTACACTTGGTCTTTATATATTAATACAATTTGAATAAATAAGAGTTATGGTTCCGATTACAGTCTATCGATGAAAAAAAATGTATGATAGTTTAAAATTCAATATATTTAAAACCCAATATATTTAAAATCCAACATATTTAAACGACTCCACAAATATGTTCGATTTACACCAAGAGCAAAGAATCAAGAGATCGAGAGCCTGACTGAGAATTCTAGATCAATTGAATGAGAGATGAACGAGAAAAACTTTTAATAACTCATGGTGAATATCAGTTTGAATCTCACTTTAGGAGATGAGGAAAAAACATAGAGGTATGAGAGGGTGAAGACATGAGTGAAATGTGTCAAAAGTTCTTGGGAACATGAAAAGAAAAATGTAAAAATATGCATTGGTAACTTGTACTATATGTTATTTTAATTGTAGATTAAGAGATTTTAAGACTGAATGCATAAAGTAGTAATACTTAATGCATTATGAGTTGTTTTTAAGACTTTGTGCATAAAAAATTGTTTTTAAGATTTTTGATAAATCTGGTTTATAAGATAGTATAGATTAATTTAGACTTTTTTATATTGATGTTGTTGGATTATGTAGAAATATTATGTGAAGCAGGATCAACTTTTTCTTATTAGTTTTGTTATAAATTGGTTGTGTTTTATATGTTATTTCATTACAAATTGGTTTTATTGTTTATGTTCATTTTAGTCATCAAGTGCATTATGATGAGTCGCTCGAATTAACGCGGTAACATGTTTATTTGTTTTGGTGTAACTGAGATAGTGTATATATATATATATATATATACTAGAAGATTATTCGTGCAATGCAGGGAGATAAATCTCCATTTTAATGTTTAGTTTTTATTCTTTGTCTCTATCGATATAATGCAATTTTATATGGTTTTGGGAAAACGATAACATTTTTATTTTTGAATGAAATATAAATTTGAAAAAAATAAAATCGATATTAGTATTAAATTAACTATTTAATAGTTCTCGATTTTTTGGTGTAAGTTTTTTAATTCAATTTTTTTATTATAATTTAATTTAGGTCTAACAACAAAGTAATTTATTTTGGGTTTAATAATATAGTTTTTATTAAAAATAATAATTAAACATTCTGTTAGAAACTCAATGATTATCTTAATTATATTTTAGATTTTCTATATTTAAAATAGATATTTATCATGTATTTGATTATTTTTATCTGCAGTTAGTTACACGGATTTAAAATGGAGTTTTAATAAGTTATACTTATGCAAAATCACTTGTAATCTTGAATTTTAAGTAATATGCATCAATAAACAGTACATTATGCATAAAAATGGTTTTTAAGAGTTTTTGTCAAATGCTTTATAATATAGTATAGATAATAGTATAACGTACAATTAGGTTTAATGGAAACAGCACAAAGTTAACCAAAAACCATACCGAATAAGTAATTTTTATTCGATTAACCAAGTTGTTTCGTTTGGTTGGGTTATTCGGTTTCAGACTTTTTTTTAACACTTTTATGTGTGTCTCCAATTGTCTAAATTTCTAGATTCATCACTGCTTTGCTACATTGTTCTATTGATCAAAGACGGTTCATCTTGGAGACTTAATGCGATTATAAGTACGGCCGGACATGGGAGACGCTAAGGTGGCGTTTGTTTTTTAAGTGGTGCTGAAGTCTGAAGTCTGAATTCACTTCTGATTTTTAAGAGGTTGTGCTGAAGTCTGAAATCTGAATCAGTCATACTGTTTGTTTTTTGCGTCTGAAATCTGAAGTTTGAAGATGAGAGATCGAGTGTAGATATGGATCGACAGTTGACAAAGTTGAGAGATGAGAGATGAGAGATCGAGACAGAAGAGTTGATCTAGAGAAATCGAGCGCAAATAGATCAGAGTAGGTAGGCGACGATTTGAAATAAGAGGTAATAAGAGGTTTCACAACCACTTAAATTTTCAGACCTAATAAGAGCTTTTAAGCTYTTAATTGAAAAAAAAAACAAACACACTGAATCCTCTTATGTCTGACCGATTCAGACTTAAGAGGACATTAAGAGTTTTTTTTATTAAAAACAAACAGCCCTTAAATGTTTTGGATATAAAATGATTTATTTTTCACATAAATAAATTAAAATGGAAAAAACGTTTCACAACTCTCGAGTTATTAAACATTTTTATGTGTAAATTAATATATATAAAAGGAAAACCTTGAAGTGATGACATTACATTGTTAGAGAGTAGGAATGGTTCTCCCAAATTTTTCTTAAAATTTGAATTTTTAAAAAATGTTTAATATGTTAAAGACTTTTATATCCCTATATGTAATTTATGTTTTTCATTAAAAACACGAGGATTGTTGTACTTCTACATGCATATTGCAATTTTATGTTAGTTAACTATTTATTTTTCTTTCTTTATGTTAATTAATTATTCATTTTCTGTTATTTATTTAAGATTATGATTTTTCATTTTTAGTTGGCTACTTAATGGTTTGAGTTGTTGTCAAACAACTTTTCTCTCATACTTTGTCTTACTAAATTTGATCAATCAAATGTATGAATTTGATCAATCAAAAAAGAGGTCACCAACTATGCAATTCCAATTAATGTTACATAAATCCAACCAAAAAATGACTAAAAATGATAAATCTACGAATTTTTATTTGTTTGGTCAACCATCTTGAACGTATTTTTTAAATCAAAATATTTAAAATTTATAAAAAAATTACATTTTACTTCAACAGACTTTTTATTTAAAAACTGCAACATTAATTATATATTAATATATATATATATATATATATAATAAAATATTATTTCTTTCACACAAACATTTAACATTAAGGTCTTTTTTATTGTTAAAGAGTATAATAAAAAATTATTTTGCTTTCATTTTTGAAGCATTCTTTAAATTTGAAAAATTTACACACTTCTCTCTCTCTCTCTCTCTCATGATATCCTACAAAAACGGAAAATGGTTGGCCGTTCGATCGAGTCCATCCCTTGGAGTCGTACCCTCCCAGGATGCATGAGTCTTCCGTCGATTGACAGAAATGCCGATTAAGCAATTCCCTCCATCCCGATAAAGGGAGTCACCTGTGATTCGATAGTTCCATTTTCCGCTGATGCAGGCCGATTGGGATCCCAGCAGTCAAACCACTGTCTTCGTTCCTCATCCTCCTTAAAATAAATCTATTTATATTTTGGAGAATTTATTGGGACAAAAATTTGTGTAGCATCTTCATTTTTTTCATTTTAGAGGATATGTTGGAGATGCTCTTAAGACGTAAAATTATAAATCTTTTTGGTTTAAAAGATAAAAAGTACGAATGAAAAAATAAGGGAGGAGGAGAAGAACGACAGTGTCACGGGGGAGGGGAGGGGGGGGGTGCGGACATGCTAATAAGGGGACGATGCAAGCGCGAACGGGATAAGGTTCGATGATATAACAGATATTAAAAAAATAGGTTTTTTAAAAAATTCATAAATTATTGGAAATTATATGTGAAAGGGTTGGAATGAGAAAAGCAATGAAGTGATCATAAGAATATGCAATCATCCACTAACAATGTATCAAGATGCATAAAACCAATTTATGCAAATTGTGTAATGGATGGAATAAAGCATGGAATGCCAAATCATAAAGCAAATTATGTATTCTTATCAAGCTCAGTGAAAATTATACCTATATGAGAATAACAATCCTGTGATTTGATCATATGTATCTGATTGGTTTGAGTTTGGCTCTAAAGGTTAAAAGTATCAGGAGATCTCAGGTTTAAATCAAAGGAGGAATAAAAAGCCCCTTGTGGCCACAGAGGTTCAAATGCGGTGACTCCGGACTATCTGCAAAACAGGTGGTCGCCGTGGGATTAATCGGCTCACATAGCGGGTTGGATATCCAGGTTAATCAAAAAATCTTGTGAACATCCTAAAACAAACTTGGCAGAAACAACAAACTAATGTACACGTAGAATTAGGGGTGTACGCAAGTTGGGTTGGGCGATTTACAACATTTTTACAATCCAACTAAATTATGGTGGTTTGGAAAAATATCAACCCAACCCAACTCATTCAAAAGTATAACCTAACCCAACCCTTGTGAGTTGAGGCGGGTTGACGGGTTAGTAGTTACATAAATTTGATGAATGAAATAATTCATAAAACCTAAGTTTATAGACCATACTATAAAACGTCATATTTAAAAAAGTTACAATAGGTTTACAGGACGTTTTTGGACCTTTCCACAAATGTTTTAGAATGATATTTAAATAAAATGTCGTATTAATTATTTTATAGAAACATTTTGAGAAGTGTCCCGTAAACTTATCTATTTATAGGATACTTATGTTCATATGACACTTTTTCAAGTCGTGTCGTATAAAATAACTAATATGAAACTTTATTTTAAAAGCGACATATAATTTGTTAAGACGACCAAAATCATCCTATAAACATTTTAACTCTTTTAGATAAGACATTTTTTTTGTTTCGTCCTATAAAGTATCATATTATAACGCTTAGACATTTTAGGCATCCTTAAAGATCTAATGTTGTTGTAGCAAAATGCTATAACTAAGCATTTTCTTTCCACAAAAGCACAATATAAAATGTCGGGGTATTTAGATTGATGGATTCGTCAACCAAATATCTATCAACATCGTTTATATTCTCCGACATGTCGATTTGTTATTGCTGCAAAAAAAGATTTCAATAATTTTCTTTTATTAATTAGATTATTTGTTATCACTTTTTGATTGTGAATCTCTTTTGATAACCTATACGTTTAGCTAAAATGAAATACAAACATAATACCAAAAAAAATATAAAAAATTTATACATTATTAGTATGTATATATACACACACACACAATAAACATATATATAAATAACATGTTATATAAATTATATATTAGTGGCGGGTTGGTGAATTGGGTGGGTTGAGCTAAGTCCAACCTAATTTCAACCCTCTTAATTGGCGGATGGACCGTTTGACGGTTAGACGGGTTGAATTTAATTGAGTTGTTAGTGGGTTGGATTGGACGGGTTTCACGGATTGACATAAATACATAACACCAATTTTTTGAAAAACATAAAATGTTTTTTGTTTATATTATGCTAAATACAATTAGGGGGTTTATAATAAAATTTCAAAGCTCATAAACATCATATATGTGTGAAACAATGATTAGATTCTCATAAAAGAATTGAAGCAAGTTCAAGTTCCGGCTGAAATGGCCTTAGACGTGATGTGACGTCAAGGTCAAACCTCAAGTCATAAAAAGTATGACGAGATGACAACGTTTTTCAAGAAATGACTTATGGGGGCAAATATCTATATCATATATAGATATATAAGATAATGTATATGAATATATGTTTTCTACTATTACTCAATAAATCAATGATATTAAACAATTTAAATTAAGTTATATATTAAAAATTAACAAATAAGACATCAAAAAGGTTTGAAAAATCAAATATCGCATTACAAAAACTGCATATTAGGCCATGACGTGCTACAAGCTTAACGTGGCGTTGGGGATGAAATTAATATAAAGTTGATGATGAAGGACGTAAATTGGTCAAATGCTTCACGAGAGACGATAAATGTAAGTTTGAGATATGTGTAGGGACCATATGTATTTTAGTTCTGATTTACGTTTTAAAAATTTGGACAAATGGAGTCACAAGAAGCTCCAACGATGAACATCAATGGCGGGCAAAAGGAGAGAATTTTAAACCATCCGGAGGTTCCCTTCCAAGACGAGAGGCCAGGAACGAGCATACAGAGAGAGAAAAGCTTAACTAACACACACAAGAAAAGAAAACAAGGGAAACAATCTGAAGAAACATGAGAAAGGGTTGAAAGAAAAGAAATCCAAAATTAATTTTCTGTTTTTCCTAATTCTTCATCTCTCTCTGTAACATCTCTTGTTGTAATTTCTTCCAATACATCCATTTACTTATAAATAATAACCATGCCTCCATCAATGAATTTGGGCGAGGTGTAGAAGAAATTGAACGAATTATCTGAAATTTGTAATAGAAAAGGGTGTAAGGATTTCTGGGTGACTGGTTATTGTGTTTAAAATGGCGGGAACGGGAGATATAGCGCTGAAAATGGCGTCTGATGATTACCGTAAGTTCCCTACCTGTTTCATCATTAGTAATTTCAAATATTTCCGTACACCCACATGATTGGGTGTTTGTCTCATTGGTTAATGCATATAGGATGGTGGAAATTAATCTCATTCTCATTGCTATATTGATTTCTTTGAAATTGTGGATTCACATATTGTTAATTCTTTATATAACTATAAGTGTTTGTGTTTATGCCTGAGAGAAAAGGGAGAACTATGATTCTTGGAACTAGGGTTAATGATTGATTATGACAAAGGGAAATGTGATGTTGGTGGTGTATGAATTTCAGCAACAAGAAGAAAAGAGGCAGCAAGATGGCTAAGAAAGACAGTAGGTGTAGTGGTTGCAAAAGATTTGCCGGCCGAGCCTTCGGAAGAAGATTTTTTGCAAGGATTAAGAAGTGGGATGATCCTTTGTAATCTTGTTAACAAGTTGCAACCTGGTGCTATTCCTAAAGTAAGTTTCATTTTCACTTCTTGATCTTTCTCTTTTGTTTCTTTTTAACATTTGGAAAATTAAACTTGGGTCCAATTAACAATATATAGGTTGTGGAAGCGCCTTCGGCTGTCTTCAATGAACCTGATGCGGAAGCTCTATCTGCCTACTATGAAAATATAAGAAATTTTCTTGTAGCCGTAGAAGATCTTGGCCTTCCAACTTTTGATTTTGATGATCTAGAAGAGGTAGTTGTTCATCAAGTGTGTCAAGTACCTACATATGGTACTTTAATGTGTTCTAAATTTACATTTGTAGGGGGGAGATTTTTCGAAAGTGGTAGACTGTTTACTAGCCCTGAAATCGTTTAGCGACTGGAAAAAGTTAGGTGGAAGTGGGTCACGCAAATTCTCAGGGTCGAAATCCTCTCCAAGCGCGAAGTCATTTAATCGCAGAAACTCAGAACCATCAATGACTCCCCTCTCAAGAACTCAATCCGTTGGCAGTGACAAGTCATTTGATACATTGGATCAAAGTGGGAATGCGAGTGACGCTAATGAAGAGGTTTACTTCTTTCTAATTATTTGTGGGGATTTTTAGCATACTTGATTGCCTTTGGCCATCGGATAATTTACATGTATGATTTGCAGTCCGATTCTGGGCCATTGTTCACGATTGTTTGTGATCTACTTGAGGATAAAGAGGAAGAAGACATTCCTATTGTTAGTTCTCTTCTACTCATTACCATGTAGTATGTACCACCAGTTTGTTCATACCTAGAAAAATATTCTTTTTTGTTTTTATTTCTACAGATTGTCGAGAATATACTGAATAAACTCACTGAAGAATTTGAAAATAGATTGGTAAAAAGAATACAAAGAGTAAGCTTAGTTACTTCTCATGGGTTATCCACGACTGAGACTCCTAGAACTCTTTCTGAAGCTATAAAGGTATCATCATGATCCATGATGCTCCCCCTTGACTTTTGAGATTCAAAATACTTCATTTCGACTTTAAATATTCACAGTCTGATTAGAAAAAACATTCGGTTCACCTGGATGGCAGCCATCCAATGAAGTAAATAATGAGAAGGAAGAAGCAACCCAAACGACTAAAAAAGAGGAACACGGTAGTGTAGAGGATGATAAAGCTATAAAGGAGCAAGAACGAATCAGTAGAGAGAGAGAATTACTAGCACAACAAGAAAAGGCTAGAAAGCAGCAAGAGGAGAAGGAACGAGCTGCAAGGGAGGCACAAGAAAGAGCTGCTAGGGAGGAGCAAGAAAGAGCTGCAAGGGAGGCACAAGAAAGAGCTGCTAGGGAGGAGCAAGAAAGAATTGCAAGGGAGGAGCAAGAAAGACTTGCAAGGGAGGAGCAAGAGAGACTTGCGAGGGAGGAGCAAGAGAGACTTGCGAGGGAGGAGCAAGAGAGACTTG
>NC_037529.1:59196775-59210548 GCF_001531365.2 Cynara cardunculus var. scolymus | reverse complement strand
GAGGGAGGAGCAAGAGAGACTTGCGAGGGAGGAGCAAGAGAGACTTGAGAGGGAGGAGCAAGAAAGAATTGCAAGGGAGGAACAAGAAAGACTTAGAAAGCAGCAGGAGGAGGAGGAAAGAGCTGCAAGGGAGGAGCAAGAACGCATCAAGAGACACAAGGAATTATTAGAAGAACGAGAAAGGCTTAGGAAGATGAAGAAGGAGGATAGGGAAAGAGCTAAAAGGGAGCAGCAAGAACGCATCAAGAGAGAGAAAGAATTACGAGCACAAGAAAAGGCAGCTAGAAAGGAGGAGGAAAGAATGGCAAAGGAGCAAGTACGCCTCAGGAGAGAGAGAGAATATCAAGAAGAACAAGAAAGGCTTAGAAAGCAGGAGGAGGAGGAGGAAAGAGCTGCAATGGAGCAAGAACGCATCATGAGAGAATTAGAATCACTAGCGCTACAAGAAGCCGCTAAAAGGGAGGAAATTAAAGCTGCAAAGGAGCAAGAACGCAAGAACATAGAGGAAGAAATACTGGCACTGAAAGAAAAGGCTAGAAAGATGGAGGAGGAGAGGAGAGCTGCAGAGGAGGAAGAAAGAATCATTAAAGAGAAAGAATTACTAGAAGAAGAAGAAAGGGCTAGAAGACAGGAGGAATATAGAAGAAGAATGGATGAATATAACAAATTACATGCAAAAACAGCAAAGAGTGGGGTGCTAGTTCAACAGCAGCATACAGAGTTACAGGTAAACATCCCATGGAAATGGCATATTTTCCTTCTGTGGAACGATTAAGTCAAGTTGGCAAATTTTCCCATTGTCATCGTTAGCTTGATTTGAATCTACAAGATTCCTCTTTTTGTCTTTCTAAAAGAACATTTCAGATACTTCACTATCTTTCAAACAATTTACTTGAATTGTGTTAAGTTAGACATTGCAATTTCTACAGACACAGCCAGTTGTTATTTCAAGTAGATGCTTAATAAATTCTTTTGGTGTCATATAGGAATTGAGAAACACCCTTTCTACTGCAAAAATAGGTGTGCAGTCGATGCAAAAGGACTATCTAGAGGAAGCTGATAATCTAGGTAAAATATTTATATAAAAGGTCTTTAAGTAACCAAAAAAATGCATTCTTGATTGAAAACCTGGGATTACTTTGTCAGGAAAGCAGGTGCGTAGTGTATGCCAAGCTGCAGCCGGGTACAAGAAGGTTTTGGAAGAAAACAGAAAGCTATATAATCAAGTGCAGGACTTGAAAGGAAATATCAGGGTATATTGCAGAATAAGACCCTTTTTGCCTGGGCAAGAGAATTGTGTGACGAGTGTGGATTACATAGATGATGATACCGTAACAGTTATTGTTCCTTCAAAATCTGGAAGAGAAGGTCGGAAAGCATCGATGTTTACTAAAGTCTTTGGTCCATCTGCAACTCAAGGTTATTAAGGTCCCCAAAATCTTTGATTTCTTGATGAATATGACACTTGTTCGTTTCACTTATTAACCAACATGATATCTTTTGTGGTTTATGTTTCTTGCTCTTGCAGAAGATGTATTTGCAGACACCCAGCCATTGATACGGTCCGTTCTTGATGGATTCAATGTTTGTATATTTGCATACGGTCAAACAGGTTCTGGGAAAACTTACACACTGGTAATATATTCTTGAAAGATTTTGATTAGAAGAGGGGTTATGATGATGATGATGATATGGCATTTTGCTTATTATGAACACATTCATTTGTTTAACTGTCACTTGTGTGCTTGTAGACTGGACCCAGTGACCTTACACCAGAAACGATGGGTGTAAACTACAGGGCTTTAAAAGATCTATTCCTTATCTCAGAGGAGAGGAAGGACGACATGTCCTATGAGATTTCTGTCAATATGCTTGAAATTTACAATGACGAAGTTAGAGATCTCCTTGTGACGGATGGAAGTAACAAGATATATCCTTATTAGCGGTTACACTTAGTTTGATTTCACAAGAAACTATTTGTCTTTTTCTAAAGTTCATCCTCTTGTTTTGTTGTCTTAACCAATGACCACAGTAGAGATCCGTAACGGAGCACAGAAGGGGATGAATGTACCTGATGCTAATCTTGTACCCGTTACATCAACAGATGAAGTCGTAAATCTAATGAACCTTTCTAAAAAAAATCGTGCAGTAAGTTCAACCGACACGCATGATAGCGGTAGTCGCTCCCACAGGTGCACGTTTATCCTTGTAATTTTTTGTACGTATTTTTTTATCATTCTGCTACGATGAGATAAAAGGATAAATGCATATATTTTGTAGTTTCCTTACCGTTCATGTTTTTGGGAAAGACCTGACAACCGGGACAAAAATTAGAGGTTGTATGCATCTGGTTGACCTTGCTGGAAGCGAGAAGATTGACGATTCGGAAGATGAAGCAGCACACGTAAGCAAATCACTTTCGGCTTTTGGGGATGTCATGGTAGCTCTTGCCCTTAAAAGTTCCAAGGTTAATTACAAGAGTTGCAAACTCACACAATTGCTCCAAGATGCTCTTGGTATATTCTATGGTCCCATTTGGAAGAATAAGTAGGAAAAGTTCAAATAGATTTGTTGACTAATCTCTTTGGTTTTCGGTTTACTAGGAGGACAAGCAAAGATCCTAGTGTTTGTCCATGTACATCCTGATCTTGATGAGGCTCTAGAAACAGTTAACACACTTAAATTTATCGAAAGGTTCTCCACAGTCGAAGGTGGAGCTGGTAAATCTGGGGAAGTGAGGGAGTTGAAAGAGCAGATCGCGTTACTAAAAGCAGCCTTAGCCAAGAAGGAAGCGGGAGAGGGTCAGTCGCAAGAGGTTAGTCACATCCCTTAATTGTCTTACAACCTTTTTTCTTATATAAAATTATATGAAACACATAATTCATATTAGACAGTAGGTTTTGTAAAGAAAAGTTGATTTTTTCGGGATGCAGTTGAGGACTAGTGCAAGCCTTCAAGAATTATCAACGAATTCACCAAGAAAGGGGGACTTGGAAGACGATTCAATAGATGACTCTGATGATAATGCTGGCAAAGCCAAGAACCCAAGTGCAAAGCAACCAGCCCAGTATGATTATAACCTTGTCTTGCTCCTCAATTTAAATTTTGAGGTCAAATGGACTGCTTTTAGCTTCAATTTCATATGATTCTGTAAAAATTCAACAAAAGTTCATATGGAAGTAATCCCTTTGATCTCAAAGCCAAATATGATATCTTCTCATGGTGTTATGATTGTTCCTGAGACCAGTTTTTGCTTTTTTATCAGGAGTCCAGCAGCAAAAAAAGCGGCAGCTGGTGCTGCAGCCCCCAAGGTGGCCAAACAGCAAACAGCTGTTGATAGCAAGAAGAAGAAGGGAAAATGAGCTTATATGGTGAATGCAAATTCTATTTTCATGCCCATTCTTATTTGATTTGACTTATATGATTCCTATATTCTTTAAAAAATATAGTGGCATCTCCCAAGTGTTGTCCAAATTAAGTGTATTAGATTTGTAGATGGCAAAAGATTGGTTTTTTTGTACACAGAAGTGGTAATATCTCTAGTTGTTGAAAAGCCGAGTTATTGGTTCTGCAGATTTTGCTTTCGTTTGTTGTTGTATATAAATGTCAACGTAGAAATCCAAAAGGAACGGAACCATAGGCGATTGATTCTGATTTATATTGTCTGTGTTGGTGTTAAATTTGTGTTCTTCAAGAACTTTAATGGCTAATGTACAATAAACACTGCATTTTTGTGACAAAAAAGTTACAAGTTTGGTGCAATAATCAAACAAAACCAACCAAGTATATCCCACTGGAGATAGTGTCCGGGGAGAGTGAGATGTACACAAATCTGACCTCTACTTTAGAGTAGAGCGGTTGTTTCTATGAAGGCCCCCACCTTTAAAAGTGTAAGTGAGAAAAAAGAATTTACCTACCTTTTTCAGAAAGGTTGCTACAAGGATTGAAGAAAAAGAATGAAAAAGAGAAGATCTCAAAATATGTTGAAAAGTACCAAAGTTAGAAGATATTAAGTAACAATTCAAGGAACAGACCTAAGGTTTGAAAGATTGCTCGCCTCTTAGTCTAACATAAGACCCTGGTAACCTATCTGATGGCTCACTATTCCTCCTGCTTATTGCAAGGACTTGGGAGATGGGAAACAAGGAACAGTAAGGTGAAGAGTTTTAGGTTAGAAATTTCTGGTAAAGTTGATGATAAGTCCTAGCATTCCAGGCTAAAATCTCCAAAGGAAAAATACTCGGTATATATTTTACACATATCTTTCTTAGCATTTGAGGCCACCCCGCCTTAATATGATGTGTTATGCCGTCCTCAATCTGTCCCTCATTAATCATGAAGCCTAGATACTTGAATCTATCTTTTTAATGCTGATTTCTACCCCTTCATCAATGACTCCCTGCTGAAATTGCACCATACATACTCGGTCTTAGAGAGACTACAAAGCAAGAGGAGGATGGAAAACTCTCAAAGGAGCAAGATCGGATCAATAGAGAGAGAGAGAACTACAAGCACTACAAGAGAAGGCTAGAAAGCAAGAGGATGAGAAAGCTGCAAGGGAGCAAGAATGCATCAATAGAGAGAGAATTACTAGCACTACAAAAAAAGGATAGAAAGTAACCAAATGGGCCTTGGTCCTAGCAGTATCTGTGGTACTGGTAGAGCCTACAAAGCAAGAAAGAAAGAATTACTAGCAGAAGAAGAAAGGGCTAGAAAGCAAGAGGAATTTAGAAAAAGAATGGATGAATATAACAAATTACGTGAAAAAACTTCAACGAGCGGGGTGCTAGTCAAACAACAACATACAGAGTGAACTCTTTATTCCTAGAGATTACCTGTAGATGCCTAATAGATATTATTGATGTCATACAGGAAATGAGAAGCACCCTTTTTACTGCAAAAACCGGCATGCAGTCGATGCAAAAGGACTATCAAGAGGAAGCTGATAATCTAGCTACAATGTTTATATAAAATCTCTTTAAGTAATCGAAAAATGCAATCTTGCTTGAAAATCTAGGATTGTTTTGTTAGGAAAGCACATTCGTAATATCCCCAAAATCTTTGATTTCTTCATGTATTAGACGCTTATTTATTTCACTTATCAACCAACATATTATCTTTTGTGGTTTATGTTTCTTGCTCTTGCAGAAAGAGCTATTCACATACTCTCAACCATTGATGTATTCCATCCTTGATGGATTCAATGTTTGCATATTTGCATATGACCAAACAGGTTATGGGAAAACTTACACCTGAGTTGTTTACTTAATTTTCCGACCTGGAAAACCAATGACTCTTTAGAATATTCTTGATTAAGAAGGGATGATAGCGATGATGATGATGGGCACTTTGGTGATTATGAACACATTCATTTGTTAACTATCATTTGTGTGTTTGTAGACTAGACCCAACGGCCTTATGCCAGAAACGATGGGTGTAAACTACAAGGCACTAAAATCATGTATTCCTTATCTTAGAGATGATGATGAGTTCTATGGTGAGCAAACAACTTTAGGTAGCAGGAAATGAAGGAAAAATGAGCTTCATGGTGAGTGGTCAGCTATTTCATTCTCATTATGATTTGATTTGATAACTTTTATTATTCCTTTATGTGATAATATATGAAATCCCGTTAGATTACTCGCTAAAAGAGCTCTTGATGAGAGAAAGAGAGGTTCCAACATACATAGAGAATAAATGGTCCAAATCTACCTGATGTAGGACTATAATACCCCCCCAGGAGGCTAGACGGGCATAAATTGTCCCGAGATCGATAGGGTGCTAGACGAGTATAAGTTGTGCTAGAGTGGTAGATCTTGCCTCTAATACCATATGAGAATATGCGGAACTCCATTATATTACCCTCCAAAAAAGCTAACAAAAGAAAAGAAGGTTCCTAACATATATAGAGAAGTGGTCCAAATCTAGCTGCTACTATAGCTGGTGTGAGATTCTATTATTCTTTGAAAAATCTAGTGGCATCTCATAAGCATTGTCTAAGTTAAGTTGTGAATTAGTCGGGTACTGCCATGGTTGTAGATTTGTAGATGGTAAAGAAAATCACTCTTAATTTTCCTTCTTTACAAATTTGTCCGCTACGTTTGTAAAATCCAATGAATATGGTCCTTCTCACAAATAGACGCTAAGTTTTCCGTTTAGTTTACTTAAATAGGGAAAATTTAGGTCATCTCAATCATTAAAAACTTTGAAATTTTTTCTATTAAGTCTAGTCAAAAGAGTCGGTTTTAGTCGTCGATGCTCGAGAGCTGGTGAGGACCAAGCGACAAAGGGGTGGGGAAAGGAAAAAAGAAGGTGGTAGGGTCCATTTTTTAAGAAAAGCAAGAGGCCGTTTACTAAACACTTACCCGATAAGTGTTAACTGGGTAATTTTCCTTACCGGATGAACATGACAATGGTCAAAAATCTTACCCGGTAAGTGCAATGATAAAGATGAAGAGTCTTACTCGATAAGAGAGAGTGACGACTCTTACCCCAGTAAGCGTTTACCGGGTAAATTGTTGCATACGATACCATTTTGATATACTACAATCTGACCCGGTAAAATAAATTACAATGTTGACTCCTAACAGTAAGTGCTTACCAGGTAAGCATTTAGGTAAACGGCCCATAAATGTAAAAAGATCATGCCCCTCATTTAAATAGTACTAACATAAAAAATAAACTGAAGTTAGTGGAAGGAACAAAAACCAACCGAATTAGAAAACATGGGGGGCAAATTTTTGATAAATGAATATTAGGTATGATTTCATTGAAAATGACAAACTTGAGAGACTAAGGGGTCGTTTACTTAAATGCTTACCCGGTAAGTAGTTAACACTACAAGTCAACACTATAATTTATTTTATTGGGTAAGATTGTAGTACATCAAAACGTATCATATGCAACAATTTACCTGATAAGCGCTTACCCGGGTAAGAGTCTTACGAGTCGTCACCCCTCACTTACCGGGTAAGACTCTCCATCCTTATCATCGTTCTTACCGGGTAAGATTCTTGGCCCTTGTCATGTTCATCCGATGAGGAAAATTATCCAGTAAGTACTTACCGGGTAAGCATTTAATAAACGGCTTCTAAATGAAATTTTAACTCTTTTTAAATATGAATAGAATGAAAGCATGTTCTTTTTTATGCAATTTGGTATAAATATTTTCTTTAGTATTATAACATCAATTCATAACTCAATCAAGAAAAAACTATAAATTACATTTTTCTCGGATTAACTTAATGTTAACAAGCCACCATGTACTCATTATGTTCCACTATGAATCGCGTAATAACAATACATCAAAACTCAAAACGTATAAAAAATCGATCATTAAACAGTGGGATACTTACAACATCACAACTTATGTACTATCTTAGACATCGCAAGCAAAATCAGACCAATTCAGCTTAACGAAAAACAATGCTACATGGTTTAGATAACGTAAACCAGGTCCATACGACCTAAATCGTATGTTTTTGCATCGTACATTAAAATCATTACAACAATGTAAATTAGAAACAAACCATTTGTCTTAAATCACTCGTAAAATGTCAAGGATATTAAAAACATTTCATGTGTAAACTTGGCATGATGGAACCCCATCTTAATTAGTGTAGCCTATTCATTTTTTGATCGCTCCTATTCTTACACATATATCAAGTACATACTCTAAGTACTTGTGCTATATTCATAATGGTCAATTCATTTGACTTGATTGACATCCTGGTACGTGGGAAACAAGTGTAATCATAGTGGGTTGGCAAACAGTCCACAGTGGACAACGCAAGTGTATACTGGACACTATGATCGTCAGTTCAAGTAATAGTTTAGTAAAAACCAAAATCGTATCAACATAGACTGAACAATCAAGACACTATCGTTTTCATGAACTTCCTTTTACAAGTTTCAATTAGAGAAGAAACAAATAAGTTGGTTGGTTTGGTGAAATGGCTTTGATAGAAGACATGAATTAGAGAATGAGATGAATGCATGGACTTACCTCTAACATACACTTTAGCAAATACGTTGCAATTATCTCCTTTATACGTGTTTATGTGATCAAAACAATATATAAAATAGTCGGAACCATCGTACGAGGCCCGGGGCAAAACAATTGGAAAGAAACGGGTCAAAAACATCAATATCTACGTTACGGAAACATAAAAACTGACTTTTATTGAAAGATATTTTCATAAATATTTCTATTGTAAGTTGTAGATTATCTCTTTACGAACGCGTGAGCGAAAACCACGTCAAAAACGGAGGTCCGAGCGAAAAGTTATGCGATTTTTAGTGATTAGTGGTCAAACCAAGTTTTCAGCCGAGTCAACTCAGCCCCAACTCGTAAAAGTCGAATATACATGATGTTTACCTCATTTTTCACCCAAAACAGAGTCTCATCTCCCATACTTACTACCAGGGGCGATTTTGACTTCATAGGGGTGAATCAAGGTTGTTTCAAGAGGTTTTTGCTTGAGTTATATGACAAATTCATCCATAATTAAGGTATAACTATTTCATTGGTTAATTTCATGATTTGAAGCTAGTTAGAGATGAAATCAATGAAACCTAATCTGAGTTATATTACTAATATGTTGTATTTAGATTGGTTATAGCCTAACTAAGTTGTTATGATGCTTGATTGATGATTTGGAGCTTTCGAAAATGAAGAACATATGTTGAACTTTGATTTTCTTTATTAATGGTTATTTTGGTGAAATTCTTGAGTATTGAGCTTTGTAAACAATAATATAAACATAATTAGATTGTATTTTTATTGTTGGAATAAAGATTGAATCCAAAATATGGATTTTAGCCTATTTAGTTGGTGAATTTAACAGCACCGAATTTATCCGAGATGCTGTTTTGAATCTGCGATAACTTCTTAACCGTAGCTCGGATTGCTATGATTCTGGACATTTTAGAAAGCTTATATGTAGCTCTAAACCTATCCTTTAGACACTTTTTAGAAATAAGGCTTCTAGATTGGTTATAATTGCGTCTAAAAACTGATAAAAAGTTGATTTTAAGTTGTGAATTATAGTAACTAAAATGAGTTCAAATTAAGTTTAGTTAAGTTATTGTTGTCGGATCTTTATGAAACTTTGGATACATATTACAGGTGTTAAATAAGCTCACTTGGTCCTTCCAGAGTGATCGTTGGACGACGTTTAGACATATATGGAAGTAGAGCCTAATTTGACTCGATTTTTGAATATCGAAAAACACTGTGAGTTTATGGGGCTAATTAACTTGCTATTTGCTAGACATGTGTTATCTATTTGCTACTTGCTTCCACACTCATCCATGTTATRTCTYYTTATCAATTTCAAGAGATTATTGGCTATTGCACTCCGTCCTTCCATACGTGCTACTCGGTGGTTACTTTGTGTTTCACCCGGGGAGGTACGCTTAAGCCCATATCAGCTGAGATTACTCGGGTATGGTGCTTATTTGACCGTGTTAGAGTCCGATCATTTTCTCCGCTGTCCGTGATAGCTCGGGTGGGAAGATCATTCCACTGGTCGGGATAGCTCGGGTGGTATGAAATCTATGATATATATTGTTGTGCTTGCCACGACCGGGATAGCTCGGTGGCAGTACATATCAATTATTGTCTTTCACACTATCTATTTGTTGCATACTTTGATATTCAGATGTATGATTCTCGAATGATGATTACTTATTACATGATTTACATCCTTCGTGATCATTGACTTCCATGGATTACATTTGTGAAACTTTAGTAGTTAGTAGTTCCCGTTTACTCACTAAGCATTATGTGCTTACCCTTTTAGTTGTTCACATTTTTACAGGCCGTGTAAATAAGGCAAAGAACAAGCTCGAGTAGATTGAGATCTTTGCTTTTGGTGCTCCCAGTAGCACGACTTTTTTGGTATTATATAGTTAGTCGAATACAGCTATGGATTGTAAATTATTAGTTGTCTTTTGGTTGTAACTACAAGTATCTAGATAACGGGTAGCTAATGTCCTCCGTCTTGTATATAGTTTAAGCTTCTGCAAATCTATTAAGTTTATTCTGTCCGTTTTAGGATATTTTGGAAAACAGGTGCTTACGGAAACGCCCTGTAAACCAAGCAGACATTTCGAATTAGAAACTTGTAAATATTATATCCCGTTTGCTTTCTAATGGTTTAAAAATGTAACTTTTGGTGGTTTGTTTATCATTTATAGACATGAGGTATTACAAACCTCGTATCATTTATGTAATCTGGGTCTTACATTACCCCATATTTCATGTTGACCCTTGATCTAAAATAATGTTCAATCTACTACATGGGAGTGGGCACTTTCTTTTAAAAGGCCAGGTCACAACAAGTACTAACACCTCTTTGTTAAAGTCTCTTATGTTTAACCTTACCGTTTTGTCAATGGTGACCCCTATTGAATCTTCTCAAGTTCGATGGAACGTGTAGAGAGAAATACTCTTAAGTGTTTAAAATACATCAACTAGCTTGCCTACTACACCAGTGGATTGGGGTTAGGGATGGAAATGGGGCGGGAATGCACCCCCCATCCTCGACCCTGATCCCCTTTTATAACCCCCGTCCCCGACCCTGCCCTGCATAATACCCGACGGTTTTGGCTCAAAGAAATCCCCGACGAGTACGGGAACCTGTTGGGTACCCGTTTAGGAAAAAAAATTACACAGTTTAAAATGAAAAGCAAAAGGAGCTTTTAACTTTTAGGAGAAATAAATAAACCTCAAGTTTCAAACACACTTAACCAACCATATGAGTTGGTGAACATATGTGGAGTATGAATTGATTACCTCGAAAGTTAGTCTTGGTTGTTGTGAGAAAAAGCTTTTTTTAAGTTTGAGACTTGTAATTGAGTATAGAAGCTTACAAAAGTAAGAAAGTCAGTCTCCTATTTTAGTGAAAAATAATCTCGGCAAAAAGCGGAGCACATATGATCAAGAGTTCTAGCGATGGTTGAGCTTTACAGCAACGGGGGCACTACTTGGTTCGAAAAGAGTTTGTCTTGTTCACCTATCACCAAGATCAAAAATTCATCAGCAATCAGAAAATGATCAACAAAATGCATTCTTGATTGGTAAGTTTTCTGCAGAAATTTCCATTCGTGATCGAACATAAATCCGACACTCTCAACAAAGTGGCCGGTGTAATTAGTGGAAGGGCCACTTTACTCGTTACCCTGTCATATGAAATACTTGGTTTCGAGACATTGGAAGAAATCTATGATGAAGATAATGACTTTAAAGACATATGGAGGAAGTGTAATAGCGGCATTCCTAATGATGATTTATATGCCCGAGACAGTTACCTTTTCAAAAACAACCAATTATGCATTCCCGACTCCAGTAGTGGATCTAGAAATTTTAGTAATGGTGGTCAGAACTAAAATTTATAAGTTTTAGGGGCCAAAAGAAGAGAGATATTTATAAAAAATAATATCAAAGAATGATTTTTTGGAAATTTATGGGCGTCAATTGACCCCAACTATTACATGTAGATCCGCCAATGCCCGACTCCTCTTTACGGGATAAACTAATTAGAGACTTGTATGGGGGAGGATTAAGCGGGCATCTGGATGAAGCAAGACCTTTGCTAGCTTGGAAGAAATGTATTTTTGGACACAACTAAGAAGAGACGCATTTATATAGTAAGAAAGTGATATACTTGCCAAACCACAAAGGGACGGTCACAAAACACAGGTATTTACACAACTCTACCAATCCTGAAGACATTTGGTGAAACCTATCTATGGATTTCGTTTTGGGCCTCCCCAATACCCAAAGGGGGATAGATTCTATACTTGTAATGGTTGACCATTTCTAGAAAATGAGCCACTTTATGGCTTGCAAAAAGATCGTCGATGCAAGCAACGTAGCGAGACTTTTCTTCAAATAGGTGGTACGTCTACACAGTGTCCCAAAATTGATCACCTCTGATCGAGACACCGAATTCCTTAGTCACTTCTGGATCATGCTATGGTGAATGTTCGAAACGATCCTTAAAAAGAGTAACACCGCTCAACCCAAAACCAATGGCCAAACGGAACTCACTAACCGGACCTTGATAAATATGTGTTGAAGTGTGTGTAGTGACAAACCCAAAAACGGGATATTGCCTTGGCCTAAATCGAATTCGTCTACAAAAGCGACGTGCACAATGCTATCGAACACACTCTTTTCTTCTTAGTTTATACTTCAATGCCGAGGCACGTGGTCGACTTAGTAAAACTACCCGAGATTCTGGAGTTAGCATAGCAGTGGGAAACATGGCTGAGGAAGTACAAGCAATGAATAAGCAGTCAAAGCTTAACTCCAAGCAATCGTCTTAAAGAACAAAATGATGATCGACAAACATCGCAATAAAAAGATCTTTCACGAGGGAGATGAAATGATGGTGTTCCTCATGAAAGAAATATTTCCCATCGGCACGTAGGCCAAGCTACAAGCGTAAAAATTGGCCCGTTCAGAATCACAAAGAAGATCAACTACAATGCTTATGTCGTCACCTTTCCAGAATCATTGCACATCTCAAACACTTTCAACGTCGCCGACATCTATGAGTACCATGCGGGTGAAGCGATTCATTTATAAAAGAACTCGAGGTTGAGTTCTTCTAAAGTAGAGGAGACTGGAAAATGCAATCGATGATCATATCAAAAGTGGGAGGAAATGGAAATAAAAAGTCCCACGACTTTCCCACGACCAAAGTTGCCAGAAAAAGTCGTGCAAGTCACTTGAACAAAGAACTCACACGAGGTCCTGCGACTAAAGTTGTGGCTCTACCTGTGTAACTGTTGGTCCCGTGAGGGTCTACAAGAAGAGAAACAGTTTGTAGAAGGGGGGGATGAATACAAACACAATATTTTCAAATTTAAAATATATATTGATAGAGAAGATCAATACAGATTTTACAAGATTGTTTGCGAAAAGATAAGGTAATAAAAACCTATCTAAACAATCTTTGGTTACACATAAAACCTTAGCAAATTACAAGAAAAGAAATTGCCGTAAAGAAGATCATTTACTTAAGCTAGAAAATACTTAAAGTAAGAATTAGGGTTAGAGAGTGTCATAACCGGATTCTAGTTATCACCCAAGGTAATTAATATGTGATTATCTGATTAAATGATTACGTGATAGCATGATAAATTGATATGTTTAATCATGCGGGTATGTGAGATTGTGTATTAATTGGATATATATATATATATATAATGCATGATATATGTGAATATGTGCATAGATATATATATATATATATATATATATGATTGTACACGTATGCATGTTGTGAATGCATGGTGTGAGGATGTATGCATGTGCATGTGGTGAGTTGTATGGGAAGTAGGGGCTGTTAGCCGACCTTCCATTCTTGAAAAGTATAAAAGGAGGGCTTAGCCTCCATATTTTCTCTTCTGGCATTTGCTAAAATTTGTGCGATTTTAAAGAGGAAAGATTGACCAGATTACTCTTGTAAAGAAGATTCAAGTGTCTGATTTCAAGAAGTTGAATCTCATCTGATTGCATAAGGTGAGTAATTTCTAAACTCGTTTGCATAAAAATTATTATTGGTTTTGTATGAATCTTGTTTATGTTGGAAAGAAAGCAGTCTTTTGTTCTAAGTATTTTATCCGGATATTAAAACGGACAAGGTTTGACCGGATTGTTTTAAATCGGACAAAGGTTAATCGATGTATTGTCCGGATTGTCTTAAATCGGTTAAGTGTTGATCGGATTATGATTGGTAAGAATGATTATCTTTTTACACT
>NC_037529.1:59193654-59194830 GCF_001531365.2 Cynara cardunculus var. scolymus | reverse complement strand
CTGAAGGTCTCATCATCATTGGCTGAAGCTTGAGCAGTCTTCACACATATGTAGACAGGCTTGTAATCACTGAATACCGCTTCAGATCACGTACTTGCCGATCTCTAATCTTCAGTTTTAGTCTTCGACATTTGCTGAAGGTTCTTTGGTGTGAGTGTTGTCTTCTTGAAGTATTGTTGTCTCTGATAGATTTGCAAAGCAAGTTCTTCAGCGATCACTAAACATACTCAGTGAAGATCGCTGGAATTGAAAATACAGAAACATAAATACAACGTAAGTGAAAAGGGATTATCATCAAATCATTGAGAGAGAGGATCAACAATCTCCCCCTATTTGATGATAACAAGATAACATAAAGAAGGTTATCTTATCAAATAATAGTAAGAAAAAGTTACATACAAATTACATGTCCCTTTTTACTATTTTGGGATCTTTTTCAGTTTGTTAGTCTCAGCTTGAGAATTTTTCTTAAATTATATCTAAGAAAATTACAAGTACGGAAACTGAAACTGAAAGCTTATTCACTAACTTATAGATTGTCAGTGAATGCGAAAAGTAACACTGGAACTCATAGACTTGTGTCTCTATTACTTTTTTCAGGGATCTTTTTCAGTGAAGTACATGGAATACTCATTTTATTAATCATAGGAAATATTACAAGTATTACAGTACATGTCCAGAACTTACAGAATATAAGTACAATCACTGAAAGTAGACATAGTACACAAAGTTACAAGGAAAAGTGGATTGTTGTTACAAAGAGAAACTATTCTAGAGATCTTAGATCTATGTATCCACGTACATTTTTACCAAGTTTTCTTCGACGTAGGAATTCCCTTCGTATCTTCAGATCTACGACTTTTCCAGGCATGCTATCATCTATCCAGAGCAAAAGATAAACCARRTRATCCATTGGACATAGATGTAGCTCTGACATTCTCTGAAATCTGACTTCACCTTCATAGTCAAGGAATATAACTCCTAACTCAGGTTTAAAATGCAAAAAATTGGGTGTATAGGGACCCTTATCTTGCAAGTCAAGATTCAACATAGAAATGTATGTACTCTTATGACCCTTCAGGACTTCATCTAAGGAGAACCTTGTTTCATATTCGTTCCTTAGGAATGGTCCATCATTAGGATCAGAGAGCTTGAGTTTCTTCTTCCCACCTTTCT
>NC_037529.1:59188196-59193274 GCF_001531365.2 Cynara cardunculus var. scolymus | reverse complement strand
CCAAGGTAGGAAGGGTACTCGGTAACGGCATCAAGATTGTCCCTTGCGATGAGCATTGAGACCAGTGTTCCACCGTCTTTAGAACATCCGCTGATACTGACGCTGATAATTGGGCGAGGACTGATTCTCTTTTTCAGTTTTGCTTCGCTCCATTGCTTGTCCTTATTCATCATCTTCAGGTACTTCTTACGCTCAAATTCTGCAATTGAAAGAAGTTTAGCCTGGGCTTGTACAGCGTTCACCGTTTTCTTGGACTTTTTCTTGGGAAGGACTTTTTCAGCTAGTGACTTGGCCAGCTTCAAGCTGTCTTCAGCTGCTTCTTTTGAAGCTCTAGCTCTTCTTCGGCCCTTAATGCCTCGTGTTAGGACTGAAAATTAGTATTAAATTGTATTCGTCTTGAAAGTTAAATATTGTCTATACTTGTAAAAGTCATCGTGTTTGACTTTTCTTAGATAGGTTTGACTTTGACTATGTTTAGAAGTTTGACCCTATAAATAGGGTAATGTCTTTGTAATTGGAAGAAGAGAGCTCATTTGTAAAATCTGATACGTAATAGAGAGTTTGACTAAGTTTTGAATGTTTGACTTTCTCTCTCAAAGTTCATATGAATGTTCTTAAAGATAAATCTCAGATCTCCCATGATTATGGAGCTTGCTTGAAGATTGATCATTGAAGTGGGACATACACCTCGAGTCTTTCAGCTTCAGACAAGAAGTCAAACTCACCACCACTATAGGTACGAAGAAGGATTTTTACTTTAGTCTGATCGAGTGACTCCTTCAGCTGAGACATCTGTTGGTCAGTTGGAGCACAAGAGACGGGTTGATCAGATACCGGCTCCAGTCGACCGCAGGTTGTTGATGGAATATGAAGTTGATAAGTTGAAGTAATCACTACCTGAGAGGTAGAGTCTTCAAACAAAGGTTGTTGAGGGATTTTGAACAATACCTTCAAGTTTCCTTCTTCAACGACCGTCTTGCCTTTTGACTTGGGGTCCTGGTTTCCTGATGGAGTCGATTCACCTTGCCTTTGCTCCTCCTGGGATGCGGAATCCCCGAGAGTAACACCTTTGGTGACGGTTGATGGCTTCTGGAACTTGATGGTAAAGTCATTTTCATCATAATCGTCGTCGTCGCCATCTAGATCATTTCCGGTGTCTAGAATGGTAGGTTCATCATCGTCATCATCATCATTTTCATCATCATCATCATCAGCATCATCATCACCAGCAGCAGTGATGGTATGGGCATCATCCCTATGGATGGCATCGACATCCTCAGCTGGAGCAGTTTCGGTGGTCGGGATTACAGGAGCAGCAACTGCTTCAGCTCTAGGAGCCTCAGCTTCAACTGCAGCTGTAACTGATACTGGACCAACGGCCTGAGAAGGGGTAGGCACAACATCGGATGATTCACCAACGTTGGACCTCATCTCCCCCTCCCTGGCTAAGACTTGAGAGAATTGGCCAGAGAGTTCGTCCAAGCGCTGACGTTGGAGAACCATTGAATCCTCCAGCCTTTGCAAAGCATTGGCTAGAGTTGTCGTTGCCTCATGCGTCTCATGGAGCTGGGCATGATCATTGGCAGAGAAAGAGGATGCGATCACTGGAGCTGGTTGACGGACAGCATCCAGGATCTGTTGAAGAAGACCAGTCCGCTGATCAGCTATAGCCTGAGCATCGTCAACCCTGCTGTGAAGAACAGCAATGGCGTCTTTGTTGGCTTGAACAGCTTCTTGGAGAGTCTGGAGATGACTCTGAACTTCTTGAACATCCGCTTGGAAGGCAAGGAAGTTCGCATCAAGATCACCTTGACGGGGCATCTCTTGGTGAACTTCGTTGATCCTGCAGAGGACGATATCAATAGTTGGAAGGAAAAGTTTGATGTCTGATGCCATATCATAGGCATCATCGATCGCTTCATCTCCTCCATCATCTTTCTCTCTTTTTTCCTCTTCCACTTCCTAAGCATCAGACTGATGCATCGAAGAAGGACCTGCAAAAGAAGAAGTGTGAGCTGAAGGCTCAAGGTTAGAAGAAAAGAAAGGGTAGGAAGATGGAATACCTAAGGGGCCATCAGTGACATTTAAAGGATTGTCACTGCGAGAGCAAAGATGTCCTCGAGAGGATGGACATCCGTATGCAGAGGAGCATCGAGAGGAGCGACCTCAGGTCCAGTGTTGCGTGTCTCAGTATCAGGAAGGACAGTCGCTGATACATCATCGACATGTGTAAAGACCAAGGAAGGAGGAGAAGAGAAAATGGTCGAGAAGAGACGTGAGTGTTCAGCGGTGGCGGTGCTGATATTTTCACTTTCAGTGATTGGGTCTCTGAAGTGATTGGTGAAGGTACCACTGATACGACAGTGATGGGAGAAAACACTGAAGAGCTAGGAGGGTTAACAGAAGACGCCTCGGGAAGAAGGCTAGTTTCAATAACTGAAGCCATTTGAGAGGCCCCAGCTAGTGACGTGGTTGTCCCCCTTTTTGGACTTCTTGGCTTTCTGAGGAGAACCAAGAGTTGGTTGAGAGGGTCGTTTTGAAGGGGTTTTAGTGGCTTGGCTAGACGCGGGGGGTTTTCCCTTGTCATGGCCACCTGAGAAGAAGAGGTAGTGATGGACCCAATAGAAGATAATGCCACATCACTGTCCCTCAACTTATGATCCAGAATCCTAGATCCAAGCTTGAAAACCGGAAGGTTTCCTTTTTTGGGGTAAAGAGCTTTAAAGATCTTTGAGAACACCATCGAAAGAAACCTGGTGTAAGGCACCACCTTTTCTCGTTGGCGCTTGTTCAGCTTGAGCACCAGGTCATCGAAAATGACCGCAACATAATTTATATTGCGACGTTGAATCACATATATGCCTATGATCAAGGCGATCCTAGAGNGGAGAAGAGGTAGTGAAGGACACAATGGAAGATAGTGCCACATCACTGTCCCTCAGCTTATGATCCAGAATCCTGGATCCAAGCTTGAAAACCAGAAGGTTTCATTCTTTGGGGTAAAGAGCTTTAAAGATCTTTGAGAACACCATCGAAAGAAACCTGGTGTAAGGCACCACCTTTTCTCGATGGTGCTTGTTCAGCTTGAGCACCAGGTCATCGAAAATGACCGCAACATAATTTATATTGCGACGCTGAATCGTAGATACGCCTATGATCAAGGCAATCCTAGAGGCTTGGTCCTGACCTCCAGTTTTTCCACCCATGCACTGGATGAAATGAGAAAACAAGTACTGCCAGGTAGCTGACATCCTGTTTTTCTCAATCTTCGTCAAGGACTTCAGAGGGGCGTTGGAGTCCTTCTTCATTGGCCACTGGTAGCCAATGGCATCAAGAAAGTTGATGATCTCGGTGGTGGAGGGCTCGCTGTCGAAGGGACCCTTGGGAAGACGGAGAGCTGAGCGGAGTGTAGACACACCAAAGTTCACTTCCATGAGGTTGAAAGTGAAATGGATTTGCTCCATCTTGCGTCCAGCATCGTCTTGGACTTTGACAACCTCAACAGTGAACCAGAACTGCTGAAGAATTTTCTTGACCATGAGGGGCTCATGGTTAAGAGCGTAGCCTAATGACAACTGCTTGAGAAAGTCAGCCGCATCTTGGTAAAATGCCTTAGAGGAGGGTATCTCCAACAAGGCAATGTGGTTGTTAGCCTTGATGGAGATCTCGTCAATGGAGAAGGTGACGTTCTTGGCAGCCATCTGTTTGTATTAATAAGAAGAAAAGCAAACAGGTTTGTTAGAAATAAACCAAGAGTTTATGGTTAAGATTAGAGAATAAGTTTTTGAACAAGTAAAAACTTCTTTTGAAAAATCCTTAAAAGATTAGAGTTTATCAAGTGGAATGTGTATAAAGAACAAGATTATAATCAAGAAGGAGATGATTAATGAATCTTTATAGTTTAATGTATTAAGAGAACAAATTTCTTAATCATATTAAACACATTTCTTGTAACTAAGAAAGAATGAAGAAGATTTTGACCTTTGAAGATTAAGAGGAAATGTCGCAAATGGTTTGAAGATGTAGAGAGAGTTCTTGCTTTGGAGAAATCTTAGCAGAGGTTCGTCTAAGAATTTTGAAAGCGTAAAGAGAAAAGTGGAGAAGAAGTCTCATATTTATAGGTAGGAGGAGAGAGAAATAATATGAGAGAGAGAAAAGACGACGGTTCGGGAAAGTGGTCATGATGAAAAATATACCACATTCTCATCCATGATTGGATGACATTAAATGAGGTAGCGTAATGACAGAACTTTTTGTACGTCTCAAAGCGTCATGCATAGTAAATAAAGAATGTCGTCATAAAGACGGTTCATTTACTATTTTCTTTTAAAAACAAAAAAAGTTTTTAAGAAAACGAAGAGTTATTCAGTGTCTAAGAGAACACTGATAACCCTGTTTAAAACATTTAATCGCTGAAAAGAAATATTTAGTGATGATTTTAAGACATCAAGTTTAGTGATAAGAGAGTCACTGAAACTGTCATTTAAAAAACGTTGTGATCACTGATAAGAAAGGGTTCAGTGATAATTTAGATTTTTAAGATAAGTATAAAGATATACTTGAAGATGTGGTTACTGTAGAGAATCACTGAGACCATCTTTTAAAACATTTACCACTGAAAAAGAGAGAGCTTCAGTGAACGTTTTAGGTTGAGAAAAGAGAAGAGTAATCGTACTTTAGAGAGAATAGATATATTTACTCAAAAGTTCAATGTTAGAGATAGAGCACTGAATCATTTCACTTACTGAGTGATGTTTAATGACTGAAGATTAATCTTCAGTGTTCAACATGCCCAATTCGCTAATCAATATATTAAATCTTGTCTCATCAAGAGGCTTGGTGAAAAGGTCAGCGAGTTGATACTAAGTTGGAACGAAGTTAAGTTCAATATCACCATTCATAACATGATCTCTGATAAAATGATATCGGATCTCAATATGTTTGGTCTTGGAGTGAAGTATAGGGTTTTTTGCAATTGCAATAGCATTGGTGTTATCATAATAAATAGGAATCCTTGAAAACTGAAGATCATAGTCCAGTAGCTGATTTTTCATTCAAAGAATTTGGGCACAGCAGCT
>NC_037529.1:59179148-59186450 GCF_001531365.2 Cynara cardunculus var. scolymus | reverse complement strand
TCTGAAGGCTTTGGATATAGAAGAATATCCAAGAAAGATTCTTTCGTCAGCTTTGGGATCGAACTTTCCAAGTTGGTTGCGATTGTTGAGAATATACCAAGTACAACCAAATATATGAAGAAAGCTTATGGAAGGCTTTCGTCCATGGAAGAGTTCATAGGCTGTCTTCTTGAATCTTTTCACAATCAATGATCGGTTTTGAGTGAAACAAGCGGTGTTGACAGCTTCAGCCCATAATTGAGTAGGGAGATGGGATTCGCTGAGCATTGATCGAACAGCCTCAATGATTGTTCGATTTCTTCTTTCAGCGACCCCATTCTGCTGAAGATTTCTCACAGAAGAGAAGTTGTGAGAGATTCCCTTGTCCTCAAAGAAGTTATCCATAGTACCGTTTTTGAATTCAGTGCCATGGTCACTTCTGATAGCTCGTACTTTAACATCGTTTAGTACTTCTATCTTTTTGATGAATGAAATGATTTCTTCAGGTGCTTCATCCTTGGATCTAAAAAAGAATACCCAAGTGTACCTGGCATACTCATCAACAATGACAAGTGTGAACTTCTTTCCAACTATGGATTGCATGTTGACAGGACCAAAGAGATCCATATGCAATAGCTGAAGAGGCACAGTCACTGAAGAGATTTGCTTCGACTTGAAGCTAGCTCTTGTGTGTTTTTCTTTTTCACAGGCTGAGCAAAGAGATTCCTTTGCAAACGAGTATTGAGGAAGACCTGTGACAAGATCATTTCTTGATAGCTCACTAAGTGTCTTGAAGTTGAGATGAGATAGTCGTTTGTGCCATAACTAGTTAATATCTGATGAGGCTTTGGAGAAGAAGCACTATTCTCGGTGAGAGAAGAATTCATGTTGATGATATATATGTTCTCTAGATGAGAACCGGTTTGAGCAACCTTATCATCTTTGTCAAGAACATGACAAGAATTCTTTGAGAATTTAACTGTATAATCTTTATCACACAGTTAGCTGATGCTAAGAAGATTGTACTTCAGTCCTTCAACATATGCAACGCGTTTGAAAGTTGTTGCACCAGTGGATAATATACCAAAGCCTTTGGTATATCCTTTTCCATTTCCACCGAAGGTTACGGAAGGTCCTCTTTYTTCCTTGAAGTGAGATAGAAGAGATATATCTCCAGTCATATGTTTTAAACAGCCACTGTCCAGATACCATATGCCTTTGACATCCTGAGTAGAAAAAGAAGATGGCTCAAAGGAAGTAGACGCTTCAGAAGATCCTTCATCAGCATCTATGGCCATCAAGCAGACGTAGGCTTTATCCTCTTCATCAGAAGATGATTCATTAGATGATTCAGCCCAGTCATGCTCTTCAGCAATAAGGCATTTAGTCTTTCACTGGTTGTTCTTCATCTTCTTGTATTTCTCCTTCAGTTTTAAGTACTTTTCATCTTTGATCCTGAAGGAGGAAGGAGCTTTAGAATATGGCATCGCAGTCTTCTTTTATCTGCATTCACCTGCAAAGTGTCCGGGCCGGTGACAGTTGTAGCAGACAGCTGAAGCCTTGTCTATTCTTTCAGACTTTGGCTTCTCCCTGAGGGATAGCTGAGGAGATCTATGAAAGTTGCTCTTACTGGCGAACCTCCTAAATGACTTAGTCAGAAGTGCCACGGACTCATCAAAATCTGTTAAATCAGATTCTGGAACGTCCTCAGAAGAATCTCTCTCCGTGATGACCACGGGAGGGAGAGAAGAAACAAAAAGGGTAGAAGAAGTTTCAACTGAAGAAGCTTCAGAGATCAAAGCTAAAGDAGAGCTTTTCATTTCCCTGGATTCTTTTACAATATTCCTTTTCAGTTGACGAGATTGTTCATGGTTAAGCAGAATCCCGTATAAAGTAGAAAGAGAAAGAGTGGACATGTCATTTGACATCTTGAGACACATGGAAAATGTGTCCCAAGACTCAGGAAGACATTCTAGAAACTTAGTCAAAGTTTCAAAATTAGAATATTCCCTACCGACAGCCCTAAGATCAGTAAGAAGGCAGTTAAATCTCTGATGTACTTCAGACAGCGTCTCAGACTTTCCACAGAGAAAGCTTTCATACTGTCTTACTAGATTGATCTTTCTAGTCTCCTGAACCCTTAGTGGTTCCTTCATATTGGTCATAAAGTGTATCTCACATGGATTTAGAGGTTTTGAGTTCGCTGAGTGATAAATCTCATCGGGAAGAGACATAGCTATTATAGACCGAGCACGCGTGTCTATAGCTATCTTCTTCTTGTCCTCATCGCTCTACTGATGTAGAAGCTTTGGAATCTGTCGTTCAGGAATCACGGCAGTCGTAGCTGTTGCTGGAACAGCTGGAGCAATAGCAAATGGAATATATGGTCCATTTTCTATGTAATGTGGAATTTCAGGATCCACACCTTCCAGAAAGAGCGACATCCGGTTCTTCCAGAGACTAAAGTTGTCACGGACAAACCGGGGAGGTTTGGCAAGAAAGCCATTATCTTATGTGTGTGTGTTTGCAATTTGTAAAGCCATTTGTAAGTGGTAAAGTTATCTAAGAAAGAAGATAAACTAATACAGAAAACAGCTAAACACAAAAAAAAAAATTTGCTCTGATACCACTTGTTGGTCCCGTGAGGGTCTACAAGAAGAGAAACAGTTTGTAGAAGGGGGGGGATGAATACAAACACAGTATTTTCAAATTTAAAATATATATTGATAGAGAAGATCAATACAGATTTTACAAGATTGTTTGCGGAAAGATAAGGTAATAAAAACCTATCTAAACAATCTTTGGTTACACACAAAACCTTAGCAAATTACAAGAAAAGAAATTGCTGTAAAGAAGATCTTTTACTTAAGCTAGAAAATGCTTGAAGTAAGAATTAGGGTTAGAGAGTGAGTTGCGCGCACTCTGCATGGAGAAGAAAAACTTTTATTTATACCCAGTGCATTGTATGTTCATTTAATGCAATATGGTAGGGTTAGAGTGTGTGTCAAGCCTTAAGAGGAAGGCTTGTCCTTTGCTACAGTGAATAGTACAAAAGCACTATTCATGAGCAGACATCCTTACCTAAAGTTGGTGGACAAAGAGTCGACTAGTCAGCTCCGTACCTTACTAACTTTCGTAAGGGTATGGGTTTTGTCCTTTGTGTGCATAAGGACAAGACAACAACAATCGTGTTAAGCAAGCTTCCTTTGATCATTGAATGCTAGAATGACCTGAAGGTCTCATCATCATTGGCTGAAGCTTGAGCAGTCTTCACACATATGTAGACAGGCTTGTAATCACTGAATACCGCTTCAGATCACGTACTCGCCGGTCTCTAATTTTCAGTTTCAGTCTTCGATGTTTGCTGAAGGTTCTTTAGTATGAGTGTTGTCTTCTTGAAGTATTGTTGTCTCTGATAGATTTGTAAAGCAAGTTCTTCAGTTATCACTGAACATACTCAGTGAAGATCGCTGGAACTGAACATACAGAAACATAAATACAACGTAAGTGAAAAGGGATTATCATCAAATCACTGAGAGAGAGGATCAACAGTAACACACTCCTTATCTTCCTACGGGTAGCCACACGACCAAACCCGTGAGGCTAGTAGTGTGCGTCCTCCAGGCGGGTCCGCCCTTCGTTTCAACAACTATCTTTCTTATTTTTATTATTTATTTAATTGCTTTCATAGTTGGTTTGAAATTATGTTTAGCTATTTTTGTCATAATTATTTTTTAGCTAGTTTAACATATAAATATGATTTACTGTTTTTAATATTGATCAAATTATTCATTATTAATAAAAGTTCTTCTCCTTGAAAGTATTTTCTGAATTTTAGGTTTTACGTTCGTAATTCTCGAAGATCAAAAGAGAGTTAGACTTTTGCTGATCCTTTCGCACTTCCTACTGCGCAATATGGAGGAAGGATTGATGATCGAGTGGATCATACATAATGCAATAATTATTCAGAGGCTTTAAAAATATCTACCAAAAATGTTTATCTCGATTGAATCAGACATTTACCTCATTAAGAGGTAAACAAACATCCTTGAGGATGAATGATTCAGAGCATTTTTTATTCGTTCAAAGCACTCTAAATTTTAATTAAACAATCATCAGATCTGGCCAATTCAGGTGATTGCTATGAATGGAACCATCCGTTGTCAAACAAATAGTCCCCTAGACTTTGTGGAAATACAAATTTCACGTGTATGAGATTTCCATCACAACATAACTATATAGTAAATTACACATTTTCATCCTTGTGGTTATATCAAAATTATGAACTAGGCCCAACAAACAAAATAATTATATGTTTAGTCACAAGGGGTTCTCAAAGTACTAACCAACCCGGCCAACCCAATAGGCATGGCAATGGGGCGGGGATGGGGCGGGTTTTGTAATCCCTGGCCCCGTTTTGTAATACCGTCCCTCGGCCCCGGTCCCCGGCGGGTACGAGGATTATCATCCCGTCCCCGGTCAAATTCTAGCAATCCCCGGTCAAAACCCGGTAAAAAGTATGTTTTAGTTTGATTCTACCGGGGATCCCTGGCCCCGACCCCGACCCCGGTTTTTAATACCGTCCCCGGCCCCGTCCCCTATTTGAGTCTATCGGGGATCCCCGGGACCCGTTTTAGCAGGGAATCCCCGTCCCCGTTCGGGTCGGGTGAACCGGGTTCTCCACCGGGTCAGGGCAAATCACTATCTCTACAACCCAACCCAAAAAAAACCCCAATAAAACTCAATTGGAGGTAACCCATCACATAATTGATAGAAGCTCAGGATAAACCACATCTATTCAGTTGTAATTGGGTTAAGGTCATTTGAATCCAACCTAAACTGATGAACCCGATGCCTTTTTATACTATGGATTTAATATGATTCTAAAGTCCTTAATTAACATATGTATATTAGACATTAGACTAATCTATAATTAGTTAGGTTCAAAATTTTATTACCAACAACCTGAGTCCATTTCGACCCAACAAGAATAAAAATTTAGGGTAAAACTCTAAAATAGATAAGGAAGAGAAAAGAGTGGATGAGGAAGAGGGAGGCAACAACAGCAAAATCAGGCTGAGCCTCCCTACTATGGAGCCTCTCACCCACGAAGCTTATAATAGTGGAATATATGGGAAATACAACCATCACAACATCAACCACGTGAACATTCCTTAATCTATGAAATACTCTTGCACACTTTCATCATCTTCGGTGATTCTTCGCCCAATTACTTCCAAATCTGTCAATATATTCCATTTGTATCTGGTCAGTTCGTAAATGGAAGCGATCAGAAAATAGATGAAGAAGCTCCACGAATATGTTACTAGACAACAATAGGTACCAATAAGAAATTATTTCTTTTTCAATATGAATTATGATTCGGTCACTCCCTTCATAAATGTTAATATTATTCACAATAGTTGTGTGTGTGGGTTTGTGTATATAAGTGCTTTTCTGAGTGACATTGTGAGTGTTGAGTTTATCCCCTTGTTCTTATGTTTTCTGGAAAGTTGAAGGTTGATATGCTCATAAAATGATTGGATGAAATGTGTGGTTTTGCTGTAGGCATAAGAGCCAAAAAGTTTCAAAAACAACGTCAGAATAAGCGATCAAAAAATAACAGAATGAGAAGACCCTCCCCCCTTGATCCAACTCCGGCGAAATGCCGATGAATAATGAATGGTTTCTTGTCTCTTTCATCTATGTTCGAACTTCGATGAAATATATGAAGAACGTCGATTAGAAGCATGGACATCAACATCCTTTCCCGGTTTGATTTCTACACCCAAATCAAGTGAGAGCCTCATCTGTTACTTACTCACCGTATTCACTTTTTTTATGACACGTGTCAAGATATGAGGACCTCACAAAAACCATATTTTTAGAGAGTACGGTGTTTTTTTAGATTTTTTGGTTTCTTTAATTTTGTTGGACACGGTCAAGATATGAGGAACTCGCAAAAACAGTTTTTAGAGAGGCAACTCTCTAAAAACACCCTGGTATTTTATTTTATTTTGTTAATTAGGGGCAAAAACATTAAATTAACTAGTGGAAAAAGGGTAAATAACCCTTTCAAAAAGCATATAACGTTGTAAACGTAACTGTACACATCAAATGCATTCCAACTAATAAATTGGAAGTTAAATTTTGTATAATTTGTGAGGAATATTTGAAGTGACATTTCCTTTTTTAGTTATTTGGAAATTTGAATTTAATATGGTATATTTGATTATCTCTATTCATTTATAGGAAAATTGTATTAAAAACGTTCTTTCATTTAATTTCTATTTAAAGATCATGTCCTTATAAGAAAATTTAAATTGTCTATAGTATGAAAAATGTATATCTATTACCTAGTATTGATGTAATATATATACAATTGATATGTTGTTGAAAGTATGTTATAAATACATTTTTCAAATTATAAATAGCTTGAATATGTTATCGAACATAAATAATTTCGCATAATGTCATTCAATATTATGTGTACAAGTGGCATGCAAAACATATCTAAAACTATGTCCGTTAATCCAAAATTGCATAAGCTGTCATCCTTATTCGATTTTTTTTATCAGTGGTACATATTCTAAAATTTTCAATAAGTGATAGTAATTATATTTTTTGGTGGCATTTGTTTTTTAAGAGATGCTGAAGTCTTAAGTCTTATTTCACTTCTGATTAAAAGATGAGGTTGTGATAATCGGATCCTGGTTATCACCCAAGGTAATTAATATGTGATTATCTGATTAAATGATTACGTAATAGCATGATAAATTGATACGTTTGATCATGTTGATATGTGAAAATTATTTGTATAATGTAGTTATGTGTATCAGAATATGTATATATGTGGATATATATATATATATATATAAATATATATGTATATATATATATATATTATTTTACACACATGCATATTAGGAAATGCATGGTATGTGTGGATGCATGCATGTGCATGAGAGTTTTTGTGGGAAGGGGGTTGTTAGCCGACCTTCCATTTTTAGAAAAGTATAAAATGAGGGCTTAGCCTCCATATTTCTTCTTCTTGCTATTTTGATAAAGTTGTGCAATTTAAAAGAGAAGAAAGGTTAACCGGATTATTTCTTGTCTGGAGATTCAAGTTGATTTCAACTACTTGATTCCAAAAGTTTGTTAAGGTGAGTAATTTCTAAACTCTTTTGCATAAAATTATTACTGGTTTTATATGAATCTTGTTTATTTTTGGAAAGAAATCAGTCTTTTGCTCAAGTGTTTTATCCGGGTTTTAATCCGGACAAGGTTTGTCCGGATTGTTTTAAATCGGTCAAAGGTTGGACG
>NC_037529.1:59177883-59179038 GCF_001531365.2 Cynara cardunculus var. scolymus | reverse complement strand
TTTAACCTTAAACCGGTTAAGTGTTGATCGGGTTATGATTGGTAAGAATGATTATCTTTTTGAACTGAGAAATATGAATACGACCAAATAGTGGTCGGATTATTTTAAATCGGCCAAGTAGTGAACGAGGTATTGTCCGGACTTGTTATCCGGACAAAGTTGTTGAAATATATTTTAAGTGTTAAATTGGACAAAGTTTATACTGTGTGTTGTCCGGATTGTTGACCGGGGTTGAAGTCCGGCTAAATCAAGTTGACCGGATTTAAAGTGATGCCTTGTGTTTTCGATAAGAAATGTTATTTTATCATAAAAAGAAAGTTTTGAAAGAGTTGATTTTTTTATTGATAATAATTTCAATGGCTGCGGTCTATTTGAAATTATTTTGTGAAATATTTTGATGAGGAAATAAAGGTGACATATCAAAGAGAGGTGTACCATGGGATAAGGGTGGCATATCAAGGAGAGGTGTACCTTTGGATATAAGGGTGGCATTTGTATGTGTGATTGTATGATATAACTCTTTCTATTATATCCTTTAAGATTACCGTATTCTGGAATCTTTATTTCTTTGTGATTTAAAGATTTAGGATCAAGGTTTTTATTGGAAATCATAGTCTGAATGTTATTAAGGAGAAAACATCAGGTTTGGCCTAAAACTTTATAAACCTTATTTTGACTTAAAAATGTTTAAAAGTGGCATTATGTGAAACCTGATTGGTTCAGAGGTATGAGATTCGTATAATTGAAAGTTTTGCTTGAAATATGGAAGAAGTCTGGTATTGTGTTCTTATTTGTTCATATAATTGTTATATATGAAAGGATGTTTTCCATAAAGATTTTGGTGATTTTTCACCCTGCAATAACATAAATAGGGTATCTCACTAGACCTTTCGGTCAAAACCTCGTTTTGTGATTTTAACTATGTATTGCAGGAGGTTCGGACTGTAAGGAAAAAGGGAAAATATGATATTTTCCTATATGCATTTCTCATTGAAGATCTGTAGTGATGTACTGTTTTGATTGATTAGTACAAGAAATGTATTTGAATTTTTGGATCTTGTATTTGGTCATGTTAGATTCTTGTACTAAAGGACCTGAATGGGATAATATCATGTATTTCTTTTGTATGAAATATGTGTTACATGCAATGTATGG
>NC_037529.1:59172210-59175913 GCF_001531365.2 Cynara cardunculus var. scolymus | reverse complement strand
GAAAGGTTGTTGAGAAAAGAAAATGGGAGGGGCCTTCATCTTTTCGAGGGCCGAAAACTATTAGATATGATAACAGATCTGAGCAGAAGATCAGTGAGAAAGTCTGTTCACAGTACCGAAAAATTCATCAGGGAGAATGTAAGATGGACCCAAGGAAATGTTATAAGTGCGGCGAAGCAGGTCGTCTGTCTAGAAATTGCCCTGCTAATCGAAGGTGTTTTAATTGCAATTCTCCGGATCATATTCGACCAAATTGTCCCTTGTTAAGAACTCCACAGTTAACAATGGGGAGTAACGCGTCGGGTACACAGGGAAGACCTACTGTGAATAGAGGAGGGCAAGGAGGGGCGCGAGGACGATCCTTCCAGATGACTAAGAACGAGGCAGAAGCATCACCGGATGTAGTAACATGTATATTCCTTCTGAATTCAATACGTGCTAAGGTGTTATTTGACTCTGGTGCAAACTTTTCGTTTGTATCACCATTGTTTGCTCAAACTGCATATCTGAATTCTGTGCTACTTGATGATGAGTTAGTAGTTGATACTGCTAATAGTCAGGAAACTGTTACTAGCGTGTTCAATAACTGTATTATTATTATTGGAGACTGTGAACTTCCGATCCGTTCATTTCCCATGCCAATGAAAGAATTTGACGTAGTAGTGGGTATGGACTGGTTGGCAAAGTATCAGGCTAGTATTGTTTGTAATCAGAAAATGATCAGAATTATTCTGCCAGACCAGAGAACAGTTGTTATTTATGGTGATCGTCAGAATCACCATACCAGTATTTTGTCAGTAATGAAAGCCCAGAAAAGTATTCGGAAGAAGTGCCAAGGATGTTTGGCATATGTAATTGATCTGAAGAAAGAAAAGGGAAAAAAAGAATCAATTCCGGTTGTTAGTGAATATCCAGAAGTCTTTCCAGAAGACTTATCTGGATTACCACCAGATAGAGTCATTGAGTTTCAAATTGATTTAGTATTAGGGGCTGCATCAGTAGCAAAGGCGCCATACCGTTTAGCTCCATCTGAATTGAAAGAACTGGTTGCACAGTTGAAAGATTTATCTGATAAGGGATTTATTATGCCCAGTACTTCGCCTTGGGGTGCTCCGGTCCTATTCGTTAAGAAGAAGGATGGGTCTATGCGAATGTGTATAGACTATCGTGAACTGAATAAGTTGACAATTAAAAACAAGTATCCTTTACCGAGGATTGATGACTTGTTCGACCAATTGGTGGGAGCAAGTTATTTCTCAAAGATTGATTTAAGATCAGGGTATCATTAGCTCAAGTTCAGGGAAGAAGATGTTGCCACAACAGCATTCAGAACAAGGTACGGGCATCACGAATTCTTAGTTATGCCATTCGGCTTAACTAATACGCCCGCAGCTTTTATGGATATGATGAATAAAGTATGTAAGGAATATCTTGATAAATTCGTTATTATATTTATTGATGATATTCTTATATACTCTAAAACTAAAGAAGAACACGCAAAACATCTTTTCGTCTGATACTGGAATTATTGAAGAAAGAAAAGTTGTATGCCAAATTGTCCAAGTGTGAGTTCTGTTAAGAGAAGTTTAATTCTTGGGTCATGTTATCTCAGAAGCCGGAGTACAAGTAGATCCAGTAAAAATAGAAGCAGTTGAAAAATGGGAAGCTCCAAAGACTCCGTCTGAAGTCCGTAGCTTTTTGGGTTTGGTAGGTTACTATCGTAAGTTTATTCAGGACTTTTCTAAGATAGCTGTGCCATTAACTAAATTGACTCGAAAGAATGTTAAGTTTCAGTGGGAAAAAGAACAACAAGAAGCTTTCCAACTATTAAAGGATCACCTCTGTAGTGCGCCGGTGTTAACTCTACCAGATGGATCCGAAGACTTTGTGGTATACAACGATGCTTCAAAGTTAGGATTACGATGCGTTCTGATGCAGAAAGGAAAAGTGACTTCTTATGCATCAAACCAAATGAAGGATCATGAGAAGCAGTATCCGACTCATTATATGGAGTTAGTTGTGGTAGTATTCGCTCTAAAAATCTGGAGGCATTATCTTCTGGGAACAAAGTGCCAGATTTACACATATCACAAGAGTCTATAGCATTTATTCAGCCAGAAAGATTTAAATATGCGACAGCGTCGGTGGATTGAACTTGTTAATGATTATGACTGTGAAATTCTTTACCACCCAGAAAAGGCCAACGTGGTAACTGACGCTTTAAGTAGAAAAGAAAGGAGCGGGACTATTAAAACAGTGGCAATGAGAATAAGTTTAATCCTTGATATTCATGAAGAAGTTCTGAGATGTCAGAAGGAAGCTATAAAAGAAGATCTTATCAAATCAGAAAAGTTGGGTAAGATGATTTCAACCTTGGAACCAAATGACAAAGGAATTATGTGTTTTCAAGAGAGAATTTGGGTACCATATTTTGGAGATATCCGAAGTATGATATTAAATGAAAGTCATAAATCCCGGTACTCTATCCATCCAGGCACCAATAAGATGTATCGAGATTTAAAACCTTTTTTTTTGGTGGCCAGGATTGAAAAGAGATATAGCTCGGTATGTGGAACAGTGTCTGACATGTTTACAAGTCAAGATTGAACATCAAAAGCCATACGAAAGTCTTCAATCCATAGAAATACCTGTATGAAAATGGGATCACATTACCATGGATTTTGTTATGAAATTACCTCGAACTCCAAGGGGGTATGACGCGATTTGGGTAATTGTTGATCGTTTATCTAAATCTGCGCATTTTCTAACAATAAGAGATAAATACTCTTTAGAACAACTAGCGCAGATTTACATCAAAGAAATTATTACCAGACACGGTGTTCCCTTGTCTATTATCTCTGATAGAGATAGTCGGTTTACTTCAAAGTTCTGGGAAGGATTACAGAAAGCTTTGGGGTCTGAAATCCGATTAAGTACAGCTTATCATCCACAAACTGATAGGCAGAGTGAAAGAACTATTCAGACTCTCGAAGATATGTTAAGAAGTTGTATTATTGATTTCAGGGGATCGTGGGAAGATCATTTACCATTAATAGAGTTTGCATATAACAATAGTTACCATTCTAGTATCCAAGCGGCACCATATGAAGTGTTGTATGGACGTAAATACCGAACGCCGTTGTGTTGGAATGAGATTGGTGAAAAACAGCTGACAGGTCCTGAAATTGTCCAAGAAACTTTTGAAAAGATCGAACAGATCCGTGAAAGAATCAAAACAGCACAAGATCACCAGAAAAGTTATGCAGATAATCGTTGAAAGCCAATTGAGTTTAATATAGGTGATTTTGTAATGTTAAAAGTTTCGCCATGGAAAGGTGTTATCATATTTGGGAAGAAAAGAAAGCTCAGTCCAAGGTATATGGGGTCGTTCAGAATATGTAAGTAGCATATCAGTTAGAGCTGCCAGAAGAGCTGAGTCTGATTCACAACACTTTTCATGTGTCGAATCTGCGAAAATGTTTGGCTGATCTGAATCTAGCTATACCATTGCTAGAGATTCAATTAGACAGTAAGTTGAATTTTGTAGAAACACCGGAAGCTGTTATTGACCGAAAGATCAGGTTGTTGAGAAACAAAGAAATAAGTCTGGTGAAGATTCGGTGGAAGTTTGACAAAGGATCAGAAGCAACATGGGAATTGGAATCCAAGATGAGATCAGAATACCCATGGCTTTTTGATTAAA
>NC_037529.1:59164031-59172110 GCF_001531365.2 Cynara cardunculus var. scolymus | reverse complement strand
CCTTCTACAAACTGTTTAGTATTCTTGTAGACCCTTTTGGGACCAACATAAACAATCAAAAGTAACGATATCCAGAGGCCAAGCCATCCAAAGCTCCGATGGTTATAAAACAATTCATTTCATCACATCAACAGGATAGGATAACCCAAGTCCTCGCATCACACAGATGCAATAACTCATGATCATCGCATCATAAGGATGTGATAACAAAACCACATGATCAAAAAGATCATCATTTCCAGAAATTGATTATGCCACCCTTATCATAAATTTATCCAGCTCCTGATTACGCCACCCTTATTGCAAATTTACCTAGTTCCTGATTATGCCACCCTTATTGCAAATTTACCTAGCTCCTGACTATGCAACCTTTATTTCAAATTTACTCAGCTCCTTGATATGTCACCCTTATTTTAACACATGATATAATTATGATAAAAACAACCATTTTACCAATAATGACATCAAAACAGTTTCATAACAGTAACTCATATAAAGAACCATACGGTTCTATACCCAGTTTCACCATCATGCTTAAAAAGCATCCAGAAAGAGTTTTATCATCATCTCCATGTGAGAACCATACGGTTCAAATTTCAAATACCAAATAAGGGAAGTTTATAATTTAAACTCACCTTATTTTCATGTAGATGAAGATGAATTGGCACAACAACAAAATTTCAAATAGAAATCATAGAATTAACTTTTCTTCCTCTCCCTTACAGGTCTATTTGTTTTTCACTCAAGAGAACACACACAGAGAAAAGCTTTCTTATCCTTCTTATTTACTTTTTTCCACATTCCAATGAGATAATAGACAATTATCTAATAATATTATTTTTAAAATAATGAGGCGGTGGGAACATTTTAAAGCACAATAAGACATTAAACCCCTCCACTTACCATCTCCTTTCAAAACTCACCCCAAACTTTTATATTCGAATACTCGGTTATCACATTATCCACCCCTCAAAAGAATTTCATCTCGGAATTCAATTAATCAAACAACCACGGATATTTTGATCTCATTTCTGACTCCAGTTCCCAAGTAGCCTCTTGCCCCTTATGAAATCGCCATTGTACCTTTACCAGGCTAATTCTCTTTATTTCTTAACACTTTAATCTTCCGATCAGTGACTCAACTTTTCACCAATCTGAATTTCAGCTAATGGTATGACCATATTTGAATCAGCCATATACTTTTGCAAATTCGAAATATGGAAAGTGTTATGAATAGCATTGACCTTTTATGGTAATTATAGTTGATACACTACTTCACCATTTTCTTTACCAATTTTGAACAGCCCAATGTACCATGGACTCAATTTACCCCCTTTCCCAAAATGCCCAAAACGTACAATACCTTTCCACCACGAAAATTTCAGCATTACAAAATTTCCCACAAAAAATTCAATCGGCTTTCGACATATGCCGGCATAACTCTTTTGTCGGTCATGAGCTATTGATATTCTTTCCCGAATCTGATCAATCTTTTTAGTTATTTGTACAATCTCTAGATCAGCCAACTATTTTTCCCCCACCTCATTCCAACAAAACGGCATTCGACATTTTCTACCATACAAAACTTCATAAGGTGCCGCTTGAATGCTGGAGTGATAACTGTTATTGTAGGCAAACTCAATCAATGGTAAATGATTCTCCCATGAATCCCCAAAGTCAATGATGCACGCTCACAACATATCTTCGAGGGTTTGAATCGTTCGTTCACTTTACCCGTCAGTCCGTGGGTGATACATCGTACTTAACCGAATCTGAGATCTCATGGCCTTCTGAAATATTTTCCAGAATTTTGAGGTAAACCGGTTGTCTCTATCTAAAATAATTGATAAAGGAACACCGTGACGAGTCACAATCTCATCAATGTAAATCTTTGCAACTCTTTCTAATGGATAAGTCTATTTGATCGGTAAAAAATGCGCAGACTTTGTCAGACGATCCACAATAACCTTTCCCCATTGCATGAAAACACAACCCACATCCAATTTTGTGGCTTCACTATAAATCACAAAATCTTCTCATCCTTCAAGTGATGATAATATTGGAGCGCTACACAACTTATATGTCAATAGTTGTAAGGCTTTAACTTAATATTCTCCCTATTCGTACTTTATATTATTTCTTGTCAATTTAATCAGTGGTGTCGCGATATGAGAGAAATATTATATAAATCTTTGATAATACCCAGTTAAACCTAGAAAACTTCGGATTTCTGTTGGCGTTCTCGATGTCTCTCATTTTACAATAGCTTCAATCTTTTCAGAATCAACTTTAACACCTGCTTCTAAAACTATATGATCCAAGAATTGAGCTTCTCTCAATCATAACTCACACTTGGACAACTTGGCATATAATTTTTCTTTCTTCAGAAGTTCGAGAATTAAACGAAGATGTTCGGCATACTCTGGTTGGGATCTTGAGTATATAAAAATATCGTTGATAAATACAATAACAAAATTATCAAGATATTCATTACATACCCGGTTCATTAAATCCATAAACTTCGCTGGAGCATTTGTTAAACCAAACGGCATAACCAAAAACTCATGATGACCATATCTGGTATGGAAAGCAGTTTTGGCTATCTTCATCCCGAACTTTCAGTTGATGATATCCTGATCATAAACAGATTTTAGAGAAATAGTTTGCCCCAACTAACGGATCAAACAAATCATCAATTCTGGGTAAATGATATTGTTCTTTATTGTCAACTTGTTCAATTCCCGGTAATCAATACACATATGCATCGACCCATCTTTCTTTTTTATAAATAACATTGGAGCACCCCAGGGAGATGTGCTAGGTCTAATGAAGCCTTTAGGGTGCGTTTGGTACGCTGGACAGGGTGGGACAGGACAGGACAGAACACATTTGTCCTACGTTTGGTGTGGCTGGATGTGAAACTAAGTGGAACTAAGTTGGACAAGAATGGGACACGCTTGTTCAACCATACCCCCTAGAACTAAGTGGAACTCAACATTTTTTCCCTCATTACCCTTTTTCCCTACCCGGCTCATCACATGTGAAGGAAGACCTAACCCCCTTTCATCCGCCTCCATCGCTTCCTTCATCAACTCCATCGACGGCGACCATCGACGGCGACCATCGACGGCGAGTTCCAATCGGCGTTGCTTCTCTTCTCGACTGTTCCAATCGACGGTACGCTTCTCTTCTCTCCATATCCAATCGAYTGTTGCTTCTCGACTRGTAAGTCCTTCGATTTCTAATCTATGGATTTCAAGTAATTGCGTATCATCATTCAAGGTTTTTTCACCTGCTTAGAAATCCAATTTAGTCGTATGTTTATAATTATGTAATTAGGTTTCTCGTTTGTGTAGCTCAATTTTCGATGGATTTAAGCTCTGTATGTAGCTATTTTAACGGTTTGGGTTGAATTTGGTTCTCCATTTGTGCATCTTCGTGTGTTTTCTGTAGTCAACTTGAAGAAATTGATAAGATTTTAGTGTTTGAAGTTGCATTTTAGTTTGAATGAGCTCTATGAGTCGATAAGATTTTGGGGGTTTTTGTTGTTTGTGGATGAAGATGATGAATATTCATATGTGAATTTTGGTAAATGTGTTTGATATTTTGAGAAGGATTCAAGTAGCAGTGACACATTATTGTAGAGTAGTAACAGATCTTTGTATAGTAATTGCATCAATAATTTGATCTAATGGAAAATTTGAGCTCTAAGTTACAACTGATGTAATTTGGGTCATTTTTTGGTATTTTTAAATAGTATTTGTAAGCATTTATCATATTGATTATTTAGTGAAAAAAACACTAAACAGCTTACTGGGGGTAAATTGGTCATTTTAACCAGTTCTGTCATGTCCTGTCATGTCTTACCAAACGCTGAATATTTGTACTGTCCTGTCATGTCCTGTCTGCGCACCAAACGCACCCTTATCTAACAACTCTTCCAACTGTGTCATCAACTTTTTCTGTTCTGATGGTACCAAACGATATAGTGCTCTAGTTACCTCTACTGCCCCTTGTGTTAAATCAATTCAGAATTCGACTGACCAATCAGAAAGTAAACTGGACAATTCATCTGGAAATACCTACGGATACTCAGAAACAACTGGAATAGATTTATGTTTACCTTTCTTTTTCTTAGAATCAATCACATAGGCCATGAAACTTTAACACCCTTTTTGAATACATTTTCGAGCTTTTAAAACAGAAATCAGGCTTGTATGATGATCCTGCCGGTCACCATAAATCATAGTCGGCAAATCAATACGAATCATCTTCTTGTTACATATAATATTTGCCTAATTTTCTGACAGTCAATCCATACCCACTACTATATAAAACTCTCTCATTAGTATTGGGAACAGTCAAATTGGCAACCCACACCCCTCAATTTCAATTTGACAATTTTTAAACACACGGGTAACATATAATTGACTATTATTAGCAGTATCAACTACTAAAACATAGTCAAGAGGCACATAATTCACGTATAGACACCCTGTAAATAAAGGTGATACAAATGAATAATTAGCATCCAAATCAAATGACACCTTCGCATATACGAAGGTGACAAGAAAGACACATGTTACCACATCGGGGGTTTCCACTACCTCATTCTTGGTCATCTTAAAAGATAGATCCCTTGTCCCTCCTGAAGCTCCTCTTTGAATATTAACTCCCTTACGCATGCTCGAAGTATTTCCATCCAAAGTCAGTGTTGGAACCTTAAATGAGGATAGTTTGATTTTATATGATCAGGGGAATTACATTGGTAACAATGTTGAGATGTCCGACAATCTCGGGAGATATGCCTCAGTTTTCCACATCGAAAACAAACTATTTGATTCAAACTACAATCACCCTGATGAACATGGTGACACCTTTGGCATGGTCTTTCATGAAATATTTGAGCAGAACGATTTTCTGTTTTTATAAAATTTGGATTCGGTTACTAAAACAAACTATCTACATTAGTGGTCCCTGATTTTCGTTTTCTTAACACTCATAGTCCCTTCACTTAACAATGTTAGTTAGCAACCATTATGAAATAACCATTGGTCTTTAAATAAACTTTAGGGACCAAAAATGCCATGTGCTCTAATATATAATGTAATTCACGTTTTTATTAAGAAAATATTTTATATATTCATTCGCAAATCAAATATCTTAAATAAAGTACGTATTAAATAAAAATATTTATATTTATTTAAAACCTATAAATTTCACAAAAAAAGATTAGCGTAAAAAATCTTCAAGTTTAGAAAAACAAAATGAATATAAAAAAAGTCCACATATCTTTTGAGTTGATAACTGAAATATGCGAACAAAAAATTAAAAATTAAGTTCGATTAACTGTGATTATTAATATATAGTCAAACTACATATAATTACAATAACAACAAAATAGATATTATAAATTAAGATTAGAAAAACACTAATTATTCAAACAATTAGGAAAAACTATCACTACATCAGAATTTTGTTTATATGACTCCAAAAAAATTAAGCGTCCTACTACACCACTTTTTAAGACTTAATTTATAGAACAAAAAATAAAGCGTACTATATAAATACATTGCAATAAGTGTCATAGTCCTAACAAGGTTTTAAAATACTTATAATACAAAGCGTCGTATTAACAATATTAGATGACACTGTTTAAAAAAATTTCTATAAAAACAAACATTCTACAAAAAGATGGATTTTTAGGACGCTTAATTTATTTGCGTCATATATACACATAATTTTGTTATAGTGATAGTTTTTCTTAATTGTTTGAATAATTAGTATTTTTTTAATCTAACTTATATATTATATTTTGTTGTTATTGTAATTATTTGTAGTTTGACTATATATTAATAATCTCATGTTAACAGAACTTAACTTTCAATATTTCTGTTCGCATATTTCAATTCCCAACTCAAAATATATGTAAATTTATCTCGATTTTTTTTTCTTAACTTGAGATTTTTCAACGATAATCTTTTTTATAAATTTTATAGTCTTTAAAATCAATATAAAAAAATTTATTTAATATTTACTTTATTTAAGATATTTTATTTGTGAATAGATATATAAAATATTTTCTTAATAAAAAATTTAAAAGAAAACGTAAATTACCTTATATATTAGAGCAGATTGCATTTTAAGTCCTTGAAGTTTGTTTAAATACCAATGAGTTATTCATAATAGTTGCTAATTAACATTGTTAAGTGGAGGGGTCATGAATATTATGAAAATGAAAAGTTAGGGACCACTAGAGTAGATATTTTGTTTTAGGGATCAAATCCAAAATTTGAGCAAACTATAGGGACCACTAGTGTAATTCACTCATTTTAAAATTACAAGATGATCATCATGATATACAAAAATTAATTGGTCGTTAAAAATTTATGTGAAATGAGGGCACTTTTGTCATTTTGTTGACTTTTTTATTCTTTATCCAAACAAAATCCATTTTATAATTTCGGAATTTCGGTTCATGTGGTTTACTATTGGGTAAAAGACAAAAACTATAATACAACGAAAATGCCTTTCATCTAACAAAAATTTTTAATAGTCATTAGAAAAAGACGTTTTTGTAAACCAAAATGGTCGTCTTATAATCTTAAAACTATAAAAACAAAAACTGCTATTTTTATAAGCAATAGAGACCAAATTGTAGTTTACTCTAGAATATTATAACAATTTGAAGCATGTTCTATTTTACATAATTTGTTCTCTATTAAATTACACTTTTAATTTATGATTATTATATTAAAAATATATTTGAGGTATCTTACAATAGGCATGGCAACAGGACGGAGATAGGGCAGGTTTTGTAATTCCCGGCCTCGGGCCCGGTTTGTAGTAACATCCCCCTGCCCTGGCCCTGTTTCCCGATCAAACCTCTATCAATCTCCGGTCAAAACCCGGTAAATCTCTGGCCAAACCCCATGAAAAATATCTCTTAGTTTAATTTTATCAGGGATTCCCGATCCCGGGACCCGTTCAGGTCGGGTGGACTGGATTTCCAACCGGATCGGAGCAAATCACCATTCTTATCTTACAAACAACTTTTTCTTCAAGTGGAAGTTATAATTAGAAAATCTTGACAACTTGTTCTTTCAATGGAAAATATATTTTGACAACTTGTTCTTCAAGTGGAAATTATATTTCAAACTTTTTCTTTATATGGAAAATATATTTCCGGTCTTGACAACTTGTTCTTAAAATGGAAAATCCGTTACCCAACTCTGCTTTTTAACTAAAAATAATCATAATTGAGGAAGAAAATTACTCGACTCGAATTAGTGGAAAATTGTAGTTGCAGACTCAAAGAATTTTCTTGAGTAAGTGTACCTTTAAGGTTCCGTAAAATCGCAAGTTTGATCGGGAATACTACACAATATCAAATTGAATCAACCTTGGCTTTTACGTACGACGTGTTTCTAGTTGATTTTTTTTTATTTCGTAAAAAGAATCAATTTTTTATTATTTGATATCGATTCTCTGATCATTCTTTTTCTAGGTTTTCAATTTTGTTTTCCTATGTATCTAAACTTCCTATATTGAGCGCCTCATTTAGAAGAACATTGACCATCATACGAAGCCCGGATATGTGTTATAAGTTTGATTCTAAAATATTTCAGGGAACCCTCAAAATTAAACGGGTGCATCTTCAAGGCGCCTAATTTTTTTTTTCCTTTTACGATAATCAATTGAGCGAGGTCACAGGAACCTTCTCGGGCCTTAGTTTGCGCTTCTGGAAAATTGGTTTAAATTTAGGGAAGAGTTTGAAATATCTCAACGGACTTTTGTATTTTGAGTAATAATGTTACGGAACAGTTTTTTAACAAATAAATCTTTGCACATTTTGAAACCTAACAAATAAATCATTGAATTTACCGTAACCGAAAAATCCAACAAACTTTTGTATTTTGAATGATTAAATTCCTAAATTTGTTTCGAATGAATAAACCCTAATACTTACAAAACGAATGTATCAATAGATTGATTGCAGCTTACAATGAACCAAATGGAAGTTAATATACCATTTCCATTTGCCACCATTATATTTGATGCATTAGCATATCATAACAA
>NC_037529.1:59162168-59162701 GCF_001531365.2 Cynara cardunculus var. scolymus | reverse complement strand
ATAGATTGATTGCAGCTTACAATGAACCAAATGGAAGTTAATATACCATTTCCATTTGCCACCATTATATTTGATGCATTAGCATATCATAACAAATATTTGTGATTGTTATTGGATTATTTTTTGTTATAGGGCAAAATACATAAAATAGCAATCTACTTTTATAAATTTATTTATTATAGCATTGTAATTTCAGTTTTTCTTATTACAGCAATGTACTTTCATACTATTTTTTTATTGTGACATTGTACTTTGAAAATTTTACTCATTATAACATTGCGTAACCTTTTGATTTAAATATATCCATTATACCAGGTTTGTATGCCACCTCATTGTCCATGTAGGTTATCCACATGTACTATAGTTATGTGACTTTCTTATTACAACATTGTACTTTTTTAAAATTATTTTATTATAGCATCTACTAGTTCTTATTAAACAATGTACTTTTAATTTTAATATTTAGATATTTTACATGTTATTTAATAAATATATTAAATGAATTAAAAAAATCTAAATTATTCATTAATATA
>NC_037529.1:59159070-59161058 GCF_001531365.2 Cynara cardunculus var. scolymus | reverse complement strand
ACAATGTACTTTTAATTTTAATATTTAGATATTTTACATGTTATTTAATAAATATATTAAATGAATTAAAAAAATCTAAATTATTCATTAATATATCAATATTAATAAAACTAGAAGAAGACAACTTATCTCGCTAATAATTTTTTTTAAATATGTGTTTTCTGAAAAAAGAAAATAAGAATTGTTCCTTTTTTACCAAAACAATATTGTCTTTTAAAATATATATAATATTTGTTCAAAAAATTTACTTGGCATACAAATATATTAGGATTTTTTGAATTATTTATCAATATAAAAATATTAAAAATTGTAGAACACAGTTTATTTCGTTAACATTTTAGAGAGAACTTTAAAAGATATGTATTTTTTGAACAACGTAAAATAAGAAGTGTTATTTTTTTACAAACAAAATATATCTCGAAAATAATGTATCATATTTATTTAAAAACTATTTTACTCTATAATATTTAATTTGCATGCAACTTAATAAAAAAAGTCAAAAAAATTAAATATTTTCTTAAATCATAGCAATAAAAAATGAAAATCACTAATAATAATTTGAAATAGGTTTTTATTTTTATTTTAATTAAGTTATCAAAATAATGTGTCATTTACATCACCTCATTAAAGTCACATAAGCAAAAAAAAGTCAAGGGATTAACCGGTTTAAAAGGTAACAGGTTACTCATTGCTATAATAGGTAGATTTTTAAGGGCTATTTATAAAAATAACCGGTTTACACAACCTTTTGCCACAAAATAACCACATTTTAGAGGTTTTACCGAAATGATCACACGGATCGCCCCCGGGCGATCCGTACACTACGGGGGCGATCCCCCCATAAGTCTTAAAAAAAAATTCCTCAAAAGTCGAGATTACTGTTCATCCCTCGTTGACCGTGTTTGACCTCGTCCCAGGGTGATCCGTACTGTACCCGGGGCGATCCGGGTTAAAAAAAATTTTTGATTTTTTTTCTAATACCAATTTCACTATAAATACCAACCTCCTACCTCATAATTTTTCATACATTCCCTTCCATTTCTTTTCTCATCTATTTTACTCTCACAACTCTTAACCCATTAAACACAATAAACCATCACAACCATCTCCATAATTATAAAGTTTTATTTTTAAACCTTTACCCATGAAATTTGTTTCTAAAAAAGTTAAAAAATACAAATTCAATGGCGTATCAGTTTTATTAAAAATACCAAAAAAAGAAAAAAAAATACAACAATTATCATCCGGTTATTTTATAACAAAAAACTGTGAAATTTAAAATTAAATATGTAAAAAAAGATACTTTATGTATTTTTCCATTTTTATTAAAAACACCCCTTAATTGTTAAATAAAAAACACAAAATGACAAAATAGAGATCAAATTTCGTCAATCAGATATTATATTTGATTTACGAAACCCAAAACAGATAAAAATAATTTTTGCTTCTCCATAATTATAAAGGTTTATTTTTAAACTTTTACCCATGAAATTTGGTTCTAAAAAAGTTAAAAAATACAACTTCAATGGCGTATCAGTTTTATTAAAAATACCAACAAAAAAAAATAGCCGGATCGCCCCGGGGTGAGGTCAAACACGGTCAACGAGAGGATGAACAGTAAATCTCGACTTTTCAGGAAATTTTTTTTGTTAAGACTTATGGGGGGATCGGCCCCGTAGTGTACGGATCGCCCCCGGTGGTCATTTCGGTAAAACCTCTAAAATGTGGTTATTTTGTGGCAAAGGGTTGTGTAAACCGGTTATTTTTATAAATAACCCATTTTTTAAAGTGCGATATCTTAATAAAAAATAATTTGAAAGTATATTACTTAATAAAGAAAAACTAAAGTAGAATATTATAATAAGAAAATTTATAAAAATATCTTGTTATTTTATACATTTAACTATTTGTTATATATATGAACTTAATTATTTAAAATATGAAATTACGTTTGAATTTTTATTTCAATAAGTTATAAAGATTTGTTT
>NC_037529.1:59151370-59158885 GCF_001531365.2 Cynara cardunculus var. scolymus | reverse complement strand
AACTTAAACATTCAAAATATTAAAAAAAGGTCAGATACTTTAAACTTTGCCGTTAACGTCAAAAACTTTAAACTTTGCCGTTAAATTAATTAAGAATGAAAATTGCTCAAGTTGGATCAATAGAAAATTGGTTTGTTTCAAAATACATGAGAAAACTGTAGGATATATACATGGGTTGGTTCAAATATTAATCAAGATTTTTGTGTTAACTTTGTTAGTCAAGCTTAACCAATTATATTCCATTTTTTTAGGTTCACATATAACTCATATATTAATGACAATGGTAATTAAGTAATTTGTCATTTATGTAACTCCTAAATCATTAATTGGGAGTTACAAATATAAAAATCTCATTAATTGATGATTATATAATATATATAGGGGTTGGTTTAAATATTAATCAAGATTTTTGTGTTAACTTTGTTAACCAAGCTCAACTAATTATATTCCATTTTTTTTAGGTTCACATATAACTCATATATTAATGACAAGAGCAATTAAGTAATTTGTCATTTATGTAACTCCCAAATCATTAATTGGGAGTTACAAATCTAAAAATCTCATTAATTGATGATCATGTAATATTGATATTTTTTTATACGTGTTCATGTTTTATAATTTCGATTTATTCTATCCATAATGATATTGATTTTGTAATTGTTAAAGAATTTCTGATTGTAAAGATTTCGATACCGTTCGAGTAATATGGATAAACCTATTGGAAAGCAGATCGACAACAATGAGAAGGAAAATGTTAAAATCGTCTACAACTACAATCGGAATTCGAATTCATATGTAATTGTTAAAGAATTGTTCACAAGTGTTCATATTGCGTTCATATGTATATTAGCTGCATATCTCAACATTGGCTTTCTCCTAAATGTGTTCATAATGAAGGAACTATTGTTCACAAACTGTTCATATTGTGTTCATATGTACACTAGCTGCATATCTCAATATTGGCTTGCTCCTGAATGTGTTCATAATGAAGGAACTATTGTTCACAAACTGTTCATATTGTGTTCATACTTGTTTTTTATTTATTTACTTTCGTGTAACAACTATTCTTATTATATTCATATTGTGTTCATAAATGYTAYRCAGTHCAAGTTCATATATATGTCAATTTTTGTTCGTATTTGACACAATGGTTCATATATATATATATATATATATATATGTGTGTGTGTGTGTGTGTGTGTGTATTCGTATGATTCTTACATTAACAAATATAAATTAATAAAAATAATGAGATTTTTTGATTTTTGTAACTCCCAATTAATGATATGGGAGTTACATAAAAAAGAAAATTACCTAAATACCCTTTTCCCCTTTGTTCACATATGTTCTTTGATATTGTAAATTTAAAACTTTAATTTTTTATCATGATTAATCACAACCCTTTATTGTAAGAATCAATGGCCAATATTGGTTAACAAAGTTAACACAAAAATCTTGGTTAGTATTTGAACCAAGCTCTATATATATATAGAGAGAGAGAGAGAGAGAAGCGTTCAAATAAAAACCATTCAATTTGTATAAACCGTGAAAACCACATTCAACCAATCATAATTTTTTTCATTTTGTTCATTTTTTTGTAATTATGAGAAGTTGATTAACCATTTTTATTGTGGATGATGTTAATCATGGATATTATCATCTTCATTATTTTAATTTTAGAGAAATATATGAAACAGTTTCATTAAAATTGCATTAAATATTATATAAAACAATTTCATAACCATATATGAAACAAATTCATCAAAAAAAGTATTACATGAAACAATTTCACAAAGTTAAACAATTTCATAAAAAAATTTCATAAGATTAAACAATGAAATCGACGTATGAGGGTGGTTTGTACGGCTTGTACAAATGAATGTGGTTTTCATTTGATCGCTCCTATATATATATATATATATGTGTGTGTGTGTGTGTGTGTGTGTGTGTGTGGGGGGGGGGGCTAATAAAATGAGAACATATTAGTTTGTGGTAACCGTGAGATCCAATCTCAACCACAAATCAATAGATAAATTAGAAAATTTATAATTTTGGTAATTTTGAATTAAAATTTTAATGCAAGGACATTTTAGGTATTTTAAAACCCTCCTCTCTTCTCTCTTCTCTATCCGTCCTCCGTCTTCCGGCCACCGTCCTCCAGTGATACTATAATGGTATCACAATGCATCATATATGTACTTGGGTATCACACTGATGTCATTCGTGTGGTCGATCGGAGATGTAACACAGTAGTACTACATTGGGTATCACATTGCATCTTGTATGTATTTTGGGTATCACAACGTGGATGATCGGTATGTATTCCTTAAATTTAGATTATGGATTTGATTTTGTTTTTAAGGTTTGGGTTGGTATCACAATGGTATCATAGTGACACCACAGTGGGTATCACATTGTGTATTGCAATGATTACTTGGTACCGGTCGGAATAATGTTCATCGGATGTCGGAGATCCGAGGTTGGAGAGAGGTAAGAGGTGAGAGGAGAGAGGAGTTTTTAGAAATACCTTAAATGCTCTCTAATTATAACTTTAACTCAAATTACCAAAATTACTAATTTCCTAATTTATCCGTTGATATGTGGTTGAGATTGGATCTCACAGTTACCACAAACTAATCAGTTCTCTCTTTATATATATATATATATATATATATATATATATATTTATAGGGGTTCATTCAACAGTGGTTGAGTCCATAAACGAATGATTCTAACCTTGACGATAAAATCATCTTTTTGTATATCAAGGTCGTTAATAAGAGCAATATTCTTTTCATCCATTATTCTGTAATACATAAAAGATTAATTAATTAATCGTAATTGAAAATTTATATACTGTACAAAAATTATTATACCTTACAGCAGATAAACAGCTCATGTTGGATTACTTTTTGTTGTTGTCCAGAATTATTCCTAATTTGAGTCTTCAAGAGCCTCAAAATTTAGCCCCAATTTAAAGGAATGATAGACGAGAAAATAAAGTGATTTGAATTTAAACTTAGAAGTAAATCCCCCTTTTTTTTTTTATTACTATACACAATGGAAAAATTTTGAATTTTGAAATGAAGTAAATCTTGTTTTTTTTTTCAAGAGAATGATGTTGATCCTGTAACAACCTATTTGTGATAGAGATTATCTTTTAATGTTTATAGAATTTAGTTTCCTACTTCATGATCTTCAGAGTTCGGGTGAGCTTCTCAGGCGTACAAGTATAAGTCTGAAGAGTCACTCTTCATAGTTATTTCAAGAGAAGACCCAAAGAGCACCTAAGTGTCAAATTTGAAGACTTTGAGTCTAGAATTATTCAAATACCCAATATCTTTAAAAAAAAATCCATGGTAAAGCTTGCATCATACAAAGCAAGACCAACTAGAGCTCCTCTAGTCCTTAAGGACCAGAGCTCCTCTGAACTCACCAACCAAAAGCAAGGCCAACCAAAGGCCCTCTGGTCAACAAAAATGAAGACGAAATCTGAAGATGATTTAGTCTAAGAGGACTTAGTCATGAAGTTGCATGGAACCAAAAGCTTAGATACGGAGCTCGAACACACAGTTCAGATACAGAGCTTGGACACACAGGGCATGAAGATCGAAGTCTTGCGTGCAAATAGCCAAGTACTCAGATACAAAGCTCAACTCCCAGACACAAAGCCTCTGCATAGTACATGTAGAGTCTTTGGGTCTCCTACTTAGCCCGTTTGTGTAAAGGTTCCACGACTCATCAGTTACCACATGAATTAATTAACCCAAGAATAAAATCAGTTGCATCCTAAATTAGTGGGATTGATTGAAACGTGGGCTAAGTATGGAAGTCTAAATATGCAGACTTGTCTTCAAAGATCTGAAATGTGTTTACATGACAAGTCTAAATCTGAAGACGAAGTCTGAATACCTTGAGTTCAGCGTTATTCAAATACTCAATATATTTGGAAAATACCCCATGGTAAAGCGTGCATCATACAGAGCAAGACCAAAAACAAGGCCAACCAAAGGCCCTATGGTCAAACAGAACCCTTCTGGTCAACAAAAATGAAGACAAAGTCTGAAAATGATTTAGTCCAAGAAGACTTAGTCATGAACTTGCCTGGAATAAATAGCACGGATACAGAGCTCGGACACAGAGCTCGAATACAGATCTCGAATACAGAGCTCAGACACAAAGGACACGAAGGTCAAAGTCTTGCACGTATATAGCCAAATACTCGGATATAGAGCTCAACTCCTAGACATAGAGCCTCTGGATCTCCTACTTAGCCCGTTTGTGTATAAGTTCCATGGCTCATTAGTTACCACATGAATTAATTAACCCAAGAATAAAAATAATTGCATACTAAATTAGTGGAATTGATTGAAACGTGAGCCAAGTATAGAAGCCTAAATATGAAAACTTGTCTTCAGAGATCTAAAATGTGTTTACAAGACTAAGTCTAAACCTGCAAACTTGTCTTCAGAGATCTGAAATGTGTTTACAAGACAAGTCTAAATCTGCAGACTTGTCTTTAGAGATCTGAAATACCCCATGGTAAAGCTTGCATCATACAGAGCAAGACCAACCAGAGCTCCTCTGGTACATAAGGACCAGAGCCCCTCTTGACTCACCAACCAAAAGCAAGGCCAACTAAAGGCCCTCTCGTCAACCAGAGCCCCTCTTGTCAATAAAAATGAAGATGAAATCTGAAGATTATTTAGTCCAAGAGGACTTAGTCATGAAGTTGCCTGGAACCAAGAGCTCGGATACAGAGCTCGGACACAGAGGGCGTGAAAACCGAAGTCTTGCGCGCAAATAGCCAAGTACTCTGATACAAAGCTCAACCCCCATACATAGAGCCTCTAGGTCTCCTACTTAGCTAATCTGTATAAAGGTTCCACGGCTCATCAGTTACCATACGAATTAATTAACCCAAGAATAAAATCAATTGCATTCTAAATTAGTGGGATTGATTGAAACATGGGCCAAGTATGGAAATCTAAATATGCAGACTTGTCTTCATAGATCCAGAGTTCGGGTGAGTTAAGTCTGAAAAAGAAGACTTCAGAGTTCAGACTTTAGAGTTGGGGTAAGCTAAGTCTAAAAAAGAAGACTTTAGAGTTCGGGTGAGTTAAGTCTGGAAAAGAAGACTTCAGAGTTCGGGTGAGCTAAGTCTGAAAAAGAAGACTTCAGAGTTCGAGTGAGCTAAATCTAGAAAAGAAGATTTTAGAAAAAAAATTATAAGAGAATTCCTACAGTCATTAGAAATTTTATTCACATGAGAGTCGTTTAGAGTGTTGAGAGAAATGAAATTATATCAGTAAAATGAATTTAAACATGGAAGTAAATCCCGTTTTTTTTCGGGAATCAATTACCACACGAATTAATTAACCCAATAATAAAGTCAATTGCACCTTAAATTAGTGGGATTGGTTGAATAAGAGGACACATTTCAATCAAATGAGTCTAATTGAACTGTTAATGTAAATTGTGTCTAGATATGTGTTTAGCGGGAAAACATTAAAATCATCTCACGAAAAGATGACACGTGTCACTCCAGTTACTTATTTATTATAAGAGTGTGTGTGTGTGTGTGTGTGTATATATATAGGTGGCCTAATCAAATGAGAACTATTTTATTTATGGTGATCGTGATATCCAATCTCAACCACAAATCAAAGATTAAATTAGGAAATTAATAATTTTGGTAATTTTAACTTAAAATATTAACTAAGGGCATTTTAGGGATTTTATAAATATCCTCTCTCATCTCTCCCTTTTCCTCTCTCCGACGAATCTTATTCGACGAATCTTATTCCGATGAACCTTATATGAACACAAGATACACACTGTGATACCCAGATATACATGCAAGATGTACAATGTGACACTCTTTGTAAATCAATAAAAATAACGAAAATGCACACCATGATACCTTTCATAAAACAAACAAAATACATTGTAATACACGTGAAACATTGTGAACGTTATCACTATGATACACTTTGATTCACAAACGACTTTAAAATACGATGTATATTAAATAATTGATATACTAGGTAACTAATTTTAATTAAATATTTCCTTCTAAGAAATTTAATTAAATATTTTGATTAGTTATCAAAAATAGATTTACTATGTTACCCTTTTTGCTTACTTAAGAAATATCCTTAAATATCTCAAATAAGTGGTTCACATTGGATCTCACGATTTCCACAAATTAATCAATTCTGTAAGACTCGAGTTTTAAAAACATTCTCGTTAACTTACCCAAATTGTACCGTACTTAAATAACGGTCGGTAATTGTTGAAGGGTTAAAACCGTCAAATTACTAAACTTATTATAATTATAATATATATATATATATATATGATAAAAAAAATTACAAACCATCGCCGCTTCTTCTTCTTCTTCTTCTGCATCAACCGCCTCTCATCTCTCCCTCTAAAATTTTTCTTCTCTCTAAGATATTTCTCAAATCGTTGAAGCAATCGAGGTAACGATTATATATTCGGAATCCACTCTTCGAACCCTTCATAAAGGTATAAATTTCATTCACTTTTATTAGGGTGTTTACGTTAGCATTTTTAGACTGGTTTATAAACTGTTATGTCTAAGTTTACGAATTGATATTGTTATAAGTATGATATATTTCATGTTTAGAATGCTAGGATTGATAAAATTGATGTAGAAATTAAAAGGGTAGATTATGGTTTCATTATGGTTAGATTTGGTGTATATGTTTAACGGTCCACCAATTGTTCGATATAATGCCGAAAAGAGTAAAATTGCATGATTAAGCTTAGGTTAACGACCATTTGACTTGTTGTACGGTTTAGTATGTTGAAGTATGTTTATAGCATGTAAATGTAACGAATCATGAGAGTTGGATTATAAAAGTTAGTCGGGAATTCCGGAATCGGATTTTACCGACTATGCAGGTCCATACTTTGACAGCGTATAACTTACAAACTGTAAGTCGGAATAAGCTTATATTTTGCAGTTAGAAAGCCCTTAATGTATACTACAACTTTCATGTAGAGTCGAAAATCCAGTTATGAATCTAAGTGGCCCAAAACAGTGTGTTTTCGGGGCTGTTTGCAATGTATTTAGGATTGATCTGCTGTTTTGTAATATTCGTATAAAATAGATGGATAATCCAAATGAGATGATTTGAGAACCAGTAGTTTCATTGCATATCATACTATATCTTTCGTTTAAATACTATCTTCTGTATTGGTCTCTAAGTGGGGTAAAGATGCTCCCGAAAATGAGGGTCAAAAGCTATTAAAAGTCGAAACGGAATTATATAAAGCTAAGTGTTGCGTCAATTTCGTAATACATATTCGGCTGTCGTATTTGAAGTTTAAGTTGTTTGTAAACATGTAGACCTAAGTAGTTTATTAGTAGAATTAAGATATGATCTTACGTTGCCGATTTGCACATTCGTTAGGCACGCGAGCAAGTCGAACTTTACCGTGAATCTCGTTTGATCGTGCTTTACTTCTCTATTCCGCTTAAGGTAC
>NC_037529.1:59147451-59148372 GCF_001531365.2 Cynara cardunculus var. scolymus | reverse complement strand
TTAGACCAAAAAGGTCTAGTGAGTGTATAATTCCCAAACAAACAATATACTTTCCAAACAATCAGTTCAGAATCAAACATGTTCTGACACACAAACTTATTTATGTCTCTCGCGGTTACACCGCCATTACATCTCTCCCGCGATTACACCGCCATTACATCTCTCTCTCGGTTACACCGCCATTACATCTCTCTCGCCGTTACACCGCCATTATATCTCTCTAAAATGATTCAACATATTAACCGGATTTGAAGTCCGGTCAGCCTTGTCCGGTTAACACTTAAAATTTATTTCTAACATATTTGTCTGGATAACAAATCCGGACAATACACCGCCCAAAGCTTAACCGATTTAACACTTAGAAATATTTCAAATTTCTATCCGGATAAGARTCYGGTCAATACACCGCCCAACCCTTGACYGGTTTAAAACAATCTGGTCAATACACCGCCCAACTCTTGAATGGTTTAGACGAGATCCGGTCACCACTTGACCGGTTTAGGAAGGACTCCGGACAACACTTGAGCGGTTTATAATCCGGATAAAACTGTCCGGATATCAATCCGGTCATCACATGGACGGTTTAAGGAAATATCCGCACAATATGAACTATAAACCATAAATAACCAGTTCTAATAACTACTGAATTGTATGCAAACAACTTTATACTCAAAGCTTCAATACACTCACCTTGTGAATCGAATGTCCAAGCTTTTGAATTCTCTTCTTGCAATCCGTCTGATTCTCAAAGAAAGCTTTCTAAATATAGTGTGTGTGTGTGTGTGTGAAAACTTTCATCTACTCCACTTTCTATATATATAGTATTGAGGAGAGGTGGTGGGCGGCACAACCAGCCGACCTCCCCCCTTTTTCTTTTTAAAATTAATTCTCAAGCTTTCACATAAATATAACACACACACA
>NC_037529.1:59145013-59147018 GCF_001531365.2 Cynara cardunculus var. scolymus | reverse complement strand
GCACCTATTCTTGTATTGCCGTCTAGCACTGGTGGGTTTCAAGTTTATAGTGATGCTTCAAAGAAAGGTCTCGGTTGTGTTCTTATGCAACACAGAAAAGTGATCGCATATGCTTCTCGTCAATTAAAGCCTTATGAGGTCAATTATCCGACTCATGATCTCGAATTGGCTGCAGTGATCTCTGCACTCAAGATCTGGCATCACTATTTGTACGGTGAGACCTGTGAAGTTTTCACTGACCATAAAAGCCTCAAATACATCTTTACTCAAAAAGAGTTAAATATGCGTCAAAGAAGATGGCTTGAACTTCTGAAAGATTACGATGTTCGGATACAGTATCATCCGGACAAAGCTAATGTAGTCGCTGACGTTTTAAGCCGTAAGCTGTGGAACAAGTTTCTTCTTTAATTGTTTCTGCAGAGTTGGTTTTGGAAATCAAACGGTTCGGACTAGAAATCTATCCGAGTTCACAAACGAAAATTCTATCGAATCTAATGGTAGAATCGACTCTAATCTCTCGGATCAAAAAAGCCCAGCAAAATGATAGTGAATTATGGGAAAATTTCCAACAGGCACAAGAGAATTCTAGTTCAGAGTTCAGAATTGATGATGATCACGTGTTGTGGTTTCGGGATCGTCTTTGTGTTCCGAATAACTCGGAGCTTAGAGATCTAATTCTGACCGAAGCTCATAACTCTATGTTTTCGGTTCATCCTGGCACAACAAAAATGTATCGTGATTTGAGGAACCATTTCTGGTGGATTGGAATGAAGCGAGACATCGCCGACTTTGTAGCTCGTTGTCTCACATGTCAACAAGTTAAAATTGAACATAAACATTCGGGTGGTGTTCTCCAATCGTTGAACATTCCAGTATGGAAATGGGAGCACATAACTATGGATTTTGTAGTCGGATTACCCCGTACGATCTTGAAACACGATGTAATCTGGGTAGTGGTAGACCGACTGACAAAATCGGCTCATTTTCTTCCTGTCCGACAAACTTGGTCAATTGATAAGCTGACCGAAGTTTTCCAATGTGAGATTGTGCGGCTTCATGGCACATCTGTATCAATTACCTCTGATCGAGACCCACGTTTTACATCTCGATTTTGGGAAGGTTTACATAAAGCTTGGGGCACACATTTGAATTTTAGTACAGCCTTTCATCCGCAAACTGGTGGGCAATCTGAACGTACAATTCAAACAATGGAAGATATGCTCCAAGCATGTGCGTTGGAATGGCATGGAAGCTGGGATAACTACTTGTATCTAATCGAGTTCTCCTATAATAATAGCTGGCAGTCAAGTATCGGCATGGCCCCGTATGAAGCACTTTATGGCCGAAAATGTCGAACACCGACTTGTTGGAATGAAGTTGGAGAACGTATTTTAGAAGGCCCAGAATTAGTACAAGTTACTACTGAGAAGGTCGAAATTGCACGTCAAATGATGAAAGAGGCTCAGGCTCGTCAAAAGAGCTACGCCGACAAGCGACGACGACCTATCGAGTTTCAAACGGGTGATAAAGTCTTCTTGAAAGTTTCACCAACTCATGGTATTAGATGTTTCAGTCTCAAAGGGAAGCTCAGCCCGAGATATATTGGTCCTTTTGAAATTTTGGAAAGGCTGGGAGCTGTAGCCTACAGGTTAGCTCTACCCCCACAATTGTCCCACGTACATAATGTGTTTCATGTATCTTCGTTGCTAGGATACAACTATCATCCCCTACACGTCATTGAATATCCTTTGAAGCATATAGAGCCTGATCTATCTTATCGTGAGGAGCCTGAGGCAATTCTTGATCGCGATGAGCGAGGTACACAAAAGAGAGTGATTCCTTTTGTAAAAGTTCTTTGGAAGAATCACTCGGAACGTGAGGCGACGTGGGAAACTGAAGAACATATGCGGCGAGAGCACCCAGAATTCTTCAAGTAATGTAAGTTCCCTATCTCTAAGTTCGATTTCGGGGACGAAATCTCCTTTTTAAGAGGGGGGGAGAATTG
>NC_037529.1:59142107-59144688 GCF_001531365.2 Cynara cardunculus var. scolymus | reverse complement strand
ATATATATATATGATAAAAAAAATTACAAACCATCGCCGCTTCTTCTTCTTCTTCTGCATCAACCGCCTCTCATCTCTCCCTCTAAAATTTTTCTTCTTTCTAAGATATTTCTCAAATCGTTGAAGCAATCGAGGTAACGATTATATATTCGGAATCCACTCTTCGAACCCTTCATAAAGGTATAAATTTCATTCACTTTTATTAGGGTGTTTACGTTAGCATTTTTAGACTGGTTTATAAACTATGTTATGTCTAAGTTTACGATTGATATTGTAATAAGTATGATATATTTCATGTTTAGAATGCTAGGATTGATAAAATTGATGTAGAAATTAAAAGGGTAGATTATGGTTAGATTTGGTGTATATGTTTAACGGTACACCAATTGTTCGATATAATGCCGAAAAGAGTAAAATTGCATAATTAAGCTTAGGTTAACGACCATTGGACTTGTTTTACGGTTTAGTATGTTGAAGTATGTTTATAGCATGTAAATGTAGCGAATCATGAGAGTTGGATTATAAAAGTTAGTCGGGAATTCCGGAATCGGATTTTACCGACTATGCAGGTCCATATTTTAACACTGTATAACTTACAAACCGTAAGTCGGAATAAGCTCATATTTTGCACTTAGAAAGCCCTTAATGTATACTACAATTTTCATGTAGGGTCAAAAATCCAATTATGAATCTAAGTGGCCCAAAACAGTGTGTTTTCGGGCTGTTTGCAATGTATTTATGATTGATCTGCTGTTTTGTAATATTCGTATAAAATAGATGTATAATCCAAATGAGGTCATTTGAGAACCAGTAGTTTCATCGCATATCATACTACATCTTTTATTTAAATACTATCTTCTGTATTGGTCTCTAAGTGGGGTAAAGATGCTCCCGAAAATGAGGATCAAAAGCTATTAAAAGTCGAAACGGAATTATATAAAGCTAAGTGTTGCGTTGATTTCGTAATACATATTCGGCTGTCATATTTGAAGTTTAAGTTGTTTATAAACATGTAGACCTAAGTAGTTTATTAGTAGAATTAAGATATGATCTTACGTTCTTTAAGTAATAACCGATTTGCGCATTCGTTAGGCACGCGAGCAAGTCGAACTTTACCGTGAATCTCGTTTGATCGTGCTTTACTTCTCTATTCCACTTAAGGTACGGATTTCACTTTCTTTGACTCTTGGGCAACTAGTTGTTGTAGTTGACCCTTCGTAACGGTGGTTTACCACTGTAACATCCCCCGTCCCCGTGGTCCGGAACGAGCGGTGTCACTAACGGGACTTAATTCAAAGACACAAACATTGCAGAGCTACTAATAAACTCCAAACATAGATTAACTTCTAAAACATGCTTTACAATCCAAAATATTACATTCTAACAACTACTTATAAGCTTAGAATATTATACATCTACCAACGAGTTTACAAACTCCAAAAAAATCAAGCGCTCGATCTCAAGTCCCGTCCTTTATCAAAATCACTTGGAACCTGCCGTGTCAAGAAACAAGAACACGGCTGAGCACGGGGCTCAGTGAACAGATTGTAATATAAACTTGAAATAATAATACGTAACATCGATAATGAAGCGGAAGACTTAAAAATCAATTAAACTGAATTCATAGAAATCAAAACGTTTCACAGTTCTCATTTCAAAACATCATTTAAACACAATCCGTCAATTCCTGTAGTGTTCGTGGGGTGGCCAAACCACACGAATTATCGGGCCGGCGTGCGGGCACACTCCCCGAGTCCCCCGTGAATTTAACCACGGTCACATGGTGGGTAATCCTAGGATCGATCCATCCGCCCTGGAGCCAATAAAATCGGCCTAGTCCACAAGGTGGGTTCACGTAAGCCACAATTGGGCCTAACCCTGTGGACCGAGTTCACCTGCAGGACGCCATGACTACAAAGCCGCCATAGAAGGCATCCCAAATAATGCGCCCATTAATTGGGTTGTTCTGAAAACCAATAAAACTAAACATGTGTCACTACCCGAATGGCGTTCATAAAAAAATCAACATTCAAAGTACTTCATAAAACTCGAAACTACTTCAAAATATGACAATCAATTTAACMAAATTGAAAGATTCAAACATATAATTCAACGAACTAAAAATCAAGTGTTCACAATAAAGATTCAAGAGTTTACGATAATGGTTCAAGAGTTTATATATATATAAGTACGTAATTTATTGACCACTTTTAAACGATCAATCACAAAGTGGTGAACCACCGTTACGAAGGGTCAACTACAACAACTAGTTGCCCAAGAGTCAAAGAAAGTGAAATCCGTACCTTAAGCGGAATAGAGAAGTAAAGCACGATCAAACGGGTTCACGGTAAAGTTTGACTTGTTCGCATGCCTAACGAATGCGCAAATCGGTTATTACTTAAACGACGTAAAATCATATCCTAGTTCTACTAATAAATTACATAGGTCCTACATGTTTATAAACAACTTAAACTTCAAATACGACAACCGAATATGTATTACGAAATCGACGCAACACTTAGCTTTATATAATTCCGATTCGACTTTAACAGTTTTTGACCCTCATTTTCGGGAGCATTTT
>NC_037529.1:59135870-59141837 GCF_001531365.2 Cynara cardunculus var. scolymus | reverse complement strand
CAATTCCCGACTAATTTTTATAATCCAATTTCCATGATTCGCTACATTTACGTGATATTAACATACTTCAACATACTAAACAGCAAAATAACTCCAATGATCGCTACCCTAAACTTAATCATGCAATTTTATCCTTTTCGGCATTATATCAAACAATTGGTGTGTCGTTAAACATATACACCAAATCTAACCATAATAAAACCATAATCTACCCTTTTAATTCCTACATCAATTTTACCAATCCTAGCATTCTAAACATGAAATATATCATACTTATAACAATATCAATCCGTAAACTTAGACATAACATCATTTATAAATCGGTCTAAAAATTGCTAACGTAAACACCCTAACAAAAGTGAATGAAATTTATACCTTTATGAAGGGTTCGAAGAGTGGATTCTGAATATATAATTGTGTGGAGTCCAGAATTCATACGAATCTTGATATGATCTTCATTGATTCTCAAGAACAAAGATGAACATAAAGAATGTAAGAATATTAAGATTGGAGAGAGATAATTACATCAGCTGTCAAATCTTTCTTTTTGAATTATGATGTAAGCAATGTGTCATTACAATTACAAAGGAAATGCTATTTATACTAAGGAAAATAAAGGCTAAATTAATTACAATTAGTCTAAGCTAAAGAGAAACTTGAATACAACATTTTAGCTCTAACTTGAACCCAACATTCTCCCCCTTTGGATTCAAGTTTGGACTTTTGTAAATTTCGATTTGCGCAGTCCAAGTATCTTCTCAAACCTTCTCAGAGCATTTCTATATTGAACTTTCTCCTCGAGCAGATTAATGGCGTTGACAAGCAGATATCTTTATTTGGAATTCATTCGCTCGGATTCCACAGCCTTGTTATCATTCACCAGCTTTAAATCCAGTGCCCTCTTCACCAGTCTGATCGTACCATCAGAGTACTTATTTAGTTCACTGAATCTCATAAACTTTTTCACCTGAAGTTGACCAAAGTAAACGACTCCGAACTCTGGACTTTCAAGGATCATGTAAACTGGATAACCATCAATGTCTTCAAGCTCTTGATTAGGTCTTTTCAGATTAATTATTTTCTGGCTATCTTGAAGACCCATTTGCACATCGATAATCATTGACAGCTTGACCTGATTTCTGATGAATCTTTTAATTGCCTCCAGTGCTACAAGTTCTCCTTCCTTTCTGATCTGCATGTTTTTGAGTTCGAAATACATATACTCAAGATCATCCAAGTACAAGTTAGAGAAATCAGCTTCACTAAACCTCCAAATCTGGCCATCCTATCTTGTGACAGTAAACACAGGATACCAAATTTTGCGGAGTCTCTGACCATCTATCTGTTTTATCGAGACAATCTTGTGCTTTGTACGAACTTGGCTGATTGGCTGGCACTTAGACTTCAAGAAATGTCGATATTTTGTTCTGTACTCTTTAGGCTTCTTGTGAATCCCCAATACTCTGTCACCACAAATAAGCTTCCTGTGACGAATGAATATCCCAAAATAGACATTTTCAAGATACGGCTCTCGGATTCGTTCTCTATCATATCCAAAGTAATTTACTCTGATGTGGAATGGAATATAATTCTTTGTTAAAAATTTCTATAGATTCAACAGTTGCTTTTGGAGTGCTGGTTTCTAGCGGAACAGGTATATCAGCAGTTGATGATTCTGGAGCAGACTGTGGATCACCTTGAATGGGAATTTCTGGATCTTTTTCTTCTAGATCTTCTTCAAAGTCAAAGTATAAACCGGTAGACTCATCAATATTCTCCACGTCTTCACCAAAATCCTGCTCTCCACCCAGAGTAGAAGTGAAAGCACTGTTGAATCCTACGTTGGCTGACAAGTCCATAAGCAACCTTGTTTCTACCGTGGAGTCCGCCGGCTTTTCAACCATTGGCTCGATCGTAGGACTTGCCACCACTTCTTCGTCTTCAATCACAATATCCTCTATTATTCTTTCCCGAACTGATTCTGGGGCAGAACTTTGAACGTTGAAGTCTTGAGGACCTGACTCTTCACCCGCCTTTTCTCCCTGTGCAGACGTCTCAGCCAATCTCTGTCTTTTCATCTCCCCCTCATGACTATCAGGATCCTGATCGTCATGCTTTCTTTTGAGAGATTCGGCTTGAGACTTGCATGTTTCTTCAAGTATAGACACTCTCTCGACAAGAGTATCCATTGATCGTTTCAGCTCAAGGGTGTTAGATGTGATCAAACGACTAACTTTAGAAAAATTAGCGTTAATCATATCTTGGAAGGTCAAGAACTCAGAGGCTCGAATAACTGGGTTAGATTCAACTTGTTGGCGAAGAAGTCCAACCAGGTCAGCATCTTCAGCATCTTCACTCTGTGAAGCCATCAATTTTGCATACAGTAACGACTTGAGCTCATCCACCGATTGTTCCGGTACTGATGGTTCTGGTACAGGAGGTGGTGATGGCGCTGAAGGTGACTCTTCCATAACTTGCTCTTTGCCCTTGATCAAACGCTTCAGACTAGCAATTTGAGCATCAAAATTGTCTTGAACAGCCTTTAGGGCACCATCCAGATACTCCCTTGACACAAAGTCGGGAAATATAACACCTGGATCACTTAGATTACCAGTTGAAACAACAGTTGAATAAACTGTTGTGCCTACATTCAATGTTGCCATAAGATTAGCATTGGTAGGACTTCCGACCTATCCTTGTGAAATATCCGAAGATACCACTCTGGTCGTTCTGGCTTGTTCACTGAGAACAGCACTTGGAGCAACAGATGCTCCTGACTCATGTGTACCTATGTGTATCGGCTCTAGACTCGAGGTGCACAGAATCAAAGTCGTAGGCTGGGGCAGCGGCCTACTTATTTCAATAACTACGTTCTCCAAGTGAGAAGTAGTTAGCAGATGTGTAAAATCCCCGTGAGAAAGTAAAACAGTCGGTTGTTGAGAACCGACTGAGTGGATGGGGAGGATGTGCATTTGCATAGCTGGGCTAGCTACGTCTTGTTCAATACCAACATTCAACATATGAATGTCAATAGTAGATGTGGGTGCCCGGCTAATTATATCGGTTTGGGATGGAGCTTGTTCTTCTTTTTCTGCTCCACTCACACTCTCTCCATATTTTTCTTCTTCCCTTTCTCTCATACTCTCAGCTTTTTCAACTACAACTCCCTCATCTCCTCCTGCCATTGTCATTTCTAGAAGATAACGATCATACTCATCAACGTCATCAACTTTGAATGATAAAGATCTTAGACTGGGACAAGTTTGTTGAGTTGCAAATTCAGGAAATATCTTAGCAATATCATCATCGAATGTACCAATATGCTTTGCATCATCATCATCATTGTCATCAGAATCTGCTCTTTTATCTGTTTGAGTAGCTTCAGAACTAGGTGAAGCTCTAGCAGTTAAATTTTGTTGCTGATCAGAAGTTCCCCGCGCCGATTCACCCCTCTCCATTACATTTTCTCTCAGCTCACAACCCTGTTCAGGAACCCCTTGTGCCTGAACACGCTCTTCTACTTCTATAGCTCTCTCAGCTGAGGCATGGGGTGATCCTTGGGCAAGTACAACCGGTTCTGGTTGTACTATAGGATAAATCACTCTCCTATAGTCTATCACACAACGAGCATTCTGATCAGCTAGAGCGAGTAATTCTTGTGGGATAGGCATGATTGAATCAAGATCTTCAACTTCTTTATGTTGCCTAATCCGGGTCATGACAAACGTAGGCCCTCGTTCAGAATGAGGTCTTGGCGAAATGTCTTCGTTTGCGTTCATCATGGCCTGAATAATCAATTGCAAAAAACGCTGAAATGGCACGAACTTCCTTGCTTTTGACGGGAATCTCTTGGCATTCACAAGCTCCAGTAACTCATTGTAGATGACTAATGCATAGTCATAGTGTCTTGAGAACACTATACCATGAAGGAACTTTAGGAATGTGGAGCTACACGTATCAATGCCTTGTGTCTTCGAAGTGAGGCATCGATTTAGAATCGAAAATAATAGATGCCACACCGACGGTAGGAATCTTCGTTTGAACTGGGAAGGGTTATTCAATGTTGCCGAATATCCCAGTCGCTTGATATCGACACAGAGTTGATCATCAGATACGAAGTTTTCAAAACCATTCGGGCCAGGAACAGGAAGACGTAAAATTCTTCTTAAGCGCTTCAATATCAGTCGGCTGACATATTCGTCAACCTCTCCTTGTAAATAAAGAGCGTCTCCGTCTTTTTCAATTGTAACAGTTCCCCAAAATTGTTGTAGGTAAACCATGGGAACAGATGTATAGGCAGACAAGGCATAGGAAATTGGGTGACCTTTTAGGATTTCGGGAATGATTGGATATTCAGTAGGCATATCAAATGAAAAATGATGATTGTTGGGTTTGATTTCAAGGTATTGAAGTTGAGAGTATAAGGTTTCGGATTCAATGGGTTGAGCAGGTATATTTTGGGGTAGATTATCAGATCTGACCGAGGGAATATGAGATTCCTCGTCAGATTGATGTCCAATATGAGCCATTTTACCTGTAAAAATCTGAACTATTAGTACCCATTGTATTCCAAAAAAATATTGAAAAAGAAAAAAAAAATCAAACACACACACACAAACAATTAAAAACACACACACACAAACAATTAAAACCACACAAACACAAACAATTAAAACCACACAAAAAAAAATTACACAAAAAAATATTAGAGAAAAAAAATAAACTCAACACTTAGGAAATTTTCAAAAACATAAAAAAATATGACCGGATTAGAAATCCGATCAACACAAAATGAAACACTTAAAAAAAACTAAGACACACACTAAGACATGGTGTCCGGATTAGAAGTCCGGACGACAAAAGACAATCACTAAGACATGAAAAAATATTCTAAGACATAAACCGGACAATCATCAACCGGTTTAAGGTTGACCGGATTGAAGTCCGATCACCTTGTCCGGTGAGATATCCGATCAAAACACGAAATGATTAAAACGACGAAATACGCACAAAGAAATCAAATCTAAACAAAATACACGATACAGACTCAAACGATATACAAAAACGACTCAAAATACACTAAAAACAGTAGTTAATATGAGTTAAAGCATGATTATGAATCGATTATAAACATATGAACAGTTTATTCAAGAACAGTCAAAATAATCGAAACAAATCGAATCAATGGACGAATGAATCAAAGAAGTTTATAAATCGATTCGAAACCTGGATTAGAAACGAAGAACAACGAACACGAATCTGATTGAAGTCCTTTGAAGTAGAGTTGAGCGGAGATCAAGCGGAGTCCAAGCGGAGACGAGAGTGAATAGTAGAGAGTGTAAAAAAGTAAAAAAAAAATGAAACGGTTATTTATAGTCAAAGAGTCAAACCGTTCATATGCTAAACCGCTTAAAACGTATCCGGATTAGAATAAACCGTTCAAGAGGTGTCCGGTTTATGGAATGAATAAAATCTAAGTGATCCGGATGGTAAACCGCTCAAGACATGTCCGGTTTAGATGAACACCGCTCAAAGGTTAAACGGATTAAGGATACACCGCTCAACAAAAAAAGTTAAACCACTCAATGAATAAGCGATTTAGGACTTAGAAAAAAATATCAAGCTCAATGAAGTTCAACGGATTTGAAATCCGTACAATCCTTGCAAAAGTAAATCTAATCTTGTCCGGATAAGAGTTCATCATATAGCCTTTTGTCTGGATGTCTAATCCGGTCAATAAACCGCTTAAGTTTTGTCCGGTTTAATGATAAACCGCTCAAGCTTTGTCCAGATTTAGACTAAACCGACCAAATACTTATATTTCAAAACTCAATTATCTTCCAAATAATTAGATATTACTTAAAGTACCTGTGAGAAAAATATTGCATATTAGTTCAATACAGATAAATTTCACTCCCCCTAAAAATATGATCAGATAAAAAAAATCCATACTCCCCCTCAAATATA
>NC_037529.1:59132713-59134802 GCF_001531365.2 Cynara cardunculus var. scolymus | reverse complement strand
ATAATATCAGACTTTTCCTTTTTAATAAAGAGAGTGGTGTCGATGTTACCTTTCGAGAAGCCCGATTTTACCAGAAATTCAGATAGAATATCGTACCAGGCTCTCGGGGCTTGTTTAAGACCATAKAGTGCTCGATCCAGGATGTATACATGATCAGGCTTTGACTGATCGACGAAACCCTCCGGTTGAGAAACATATACTTCCTCTTTGAGAAGACCGTATAAAAATGCAGTCTTGACGTCCATCTGGTACACCGTGAAGCTTTTGTGTGCCGCGTATGCCAGAAACATTCTTATCGCTTCAATCCTTGCAACCGGGGCAAACGTTTCATCGTAGTCAACWCCTTCTTGTTGATTGTATCCTTTAGCGACGAGCCTAGCCTTATTTCTAACAACCACACCATCTTCATCTTTCTTGTTTTTGAAAACCCATTTAGTACCAATAATCGTCTTTTTCTCAGGACAGGGTACAAATCTCCAGACTTTAAGTGCTTCAAACTGATTCAGCTCTTCTTGCATTGCAATTATCCAGTCCGGATCCGCTAAGGTTTCAGAAACCTTAGTCGACTCAATTTTACTCAAGAATGTGGAATATTGACATTCATTAACAGTTGCGGACCGTGTACGAATTGGTGCTGATGGATCACCAATTACTTGATGTAATGGATGACTTTTGGTCCACTTTATGCTATGAGGTAAGGGAGTGTATGAACTTTGATCTGAATTTTGATCAATGTAAGTACGTGGGGAGTTTATTTGAACAGGTTCAGGTGAAGGTTCAGTAATGGGATTGACAACAGGTTGAATATCTGAATGAGGTAAAACAGTATCATCTTGTTCAGGCAACACCTCTTGTACTTCAGAAGATCCACCCTCTTCACACTGAACTGGATTGATAGGATTTTCCATCTCTATCTCTTCATCGATTTCTTTTTCCGTTTCAGTTACAGGCACATCAGGAGATGGACCTGATAACTGTTGTTCTGACGAACTGTCCCTGATCAAAATAATGGACTGATTAGGCTTATTGTCAAAATATTCTTCATAAAAGTGTTCAAACAAAAAGTCTAAATCAGTTTTATTTGAATTAGAAGATTTAGGAGTATCAAACTCAGATTGACTAGCATTACGCGAAGTATTAATTATAAGACCGGGTCCTGAACCGAATTGTTCAGAAGCTACATCAATGACTTCATCAAAGGATACGTTTACGCTCTCATTGATGATTTTGGTCCTCTTATTGTTGACTCTGTATGCGGATGAAGTTTTTGAATATCCAATGAAAACAGCTTCATCAGCTTTGGCAGCGAACTTCCCTCTGTCCTCTTTATCATTCAAAATAAAGCATTTACATCCAAAGACTCGAAAAAAGTTAATATTAGGTATTCTCTTATTAATAATCTCATATGGAGTTTTACCAAACCTTTTATTTACCAATGATCGGTTCTGGGTAAAACAAGCAGTTGCTACTACTTCAGCCCACAAAAATAATGGAAGACTGGAACAAGTGAGTAATGTCTGGACCGCTTCCACTAGTGTTTAGTTTTTGCGTTCAACAACACCATTCTGTTGAGGTGTTCGGGCTGCCGAAAAAGTATGAGAAACACCTATGGATTCTAGAAATGCACCGAGAGTCTTGTTCTTGAATTCAGTGCCATTGTCAGTTCTGATTTTCTGAACCTGAAGTTGTAGATTATTCTGCACTCTCTTCAAGAAAGAAATTATAGTCTCGGCTGCTTCATCTTTAGACCTCAGAAAATGAACCCAAGTATATCTAGAATAGTCATCAACTATAACCAGAACATACTTTTTGCCGTTTATGCTTTGGATTCTCATAGGACCACAGAGATCCATATGAAGAAGATGTAAAGGACDTTCGGTATTGAACTCTGACTTCAGCTTGTGAGAAGCTTTCTTCAACTTACTCATTTCACATGCACCGCATACGTGATCTTTTTGAAACTTCAGTTCCGGGATACCTTTGACCAAGTTGTTAGAAACCAACTTGTTTAAGTTCTTGAAGTTTAGATGAGAAAGACGTCGATGCCATAAGAGATTTTCTTTCAGTGAGACCTTGGAAATCAAGCAGA
>NC_037529.1:59127749-59130998 GCF_001531365.2 Cynara cardunculus var. scolymus | reverse complement strand
TTGAACGCTCTTTTTCTGATTTTAACGTTTGCTGGTAATTTTGAATATAGATTTTCATCTTATTAATCTGTTTAATGCATGTTTGATGAATTACCTCATCATTCATCTGAGAATCTTCTTCAGTCAATGCACTTTCAGTGTTAGCCATCAAGCACATGTGTGCAACAGCCTCAGCCTCTTCTTCCTCATCAGTAAGATTTAGCCAATGCTCATCCTCGGCCATCAGAGCTTTGCCAGCTTCTCTTTGCTTGGACAGAAGAAATTTATTCTTGTAATAGTCGAAATCTCGGTTTACCGGCTTCTTACAATCAATAGCAAAATGACCTAACTTTCCATAGTTAAAGCATTTTGTATGCTCATTAGCTACTGCTTTGCTATATTTATTTCCTTCTTCTGGCTTTCGCTCGTACTTCTTCTCGAATCTTTTCTCTTCGTATTTCTTCTTCTCTCCGAACTTGTCCTTGTAATCATACTTTGATCCGGATGAGAATCGTTGATTATTCGAGTGTGGCCGTTTGGTGAACTTATACTTCTTGAAAGCTTTGGTCAGCATTGCCATAGCTTGCTTTACATCAGAATCATATTCTGAGTTGTTACTGTCTTCTTGCTCAGATTTGCTTGACGAACTAACTTCAACAACCTTCTTTCCAGCTCTGCTTTTATACTTCTTCTCCTTTTTCTCAGTTACAAGAGCTAAAGGATCAGAAACTTCCTTTTCCTTCTTCTTAGATTTACGGATCTCCAAAACATCTTGTTCATTCTGTTTCAGAGTTTCATATATTTCATGTACATCAATATCAGATAACTGTTTGTTGAATCTGATATTATTTGCAAATGTTTTCCACTCTGGTTGAAGATTGTTAAGGAACTTAACATTTATCTTGATAGTAGTTTTGGAGATACCGTTCTTCATAAGCTCATTCAGCAGCCTGGCAAGACGGTTATACACATCATCAAGGCTTTCTCCCTCTCTAGCCTTGAATTCCTCATACGCAGAAATGCAGTTAGTGATCTTCAGTTGAGTTCCAACTTTAGAGCCCATCATCATTTTCTCTATTTGAATCCACATGCTGTGACCTGATGATTTGTAGCTATCAATACTGGTATAGATATCATTGGTCAGTGCTTGCATCATGTACGACTTGCAAAGCACGTCAGCATGTGCTCTCTCTTTTTCTTCAGGAGAATATTGATCTTTTCGTTTTGGTAATCTCTGTGCAGGAACGCCTAGTACAGGATCAGAATCTGACTCTAAAAAGAATTCAGCTGGACCTTTTAATAGAGATTCCATGATCTGTTCTCCTTCTTTCAATCTTTCAATAAAATTCAAGAATATATCTCTCCATTGATTGTAATCTCCTCTAAAAAGTACTGGTGGCTTGGTATCAATACCAATAGATATTGCTTCTTTTGAACTCATCTTTGTAGTTTGTATGAAAATTAGGATCGACTGCAGTTCAAAGTTTGAATTTAAAAGATCAATTTACAAAAATATATCTGATAAAAAGTAAACTGTAATAAGCACACATTCAGCACTTAGACAAATAAGCACAAAACACACTTGTCCGGATTAGCAATCCGCACAAAGTTGTCCGGTTTAGAAGTCCGGTCAAGAAGATACAATATGAACAAGTTATCCGGATTATGAATCCGGGCAACATACGGACATAAACCGCACAAAGTGTAAACCGAGTAAAAATAAAATGCACTAAAATGCACAAGTGTAAATCGATCACAAAGATAAACCGATCAACAAGTCAAACTTATTAAACCGATCAAACAGTCAAGCATATTAAACCAATCAAAGTCAAAAAGATTAAATCGATCACAAAGTCAAACACCGTTTAAAAGTCAAACACCGCTCAAGATATACGATTGAAGAATAAACCGCTTACTTACCAAGCGGATTCCTAAACCGCACACTTACCACCCGGATTTGGTAAACCGGTCAAGTTACAAAACCTTACCAGCCGGATACTTTATAAACCGCTCAATACTCCTTTCAAGTGTTATCCGGTTTATCACTAATCCGCACAAGTTATATCCGGTATACTAGCCGGATTAGCTAAACCGATCAAGTCCTTCCAAGTTATCCTTCCAAGAGGTGTCCGGTTTTACCTATAACAAAAACAACTCAATATACGGATTGTTAAACCGCACAAGCTTTAACCGGATAGAAATTCAACCAAAAACATAAAATTTCACACTTTTTACCAAAAAATGGATCAAAACATGAAAAACTATGAGTTTTTATGAACTTTTTCCAGAAAACTCAAAATCGAATTTGGTCATTTTCAGTATCAAAACTTGTGTAAAACACAAAATAGTATGAATCAAAGTTGTTCTAAATGCAAAACCGAAACTAGCGATGCAATTCTTGATCAAAAACACCCAAAAAATGAACAGTTTATGACACAAATATCAATCCGGTCAGAAAAAGTATCAAGAACAGTGAAGAACAGTGCAAGAATCAGATCGAAAAATATTAAAAAATTCGTGCAAAAGTGTGTAAAATGGATATCTTCAAATCCAAACTGGTGCAGCTTGCTTTGATACCAATTGTGGAGTCTAGAATTCATACGAATCTTGATATGATCTTCATTGATTCTCAAGAACAAAGATGAACATAAAGAATGTAAGAATATTAAGATTGGAGAGAGAGAAATACATCAGCTGTCAAATCTTTCTTTTTGAATTATGATGTAAGCAATGTGTCATTACAATTACAAAGGAAATGCTATTTATACTAAGGAAAATAAAGGCTAAACTAATTACAATTAGTCTAAGCTAAAGAGAAACTTGAATATAACATTTTAGCTCTAACTTGAACCCAACAAATTGTTAGCTTGATTCCTTCAACAGTTTGCAAGATATCTTAGAGAGAAGAAAAAGTTAGAGAGAAAGAGATGAGAGGCGGTGAAGATGAAGAAGCAACAGGCGATGCATGGTTTGTTTTTTTTTTTTTACTCATATATATATATATATATTATAATAAGTTTAATAATTTGACGATTTTAACCCCTTAATAATTACCGATCGTTACTTAAGTACGATACAATTCGGGTAAGTTAACGATAATGTTTTTAAAACCCGGGTATTACAACCACTTTGTGATTGATCGCTTAAAAGTGGTCAATAAATTACATACTTATATATGTATAAACTCTTGAACCATTATCGTAAACTCTTGAATCTTTATCGTGAACACTTGATTTTTAGTTCGTTGAATTATATGTTTGAATCTTTCAA
>NC_037529.1:59126034-59127319 GCF_001531365.2 Cynara cardunculus var. scolymus | reverse complement strand
GATGTTACGTATTATTATTTCAAGTTTATATACAATCTGTTCACTGAGCCCTGTGCTCAGCCGTGTTCTTGTTTTCTGACACGGCAGGTTCCAGTGATTATGATAAGGGACGGGACTTGAGATCGAGCGTTTGACTTTTTGGAGTTGGTAAACTCGTTGGTAGATGATAATATTCTAAACTTATAAATAGTTTATAGAATGTAATATTTTGGATTGTAAAGCATGTTTTAGAAGTTAATCTACGTTTGGAGTTTATTAGTAGCTCTGCAATGTTTGTGTCTTTGAATTAAGTCCCGTTAGTGACATTATCCGTTCCAGACCACGAGGACGAGGGATGTTACAAATTTTCTCTTAAATAAGCCCCTTGTATATATAGGGGGTGTGTGTGTATAAAATAGTAAATCTAGATTATTTATTTTTATTTGGTTATTATAATTTAATAAAATGTTTGATTTTAAAAAAAGTACAATTTTTTTCGTACCACTAAGGGTGGATTTGTACGGTATCAAGTTTTTTTCTCCAATACTGTGTATCAATCAATTATAATTGATATGTAAAATCTTTTACCTTGTACCAACCAACTGTACTTGGTACCGACTTAATTGGTACTAACTTTTTCCGGTTGATATATTGATATTTGTTTCGTACCAACTTCACGTTACATATGAAAACTTGCCAATTTTTTCAAAATTTAAATGAAATTTTGAGTTTCCAGGTAACGCCATATGATGTTTAATGGATTTTAATTGCAAAGAATAAAACTTGTAAACATTCAAATGTTTAAATAAAAAAAATTCAAGTTGCAAGGTTTAATACCAAATACATAAAAATACACAAAACAAATAAAAAATAAATAAATTGACACCATGGTACTACCGTGGTATGCAACTTTCAATACTATGTACCAACCAAGTTTGCATACTTCGTACAGTACTAGCAACCAACAATAGTCGACTGCATCTTTGATGCACTGCTAGTACTAGTACATCTGAGAATTCTTACCAATTTAATTGGTATGGTTGGTACGCATGTTGGTTGGTTTAATTTAGTACAAAATTGACACCCTTACCTACCACATATCAACAATAAAACCTACTTTTGTATATTTCAATGCATGACTTGATTTGGTTGTAATATAAAAGAAGTGCATATAACATTACTCATTTATAAAAGGGATGGACTAAATACATCTTTATCTATACTATATTATAAAGCATTTGGCTAAAACTCTTAAAAACTCTTAAACCCATTCATCCCTATCCGATTTCATCCCATATCTGAATTC
>NC_037529.1:59112514-59125934 GCF_001531365.2 Cynara cardunculus var. scolymus | reverse complement strand
GTGCTTTATTTTAATTATATTATAAAATAATTAATTAATTATTTTTTCAAGATGTCCTTTTACATTTTGGTCATATTATAATATTTATTCTAGCTTATAAGTTAGTTTTCGCTAAACATAATTACTTCATCAACTAATTTATTAATCACCAGTTAAATAATCAGTTAGTTTGTCAAACCTAACTATTTAAAATAAAAAAAACATGTCAATAATAGTGAACCAACTAAAGGAATTTTAGCAATGATGAAATAATTGAAATATTTATATTTTAGGGTTATTTTTGTACAAATAAATAATAATGATATATATATATATATATATATATATATATATTCAGGTTTAAAATGAGAAAACAATCAATTTACAATAAGTTCTAATTCACATGTAATCATATGTGATAGAAACATGTGTTGACCGACCATAGAGCGGGCAACCTTTCTGTAATCTTCATCACACGTGATTTTGTTCACTAGTCACATGTGATTCCATTCACCAATCACATGTGATTTTGGAACTTCTTGCAAATTGATTCATGTCTATATATAGACTTGAGATCATATGAGAAAAATATTTTTGTCTAGAAACATGAGAAGTAGTGAAGATACTCTTATACAATGTGAAGTTTATGTTATATTTTGTGAAAGTGGTGAAAGTTACATACCTGAAAATGTATCTTCATTTTATATGAAGACGGTCACCTCCACATTTTCATATAATACTAGAAGGGTGCTCGTGTAATGCATCGAGATACATTCTCATTTCAATGTTTCGTTTTTATTTTTTATCCATGTCGATATAATACGATTTTATGTGGTTTTGAAAAAGAGATAATGTTTATATTTTTGAATAAAATATAAATTAAAAAATATCCTAATATAAAGTATTGATCATAATTAATGAATCATATTCATCTTCCATAAATATTCAAATCATAATAAATRAACTCTCATYATTTCCATAAATATCTCAATTTATTGGGTTGCATTGATTGTACAAATGCAATAGGTTGTATTTGAAACAATCTCTCTCTCTATATATATATATATATGTCAATTTTATTATCCTGCCTAAATTTGTTTTGTCGATTTTCGTAAAATAGTTTGGTAATCTTTGACATTTTTCCAAAAATACAATAAATATGTCTTGAAAAGGACAAAATCTTACGCTATATTAATTTTTCTTGTTTTGGTATATTTTTTTTCCTTTATTAATTTATATTCGAATTAGTATCAATTGTCCGTAAATCGGTTTTTTATATGTTTGAAAAAGTTCCATTCTACTCAAAGTGTAGTTTGATCATTGTCTGGTCAACATAATCCAAAAAAAAAAAATATACGGACTTTGTTGGTCTCAATCACTTGATTTGTTTAATAACACAATTACATTTGATCTACACTTAGAAATATTCTTACTGTTGTGACTCATAATCTAACTGCTTTCTATAAGATAACAAAACAATTTGCATTGATCTCTAAATCCAAATTTTCGGCATTTGGTTTTGTCATCCGGACTTGATAACTAGACTTGTCAACCAGATTTGTCATCCAGATTTGACTATATGATTCATCATCCGGATTTAATAAGCAGATTTATTATCAGGTTTTGTCCTCTAGATTCTTCATTTGGATTTATCGTCGATAGATTCCAAATTATGCAAGGATCCAAATCATTTTGTTGTAATAACCCAAGGGCTATTTTGGGTAAACAGAATGTATTATAAAGAGGGGGGGTTTAAAAGGTAGTCCTATCTGGAAGGACTAGAGCTATAAATATGAGACTAGAGGTGTGGGTCTCCAATCTTTCCAATTTTCATCGGCTGAAATCATGTATGTGTACGAAATTGTTTTGAGAAGAGAGGTGGTGTGGAGAAGAAATCGTTTCAGGATTGAAAAAGGCAAAGGAATTTGGAACTCCATTTCAGGTATCATTAGTTGAAGCTGATAGAAGAAGACGTGCCCAAGACAACATTTCGTACAAGATGCGTACACTCTGAATTCTTGACATGTCATTTGCTCTAAAGAACTCTCCAGTGGCATTCATGGACCAAATGAACTATGTGTGTAATCTGTTTTTAGATAAGCGTGTGATCATCTTTATAGATGATAATGTTAATCTACTCTGAATCGAAATGTGAGCATGAGATGCACCTTTGTTTGGTTTTCGAGTTATTGAAGCGTGAGATTGTTTGAAAAATTATCGAAGTTTGAATTTTGGTTATGTGAAGTCTAATTTTTGGGATATGTTGTTGCCAATAATGGAATAAAAGTGGACCCAGGTAAGATTGAAGTTGTCGAGAAGTGGGAACCCCCAAGGTTACCATCCGAATTGTGGAGTTTTCTAGGTTTAGCGGGTTACTATCGGAAGTTCATACAAGACTTCTCTCGAATAGAAACACGTCTAACTGCTCTAACAAAAAAAAATGTCATGTCTGAGTAGGTCGATACTCAAGAGGTGGCATTAAGAACTTGGACGGAATAGTTCAGTAGTGCACCAACCCTTATCACTACCGAATGGTTCGGAAGGATTTGTGATTTATAGCGATGCATCCAAGTTGGATTGGGGTATGTGCTCATTCAACAGGCAACAGTTGAAGGTCATGAAAAAAATTATCCTATTCATGATATGGAGGTGATGGCAGTGATTTTTGCACTATAGATATGGAGGCATTACCTTTTACGGTGTAAAATGTCAAATTTACATCGATCGTAAAAGTCTCAACCATTTGTTCGATCAAAAGGAGCTGAACATGATACAAAGGTGGACGATGGAATTGTTGAACCATTATGATTGTGAGATCCTTTATCACGTGGGAAAGGAAATATGGTAGTCAATGCCTTAATGCGGAAGGAGAGGGGAGAATCTACAAAGGTGGCAGTCTTTCGACCCGAAGTGTCGCCTAATATTCTATAAAAGATTAAGAATTTTCAAACTGAAGCGCTTTTGGACTCAAACTAAAAGAATGAAAGAATTTTGGTGTTGTAGCATTATTGGTGAGTAATAATGGTGGATTGAAGTGTTCAGATAATCATGTGTGGCTTAAGCTTGGTGGAGCGCATGGGAAAGTTGTGAAAGAAGAACATAAGTCCCCTTATTTTGTGCATCTGAATACCAACAAAATGTATAAAGACCTCTAATAGTTTTATTGGTGGCCGGACATGAAAAAGGACATAGCTCATTTCGTTATAAGATGTCTGGCATGTTTACAGGTGAAGGAAGAACATTAAAGGCCCTCTAGGAAGCTACAACCGTTGGACATTCATGTGCGGAAATGGGATGTCATAACAATGGACTTTGTCATAAGCAACAGAGGACAACAAGAGGTTTTGACAATACGGTGATAGTGGATCATTTCACAAAATTGGCTCATTTACTACCAATTTAAAAAAGATGTACCCTATGGAAAAGTTAGCTATATATATATATATATATATATATATATATATATATTAATAAGGTTGTATCTAGGCACGATGTACTTTTGTCAATAGTTTCCGACCGGGATAGTCATTTTACATCTTCATTTTGGACGAGTTTTCAAAGGGATTTAGGTTCACAAATAAAGTTAAGCACTACTACCACCTTTGGGTCCTAGATATATCAGATCGTTTGCAATAAATGATTGAGTTCAAGAGGTGGCTTATAAACTGGCTTTACCTAAGGAATTCTGGGACATCCACACCACCTTTAATGTGTCTAATTTAAGGAATTGTTTGGCAGATGCGGTCATGTAACTACCTTTGCACGATATGTAAGTAGACAAGAAGTTGAATAATTAGAAGCAATCGTGAACCGAAAAGTTTAGAAAAGTTGAGGAATAAAGAAATCGTTCTAGTGAAAGTGCATTAGAGGTCTCATAAGGTTCAAGATGCAACGTGGGAGCCCGAGTTTGAGATGAAGACCAAGTACCCCCATACGCTTGTTTAGGGGAATTACAGGGACAAAATTCTTTTAAGGGAGGAGAGTTGTAACGACTGACGTTTATTTTGGGTAAATTAAATATAGTATGAGGGATTTGAAAGGTTGTCCTATTTGTAGGTACTAGAGCTATAAATATAAGACTAAAGATGTGCGTCTTAATCATTTTCCATTTTCATGGTTGAAATCATGTTTTTGTGTGCATGAAATTGTTTTGAGAAGACAAGTTGTGTGGAGAAGAGATCGTTTGAGAATTAAAGAAGGCAATGAAATCTGGAACTCCATTTCAGGTAAGATTATCAGTCTTCTATGTTCCTTCCCTTCCTAATTGAAGTTTTATTGGGAGTTAGGGTTCTATGAGATTTATGGAATGATTTCGTTTCTAAAAAGGACTTTTATGGTAAGAAATCCATGTGAATCGATTTTGTCGATAATTTAGTTCTATTAATCAATTTTCATGCTAAGTTGATTGGATTTGAACCAAAGCTCTAGAGATTTGATAACTCTTAAAAATAATGGATATATGAATTGAATCTTAGTGATTAGATTGGATTAGGATTAATATGGGAATGTTAATATTTTGGTTTAGTGTGTGTTTTGGGTCCCTAAATATGATAAATATCAAACACAAAGGAGAATGAAGCTGTGATTTTCGAGCAGAGTTGTACGGGTGAGACAGTGGACAGCGTGGGCTGCTTGTGACATTGGTCACGCTCCATGTCGCTTGAGCAACTGTTTCTCCATTTTTTATTTTTGCGTGAAGGGTAATTTGGGCTGTGTCTTGATGCTTTGGTAAAGGGGTTTGATAATGTTTCAATTGAGAATTCTTCATGGGATATAACTTGATAATATCTTGATCTAATTCAGGTATTCGGTTGTGAAATCCTAGTCTAAGAATGTGTGCTTAGGCTCAATTAAGTGAGTTTCCTCTTACTCTTTTAGCATATGATCACTCATCTAAAAATGTTTCAATAGATAAGAGTGTGTGAATTAATGTCATGGTCTTATATTCAAAAGTTGAACGTTGCTAAGTATGCAGTGCTAATGCATGAGTGGGTGATTATATATTGATCAACAGGAGGCGTGTACCCATGCAAAGTACATGAATTTGTTTCATGGTGCTTTTGAAATGGCAGGTGTGTAGTCAATTGGATAAGGTCACAGGTGTGCTTGATAATAAGTGTGTGCAACCATTATTAAAGTGCGTATAAGTGTGCATTGTTTTATTAATATGTGACTATGTTGTTGTCAAAGGTATTTTTACACTCTTGACTTTCAAATATGAAATACTATATTTCTTTGAGGGAATTTACTAGACCTTTCGTCTAATCCTTGCTTTCAAAATTGGAAACTTTTTGAGGAAGGTACTAGGTGGATAGAGTTCTAGAAAGGGGAAAGGGAAGGTGTGATTCTTGAGTTATGAATTGTGTGGGCGTTGTCTCACTTGTCGAATAGACGCTTTAAACTTGAATCTTAGTTTATGTAATAAATCTCAGCAGTAGTATTTTATCTTTTCGCTGCAACTCATGGATGATTTTGAGAATATTGTCCTTTAATTTCAATGTCTGTATTTGTCGGTTTGGTCAATTTTTATGGTATGGCTTTTTTGGGACTATGGTTGTTATATTTAAGAAATTATTTTTGGATCCAAATAAATTCTAATCTGCTGGAATTCAAAGTATAGCTTATATTTTGAAGAGAAAAATAGAATAGAATTATATTTATAAAAGTCTTATTATTATTCGTATTGATCCAAATGCAAAATGCCTTGAAGCAAATCGAAGACTTTAAAGTGAAACAAAGATAGTCACCAAAGCGGATTGGGTTATTATCTTGCAGATTGAAGATCAATCAATATAAGATAAATTTAAAAATAGTATGACTAATACTACTTTTGGCGAACCAATTTTTGAGTGCAAACTTAACCAACAAGTTTGGCTCATCAACTCTACCAACTCTTGTCCTTGTATGGAAGCATGCTCGATATGTCAAATTAAGTAAGTTTAAAATGCTGAAATGAAAAGCACAAACATGCACTGATTAGTAAATCAGATAAAAACACATATTATAGCGGGATAACAACTTTTAATGCAATGATGGCTATAAATGACACATTGGTCAAATGTTGCAACTCGTTGGTTCGAATAGAAATTACTAAATGATACTTTCTTATGCAAAATTGGCGGGAACATCTAAAGACTATCATTCAGACCCGAAAGAGTACATTCTTTCTTTACTCTTTCAGTCTCTAGCAAATTTGTCACAAGCAGATTGTTTAGGATCAAATCTTACCTCCTTAGCTTCCACAACAAATCTGTAATTCTTTTTCTTTTATAAACATACATAATTAAAAAGTGAAAATATGTTATATTTGTATTCAACCCTTCCATTCTACAAACACTTTCTTTGTTAGTCATTATTTGTCTAGGACCAACATATATGAAACTGAGAAAGTAAATAATGAATTTGGATCAATGGGTCTAACCTGATCCAATACTGGTTCAATTTGATTTTGGTCTAAATGACACACATTCTGTTGTGTTTGGTCTGGTCTATATATAGAAAATGAAAAGAAAAAAAGTCTTTAACGCATTAAAGAAGAAACAAATTAAAATCAGATTAATCTTTATTCGATCAAAGTGAACCAACCTTTATCACGTCTAGAACAGATCAACTCAAGTCTTGTTGTTATTTTTCACAATATAGAAAACTTCTTTAACATTCAAAATACGAAAGACGATTTATAGAAACAGAAATGTAAAGAACGTATTACAAATCTAATATCTACAGATCTACTATTACAGAATCTAAAGAAGGATTAGAATCACTAACTCAATACAAGATGTAAAGGATGAAGATGACGGTATGTATATGTAGAGAGAGAGAGAGAGAGAGAGAGAGACTTGCGTAATCTCAAGAATGATTTGTGAAAAAATGAATTGTGTGTTAGCTGTATCCTGCTTTTAGCCCCTTTATATATGATTTGAAGTTGACAGGAAACACCCTTGAAGAATCAGCTTTATTGCTCCGCCCTTTATAAAAGTCTTATAGTGAGGTGCAGTCCTCCTACTTCATCACCAGAAATGACTTTAAGAAATTTACATTTTCTACCCATACCTGTTAATAGATTAACAAATAAAGGAAGAATTAGTTAATACGTCAAGATTGGAAAGACATGTATTTTAACACCCGCCCTCAATCTTAACGTTTAAACAAGTCTATCATTTTTAACTTTGAACACATGTAACTATGATGATTTATGCTTAAAGCTTTTGTCAAGATATCTGCTGTTCGTTCAGAGGATGAAATTTAAAACAATTTTCAAAACACCTCTACTAATTTTTTCACGAATATAATGAATGTCTATTTCAATATGTTTGGTTCTTTCATGAAAAACAGGATTATTGGCGATTTGAATAGCAGGTTTGTTATCACAAAACATATTAACAGGAAGAAGATTATTAATATCTAAATCAAATAAAATCTTAAGAACCCAGACAATCTCACAAGATACAGACGCCATGGCTCTGTATTCAGATTCAGCTGAAGAGCGTGAAACAATATTATGTTTCTTGCTCTTCCATGAAATAAGAGAATTTCTAAGGAATAAACAAAAACCTGTAACTGAGAGTCTAGTTGATAAACACTTACCCCAGTTAACATCTACAAAATCAGTAAGATTAAAAATTTCTGACCTTGTAAGACTGACGCCCTTTCCAGGAGATGATTTAAGATACCTGAGAATTCTTAATGCAAGATTTAGGTGTGATTGTCGTGGAGCATGCATAAACTGACTTAGACAATGGACAACAAATGCTATGTCAGGACGAGTTGCAAGAAGGTAAATCAACCTTCCTATTAACCTTTGATAACCAGAATAATCTGTCAAAAGAGAGTCTTTTGAATTATTTGAATAAGATATTACTAAATTAACATCCATAGGAGTACTAGATGGTTTGCATCCCAAATTACCAAAAACATTTAATAATTCCAAACAGTATTTTCTCTAAGACATGCAAACACCATCAATACAGTCTAAAATTTCAATTCCTAAAAAGAATTTTAATTTTCCTAGATCTTTGATTAAAAATTTACTTTTCAAGTACTACTTAACAACATTAATTTCATTTACACTGTTTCCTGTAATTACAATATCATCAACATATACCAAGAGCACAAGAAATATAGAATCAACACGTTTAATGAATAAAGAATAATCACTAATACTCTGTACAAACCCATTCTCAATTAAACAAGATGATAACTTGGCATACCACTGCCTAGGGGCTTGTTTTAAGCCATATAGAGACTTAACAAGCTTACACACCCTTTTATCACTAGAATTATAGTAACCCTTAGGAAGAGTTATATACACATCTTCAACAAGGTCACCATAAAGAAAAGCATTGTTCACATCCAATTGAAATAAAGGCCATTTATACTGAACAACGAGGGCAATAATACATCTGACAATAACCATTTTAACTACCAGAGAGAAAGTCTCTTCATAATCAAGACCCTCTCTTTGACTATAACCCTTAACTACCAACCTAGCTTTGTACCTTTCTATTTCACCATTGGACTTATATTTAATTTTATACACCCATTTGCAACCAATAGCTTTCCTATTACTAGGTAAGTCAGTTATATACCAAGTGTCATTTCTATGCAAAGCCTCCATCTCTTCATTCATAGCATTTAACCAATTTTGATCACTACAAGCGTCTTTAAAGGTCTTAGGCTCAACAGATTTGTTTAAATTTGAAACAAAGCAAAAATTATCAAAAGAGAGACAAGAATAATTTACGACCATTTCTATACCATACTTGACCTTTCCCTCAATAACAAAGTCATCAAATTTTCAAGGAAAATCACTAGCCCTAGAGAACCTTCTAAGAGATTGAATTTGGGTTTGACTACCCTCAGAGTTACGACCTGTATTATCATTTGTAGTTTCAGAAGATAGAACAACATCACAAGGAGAATTGGCAACTAGTCTAGGGCTGCCCAAAGGCTGCCAACTGGTAACTCCACCAAGATCATCCTCTTGAGGAGGATCTTGACTATCATCAATATCATAGCTGCCTAGCGACTGACTATTATCAGTCCTAGATAGGCTACCTAATCCTTTTCGGTCACTATTACTAGAATTATTTTGATTGTTGACAACATCAACAAGAGGTCTACTATTCTCATCACTGGGCCCCACATCATCAAACTCATTAGAAGAACCAGGAATAGTATCAAAAAAATTCAAATTATCAACATCTTTACTTATGACCAAATCAGTTTCCTCGTTACTCATCTTGAATGGAAACACATTTTCATAAAATTTCACGTCTCTGGAAAACACAATTTTCTTGGTTTCTAGACTATATAGTCTATAACCTTTTTTCGAGTTAGCATATCCTAACATAACACACTTTTCAGATCTTGGGGAAAATTTATCAGAAACATTGGGTATATGAACAAAACAGAGACATCCAAAATTATGTAGATGAGTAAGGACTGGCTGAAAGCCATAAACAAGCTCGTAAGGGCTCTTACCATTTAAAAGAGAAGTGTGAGTTCGATTTATCAAGTATGTAGCAGTTAAAACACACTCATTTCACATATTAAGAGGAACTCCAGCCTGAAACATGAGAGCCCTGGCAACATTTAGTAAATGTATATGTTTGCGTTCCACCACCCCATTTCGCTGGGGTGTGTAAACACACGATGTTTGGTGGATAATTCCTTTTAATTCAAAAAATTCATACAACCTTTGATTGGTGAATTCGGTCCCATTATCACTCCTAAACACTTTGACATGTTTATTAAACTGAGTAGACAGTAAATTGCAAAAGCTCTTAATATGATCTTTAACTTCATGTTTTCCTTTCAAAAGATAAACCCTCACAATGTGGGTAAAGTCATCAACAACAGTTAAGAAGAATTTATATCCTTCCCTGCTTTGAATATGATAAAGGCAACAAACATCTTGGTGAGCAAGTTCACCCAGACTTTTGGACTTGTGAGTACTAGTAGCAAACTTCTCACAAGTTTGCTTTGCCTTATGGCATATTTCGCAAGGACCACTGGTTTCACTACCAATATTTAATCTGTCTTTTAAAACATACAACAAGGTGACGAAGTCTACTATGCCATAAGTGAGAAGAAACAAAGCAAACCATACCACAACCATTTGAAGGTAAAGAAACATTGTAGGTAGAATTTTGATCAAAAAAATATTGCCCTCCATCCTGACTACCAGTCCCCACAATGTTCTTTTGCAGATAATCCTGAACATAACATTTCGTTTCATCAAATTTTATACAGACTTTATTATCTCTGGCTAGCTTATGGACCGATAAAAGATTTACATTAAACTCAGGGACAACATGGACATCAAATAAGGTCGCATTATTAGATAATTTCAAATTAGCAATTTTTTTTTTATCTTAGCCTTAGTACCAATAGGGTGACTAACTCTAAGATTTAAGTCTGTGACATCGACAACATTTTCTAAGTTTAAAATACTGGAGGTCATGTGGTGATTGGCTCCATAATCAATTATCCAACCAGAATTTGAATTTTGATGCATACTTGCCATATTGGCAGAAGCTCCTTCAGAGGTGGTTTTGGGATTGATGAGGCTCAAGATCTTAGCTACCTGTTCTTCAGAAAAGGTAAAAGATGATTTTGGAGAAATATAGTATGAAATGGAGGCATTCCCAGCAAGAGGTTTAAAATTTTGGTTCTGAGATTTAAAATTTTGAGATTGAGGTAGAGGTCTGGGACGATTATGAAAATCCTTTGGGAATCCTATAAGTTTGAAACAACGTTCAATTGTGTGTCCAGAATTACCACAGTGTTTACAAAAAAGGTTTGTTGGATTCCTTGTTGGTTTCCTTTTATTTTCAAAACTTTTGCTTAAGAAAGCAGAATTTTGCATTTTAGTACGGTTTTGACCAGAATTAACTCCTCTATGAGTTTCCTCCCTAGATACAAGGGAAAAGTCCGTTTTAACGAAAGGGAGGGGATCTCTAGTTAAAATATTACTTCTAATGGGCTGGTAAACATCATCTAAATCCATAAGGAATTGCATTAGTTTAATGAGTTGACTACGTTCCGGGAAATCATGTGAAGCATTGCATGTATAGGATGGAAGTTTTACGAGGGCATAAAGCACACCAAGCATTGGCAAATCATACCAATCATTTATCATAACAGTTTCGAAAAGATGAACGAAAAAGAAACAAAGAAGCGAGTACAAGGCTCTGATACCATGTTATTTTTCACAATATAGAAAACTTCTTTAACATTCAAAATACGAAAGACGATTTACAGAAATAGAAATGTAAAGAACGTATTACAAATCTAATATCTACAGATCTACTATTACATAATCTAAAGAAGGATTAGAATAACTAACTCAATACAAGATGTAAAGGATGAAGACACTACAAGAAAAATGATCTTCAGAGAAGCTTTTGTTTTGTACTCAAAAGTCTTAAAAGCTTCTCTAAACCCTTTAGATAAGCTTTTTAATTTTGTCAAAGACATTCTCTGTATGACGGTAGGTAAAGGTTTTAGAGAGGGTTTTCGAAGGGTGTGTTTTTGTTAGCCTTTAGAGACGCTTAATTGAGGCTTTAGATACACTTTTAAAACTTCTCTAAAGGTTAGTTAACTTTTTATTCAAAGCTTCTCTAAAAATATATATATTAGTGACACTTTTCAAGTATTTGTGACGGTTTGTAAGAGTTACTAAAAGATACTTTTAGAGAAGATAATGGAAAAGCTTCTCTAAAAGTATATATATTAGTGACACTTTTCAAGTATTTGTGACGGTTTGTAAGAGTTACTAAAAGATACTTTTAGAGAAGATAATAGAAAAACTTCTCTAAAGATATTGGCTTTAGTCACACTTTTAAGAAAACTTCTCTAAAAGTTCTAATTAGTTAAGGTTACGAAATCTTCTCCAAATATGATATTTAGATACACAAAACTCAAAATCTTTCTCTAAAAATTATCTTTAGTTACACTTTTAAAAAGTTAATTCCTTCTCTAAAAAATATATTATAACATATATATATATATATATATATAATTAAATTAAACTAATAAATAGTATTTAATTAATCGAAACAAATTAATAATAAACCTCAAAACAATTTTTTATAGATTTKTTATATAATTTCTTATTATAAGAACCATCCAAATTTAATATTCAACTAGCTTATATATCGTCTAAATTTATCAACAAAAAACATCCAAAATCATCATAGCATGTTTAACGATCTTGAGTCTCCGAACGTTGGTCTTGAACAGTTAATGAAGATGAACTTGGAACTGACCGGCAGGATATAATTGACCTAACCATTTGTCGCAACTCCGCGACTTCATCCTTCATGAGAAAGAGCTCGGATTTGGTAGAAGCAAGCTCGGATTTGGTTGAAGCAAGCTCAGACTCGGTTGAAGCAAGTCTATTAGACATCTCGCTGTGGCTCAATCGACCTGACGCACCGGTGCTATGTCGCGAACTTGTAGAATCGCTCCTAATGCTCGGGACTCTAGACCATCCCCGAATACATGCAGGTCTTTTACCTAAGACTTGTTGCATAATATCTAGATCACCCGGGGGATTTTCTGTTGATTCACTTTGCCGCTTAATCTCTACCATGTTCTCCTATGAACATAAAAATCATATATATATATAAATCTTAGTAATTTATAAAACGATGAAAACATGCAAAAGAGTTCGTTAAACGTAACTTACATATGAAGTGCGAGAATAGTCATTAACCCAACCATCTTTTTCTCTATAATGCAACTTTCGGAAAGTCTCTATCTCACCGATAAGAGGATTGTCGGACAATCCTCTATTTCAAAAATGGTGATTCGGAGTGCTCACTGTACCATTTAAAGCAACATACTTTCGCTTCCCCCTATTCTCATAATTTTTCTTTGACATAGCCTACAGAAACAAAATATGATTTTAGCAATAACAAAGATAAAAATATGTTTCAAGATTCTAATATAGACCAACAGACCACATGGCATTGCCTCAAATGCCAATTGAAAAAGAAACATAATTAACAGTAGGATATTGTTTGATCGGAAGARTGGATGATGCAAGAAAGTTGCTTGATGTCATGATTGATAATAATTGTGCTCCATCTGTCATTAGTTATAGCATATTGATCAATGGGTACTGTAAGGCCTTGATTYTGAAAAGGGGATTGATCCTAATGCCATTACATACACTATCATGATCGATGGATTTTGTAAGAAGGGGAAACTAAATGAAGCCAATGAGTTGTTCTTGAGGATGAAGAAYAGTGGTTGCTTACCTTGTATAATGGTAGTTTTTATAACAAAAATGGCAGGCAATACTTATGTKTACATATATATAAAAATGGAACACTCAAAGTACTTGAATACCTTGTATACATGGTTATAGAAATATATAATATTTACTACCGAACAATCAACTTCTTCTTACTAAAAGAGACAAAGGAATTAA
>NC_037529.1:59092071-59112404 GCF_001531365.2 Cynara cardunculus var. scolymus | reverse complement strand
AATGTTTATTTCTTTTCTGTATTTATGCATTCAGACCAGTACTTTTATTTTGTACACAGTTAAATGTTGGACATTAAATGTTGCCGTTGTTGCAAATTTTAAAGATTGCAGGTACCATCAATTTCTCAACAAGAAACCACATTCAAGCAAGGACAAAATAGGAGTTAAACTAGCATCTATCTAGACACATGCTATACAAGAAATGCTTACCAAGAAATTTTCAAGATACAGAAAATAAACAACTTACATGAAACTTCTCCGAACTCCAGTAATCGCAAAGTATATGCCTAGCATCATCTCCTCTAGTAGGACCACGTTTGCTAATTTTCAAGGAAGATGAAGCACCATCTGAGTGTGATGTGTTTGCAGAGGCAGTAGCCATAATGCAGTTTTTCAAGTGAACTGGTAAAAGAATTTGAGTCATAAGCAAAGTAAAAGAGAGCAATAATGGTGAATCCTTAACTRCTTGCACTATTCTATTTGCAGGCACTGCAAGAAYATCATTAATTGTAACTGTTGGCCCATTTGGGATTACTAAAACATAGCTGCAGATTATGTAGTTAAAAAATGCAGCTTCTAGTAATTGAAATTAATGCTGCATCAAAAGTCTATATATTTTAGCCAAGAAAAATAAAAATAAATCCTATAAGTCATGGGTTTGAATTTGTATGCAAGTGAAAGAAAGACTGCATACAAAATCTGCAGCTATGTTTTACTAATTATGGAAGCCAAGAATCGAAACATTTTCAGCCAAGAAAGTATGTATATATACCTGACCTGTGATGACTGTGAGCTGATTGGACTTTTCCTGCAAAACAAAGTAACTCCAGTTATTTGCTTTCATTATTTAATAATTAGAACAATGTATTCATGTAAGGACACAGGTCCAGCTGAATTCAAAAGCCAAATTGATCTGATTCTGATAAATAAAACAGCGGGCACAAAATCTCAGAAAGTAAAATCATATATTGAATTGGAATGCTTCCTGCCTACTTGCTTACATCAATTCTTTTCCAAAATCAAGCATTCAAGCATGGTGAACAGGGACAGTCATGGACAGTGCTGGACAATCATGGAGAACATCTATTGGTGTTAATTTGATGAACAGAGGGCTTTAAACAGGTCAAAAAATCATTTTGCAAAAAGATGCTTCTAAAGTCATAATCAGTAAGTCAACCTTCTAAGAACTCCAAAATTTGTGAGAACTTATACATTAAGATTTTATTTCACATATTTTTTCTGTCTAAGTATAGTGTTAAATGTATCTATTAACATATATTTGTTTCACCTTATATTTGTTTCATCTAGACTACATGGTGTCTTCAATAGTTCAATAGTAAAAATTACACGTCTTCAATAGTTCAATATCATCTTTTACTAAATTTTAACTGATTTTGCAAAGATGTGTGTTCTGTTTTTTGTGTGTGTGTGTGTTCTGTTTTGTGTTCCACTTAAAACAAAAACTTAGGTTGTGAATAAATATGTTAGGACAACTACTATTCACAAGATGAAATGGAAAGCAAATTCTGAACTAGGGTACTTGGAAAGCAGAGCCAATAACTGGGATATTTTATTCCAAGAAACATAGTGTCTACTATCAATCTGGACTGTAAATTGGATCCAGGCTCGGAATGCAGAATACAACCCAAAGGTATGTTGTTTTTTGTTCTAAACTGTTTATCAAAAAACATATTCAATCAAAGACATTCGATGATACTCTAATTATTGAGTTTTCAGTTCTACAATATAAGCTTATTCTAATTATTGTGCTTTCTTAATCAAATCTATCTTACTGAAACGTAGGTGTTACTTTTATCTATCTTTCTTAAACAACACAACTCATTTTGATCTCATAGGATTTCTTTAAAATCAATTACAACAGAAGGTAACATAAAACAAGGCCTTTTGTTACGACATGATACACAAAGGGTCCCTGAGCCTAGACGACCCAACCAGGAAAAGCTAAACAAACAAAGCCCGCTCTTAAACGCATACGAATCCCAAAATGAAATCCCCTACAGATATGGTTTTGTGTTTAGAAAATGAAATCCCCTCCACCAATTAGCAGCTATTTTTCTATTGTTCAGAATTTCCCCGCTATAATAAACCACTCTTATTAAGGTGTTATTGGTTTCAATTAGCTTATGATTTGAGTTTGTCTCCTTTTCATTGAGTTTGATGCTAATAAGCTCGTTTCATTTKTTAACCAGTTTCCTTCTTCGTCAATATACATAAATTCAACCATTTGTTCTACCGTGGCTCTTAAATTTGTATTCTATGAATCTACCATGGCTCTATTAACTTCCATTGCCAWATTACTCATAATTTGCTATTCTTTTGTTAAACTAAGTTGTGGATGTTTAACTCTGCTTGATCAATTGTGCCATGGAAGTGGTCTCTAATCTTTCATGAACTGTCCAATATATATATTAAGTGGCATATCAGGTAGTCAAACTAGTCTACTCACCTACTTTGTGTCGGTTTATGGGTATTAAGCTTTATTTTACCTTTGTGTTGTTATATATTTTAATCTCCCAGTATCCATCGATTCCTCCTCATTTGTTAAACAACAAGCACTCTATTAGTCTTGTTAAGGTTAATGTCTAAAAGYACTATGTTCTATCATAGTGCATATGTTTTACCATCACATGGAAAGAGGTACTAGGCTAAGARCATATACTTGAAGGTATCTAAAGAGGTTGGTATCTTAAATGCGTTTGTTGCGCCCATAATCTGGAGCTACTACATCCTACCAAGTACTGTATTGTTTGGTAAAACCAGTTAAGACATCATTGCAGGTGCTAAAACAAGCAAAATTTAAYAGTTTAAAAGAAGACAGTATGAGAAGTGTGGACTCAAGAATCAGAAAATTAAAGGAACTTTCATTTAAGTCACTACTTTCATGTTGGGCCACAATTTGACTGTTGAACACAGGCTAAGAAATAAGCACGACAACATTAATTGTGCTCAAGTATAGATAGACATACAGAGGAGATATACAAGCCTACACCACTATCAATTAACACAAATGTAAATGGAACTAATGGTTGCTGCTATGATTAAGGTAAGAACAATTTTAAATTTTCAATTTCAGCGCATACCACAAAACCATAAGATAACTAAATTAATCTCAACATACTGCACAAAAAGCTTTCGCGATGTAATCCTTGACACAATCATCAAGATACAAACACAAAAACCACATATAAATCAATTTCTTATTGCAATTTACAACAAAGAAAAACGAAAACCATACAAACTTACTATCGAATCTGGTTGATGGACATGTTGTTATGTGATTGAGCGGAGGCAACGATCTGTGATTGAGCCATTTGAGGTCGTGAGCTTCGATCTGTGATTGTCGACGAGATTGGCGACGAGAAGAGAGAAGAGAAAGGTAATATATTTATTAATTAATTTTCATTTATTTTTAATATAAATCTTTTAAATCATATATATATTTTTTAATTTTAATTTATTTTTTAATATAAATCTTTTACATACATTTTTAAGGGTAGTTAAACACTTTTATTTAATTTTAGAAATCTTAATTTTTTTACTAATCTTTAGAGAAGCTTAAAAAGTGTTCCTAAAAATTGATGCAACTTTTTAGAGACATTTTTTTTATAAAAAGCTTCTCTAAAACTTCTAACGACTTTTCTTACACCGTATGATTAGCCTATAAATCTTTCTTTAAATGTCGTCCAACCTTTAGTTATATTTCTCATTTTTATCATTTAAATCATTCTTTATAATGAAGCTTTAGATACACTTCTAAAAGCTTCTCTGAAGATTTCTTCTCTAAAGCTCCTTTTTCTTGTAGCAAGATGACGGTACGTATCTGTAGCGAGAGAGAGAGACTTGCGTAATCTCAAGAATGATTTGTGAAAAAATGAATTATGTGTTAGCTGTATCCGGTTATTAGCCCCTTTATATATGATTTGAAGTTGACAGGCAACACCCTTGAAGAATCAGCTTTATTGCTCCGCTACCCTTTATAAAAGTCTTTTAGTGAGGCGCAGTCCTCCTACTTTATCACCAGAAATGACTTTAAGCAATTTAAATTTTTCTACCCATACCTGTTAATAGATTAACAATTAAACGACATTCAAAGTAGAATTAGTTAATAAGTCAAGATTGGAAAGACATGTATTTCAACACTTGTCCGACATAAAAAGACACAAAATTAATTCATTCCACCTTAAAGAAAATTTGATTTAAAAATAAATCGATAATTCAATGCGATTCAAACCTATGATGTCATAATCCGATTACTGTACGATCTGATCTAGTTTGTTGGACCCGGTCTAAATTAAACGTCCAGCTATTGAAATACAAAATTAATCGGTCAATCAAAATAGCTCAATTCATGACCAAGTGAATCAAAAAATTCTAACAACCACTCAAATATTAATAAAAAAACATGTGTCACTAGTGAACAAACAACCTAAACAATAAAAAAAACAATAAAAAACAAGAAACAATATTTTATTTTTTTATTAACATGAATATCCAACATGTTATGTGAGTCGATTAATTTCAAGACGACTACTTGTTTTATGAGTAATCTAAAGTCATCGTATTTGAATTTACATAACTACAAGAGGATTTTTATTTCTCTTAAGATTTGAACCTGGAACCTCCATGTACTTTTGATATTTGGAGTTCAAGTTCAAACCAATCAAGAATCACCCTTGTGTTACAATATTGTATTTTATTTTTAATTGGAATTAAGGGGTTGTTTACCCAAATGCTTACCTATAGGAGTCAACACTATAATTTATTTTGATGCTTAAGATTTTAGTACATCAAAACGTATTGAATACAACAATTTACCGGGAAAGCGCTTACCTGGGTAAGAGTCGTAATCTTCACTTACTGGGTAAGACTCTTCATCCTTCTCATTGCTCTTATCCGGTAAGATTCTTGGCCTTATCATGTTCATCCAATGAGAAAATTTATCCGATAAACACTTACCAAGTAATTATTTAATAAACGGCCTCTAAATTTCCATAAATAAGTAAAAGCGTCTTAGAATCTAATAATTTATTATCCGTTTTTTGAAATTAAGCAAAGAAACACTAAAATATATTTGTAATTGAAATTTAGTCGACTTTATTTATATTGTTTTGATTTTATATGTGTTGTTACATACTAATAAAGCAAATTCTTTCGATTATATTGCATTAACTATAATTGTTTTTTAATCATTAAAATATTTAATTTGCATAGAATTGTAGATTAAATTTGAATTCTCCAACCAAAACATTTACTATGTTAATTTTGTTATAGGATAAGTGTGTTATCATTTAAAGGATGTGACGATAAAAATATAGGTAGATTTATCATAGATCAGAATTGAAATATCTCGTAGTTATCTATTTGTAACTCATACTATTTAAAGGGTTTATGATTAATGATAATTGATTATTCCTCTTCTATATTTACTTATTTTGGTTATTATATAACATGTTACAACTCGTTCTTTCGTTAATTAAAGCATGGTGTTGCCGAACAAAAGGAACTGTTTCCTAGTACCGAAAACCAACTATTCAAGTAAGTAATATTCATGTTTACTACTCATATATAGTTATATTATACTTGTCAATTTTATGTTGCCAAAAATTATTATTTGTGCATAATTCCCTTTAACTGTTTTTTTTGTTGAATTGCTACGTTTGTTTAACTTTGAATATTTCTTGGTTTTGATTGTGAAAATGAAATGCCTTTTATGCATAGTAGAAATATTTTTTATATAAGTTAGAGGAGAAAATTGCAATTCATAAAAATCCTTTCAAAAAATAAACAATAATACAACTATTTTAATATTATTTAATTGATAATTACCAGGATGATTATGAGATTTACTTAAAATACTATTTTATTATAAATATCATCTATTCGTTTTTTAGACACTTGTCCAGGGCACATAAAAATTAAGGATCCAAATATATATTTTTAGTTTATACTGTATATAAAATATATTTTAGATTAAAAAACAGTAACTATATGTTCGGATCCTTAGTACTGTATGATAATAGGGTCCAAACTTGAAAAAGAAATGAGGCCCTTTTTACTTCAACCCAAAATACATGGAATGAAATGATAGATCCTCATCTCATCCTAATCGGCTATCGCTAAAAACGCTGTTCGATTTGGCGACTTTGATTCCATGCACGACATTTTCTAAGCTAGATAAGCGGGGAAGTCTCCAAGACCTCAATGATAAATCGACGATTCTATGATGAAGAATCCGATGCGTCGACTTCTCAAGGTAAATTTCAAGGTCTCGATTCAAGTTAAATTCAAGCTTTCGGTTTTTATTTCTCAATTATGGCTTATGGCGTTTTGATTTCTCAGAGACAATTTTATTTTGATTTTGAGTTCAAGCTTCAAGAATCATTTCAATTGTTCATCGCCATTCACTAACTGGGTTTAGGGGCAGCAAGAAAAAGGTATCAATTTCTTTCCTAAATTGGAATTGCTTGCTAACATTAGGTAAATATTTGATGACTATGCCCTATATATCTGTAATTCCTATACATGATTGGCTTATTGCTTGGGATATTGTCGTTCATGATCCTTCAATTGTATTGAAGCATAGGCGATAAATCTTCCTTGTTGCATTAGGACACAACAAACCTAGCTTTGAAGCATCACTGTATACCACAAAATCTTCCGACACTTCTGGTAATGACAAAATCGGCGCGCTATACAATATCTCTTTCAATAATTGGAAATCTTTAGATTGCGCTTCCCATTCAAATTTCACATTCTTTATCGTTAGTCTTATCAAAGGCACTGCGATACAAGAAAAATCTTGTATAAATTTTCTATAATACCCGTCCAAATCCAGAATACTTCTGAGTTCTGTTGGTGTTCGTGGTGCTTCCCATTTTTTGATTGCTTCAATTTTAATTGGATGAACTTTAACACCTGTTTCGAAAACCTCATGGCTTAATAATGTGACCCCCCTCAACCAGAATTCACATTTTGACAATTTGACGTATAACTTTTCTTTCTTCAAGAGTTCCAAAATTATACAGAGATGTTCTACGTGTTTCACTTCCGATCGGGAGTATATAAGAATATCATCGATAAAGACAGTAACAAATTTATCAAGATATTGATTTCATACTTTGTTCATCAAGTCCATAAATGCTACTGTTGCATTAGTTAAACCAAAAGGCATCATCAGATCCTCGTGGTGCCTATACTGGTACGGAAAGTAGTTTTAGATACATCTTCTTCTCGAATTTTCAATTGATGATAACTTGATTGTAAGTCAATCTTTGAAAAATAAATGGCCCCAACCAACTGATCAAATAAGTCATCAATTCTAAGTAGAGGGTATTTATTCTTTATTGTCAGTTTATTCAGCTCGTAATAGTCTATACACATTCTCATTGATCCATCCTTTTTCTTTACAAACAAAACAAAAGTACCCTATGGAGACGTATTGGGTATGATAAAACCTTTATCAAATAATTCTTTCAACTGAATCATCAATTCTTTCAATTCAGTCAGAGCCAATCGGTACGATGTGCAAGCCACAGTACCGCTCCAGGTGTTAGATCAATCTGAATTTCTATTGATCAGTCTGAGGGTAGACTGATTGACTCATCTGGAAACACTTCTGGATAATCACCCCATGGAGACGTACTATTTTCTTTCTTGGTATCAATCACATATGCCAGAAAAACTTTAACATCCTTTCTAAATACACTTACAGGCTTTCAAGATAGAAATCAAGCTAGTTTGACGGTCTCATCGATCACCATATATCACAATCGGTCCCTTACAAGGCAGATAAATATGAATCATTTTCTTGTTGCACACTATACTTGCTTGATTTTTCGACAACCAATCTATATCTACAACTACATCAAATTTCCTTATAGGTATAAGAAACAATCGAATTGGTACTACACACCCTTCTACTTCAATTTGGCAGTCACTAAAGACTTTGTTGACAGAAATCTGACTATCATTAACTATATCTACTACTAATGCATATTCTAAAGGGACAAGTTTCATGTATAGACAACCAACAAATGAAGGTGACATAAAAGAATAATTTACACTAGAATCAAATAACACCTTGACATATACTGAGTTAACAAGAAATGTACCTATTACCACATTCGAAATTTCTTCAGCTTCTCCCCTAGACATTTGAAAAGATCGCCCCTTAGCTTTCTCTGGTTCACTTCTTTTCATACCTCCACGGTTATATTGATTACCACCAGCAAAATTTGATATTTGATTCCTTAAATATGGATAATCTGGTTTAATATGATTAGCGGAATTACAATGTAACAACATTGAGGTATTTGATAATCTTTGGAAAGATGCGCCGATTCTCCAAATCTGTAACATATTCTTTTATCAACATTACATTCGCCCTGATGGACATGGTGACACCTCATACAGGGTCTCTCATTGAACCTTTGAATTGGACGATTGTCCATCTTCACAAATTTTGGTCTATGGAAATTAATTGACGATCCTTACCATTTTCTCTTTTCTCCGATCTTCTCTCCCATTTGTTTGTTCTTATTTCTTTCAGTTGTATAAACATCATCAACTGAATATGGAAATGTGATAGGATCCATTGATATTTAAACTTCTCAAATGGATGGTTTTAATCCCCAACTATATCTTTCAACTTTGCGGGCCTCTGTAGAGATGTAATGTTCTGCAAATCGAGAATGTTCCAGAATTTTTTTAGTCTGGACAGTTATATTTTCTTATTCCAGTTTCAACAAATGATTCCTCTAACCGTCAGACTGCAGCTTTGGACAACCTGCTCTTTAAACCTGTCCATAAACTCCATCCAAGACATTATTCTCAAAATATCTGTTTTGGATAATGATTCCACTTTCCACCATTATAAAGCGTTAGATTTCGCCATAGATACAAGCTAACCCTATCCTCATACACACATTTATTGTATTAAAAACTGATTCAATTTCTTTCAACTAGCACATTGCTTTAATAGGATCTCTTTCCCCCGAAAACATTGGAGGTTTACATGTTAAAAATATTTTGATGTCACCTCCCTTTTCATCAAAAGCAACAATTTGTGGATTAATCTCGACTCTTTCACTTTCAACATGGGTAGGAGTTCTCAGTAAAGATGTTAGAGTATTTCAATGTTTACCCATTTATTCAGCTAACATATCTCGTGTAACATATTTAGGATTTTGAGTCTGATCCCGATCCATGAATTTGTTTCTACTATGTTTATCATTTGCACTTCCTTGAATTGATTTTTCATGTTTAGCAAGAATTTCAGGAAGAATACTTCTGCCTCTTCCCCGACCTCTGCCCCTACCTTTGGCCCGACCTCTATCCCGACCAACAGGTCGATTTTATAGATTATTTCCATGTGGACTATTGATATGTGTTGATAATTCAACACATAATGCATCAGTTTTACGTCTTTTTAGTCAAAATTAGTTTCCTTTCATTCTCACTTTGAGTCATTTTGATTTATTTCTTTAAACCTTTATTATGGAGCTAAAATATTGTGGTTAACTTGTTGGGACGTAAAGATACAACCTAACGGATAATTTTTGCTAAAACAGCCTGATGCTACAGCATTGCAGTAGCGGCCACCTGATACGTGCACTGTTTTGCGAGGGCTTAACGATTAAGCTGCTTCTTTTTGGATGCTGAATGGAAGACAGCTGGAAGACTTTTTAAATTTGGGATTTTTGAATTAATATGTAATCTTGTACTTAAGATTCCCTTTGCTTATCTTTTGGACATTAACTAGTGGTTAATATTTTTGTTGTGTAGTGCAAAGTCTTGTGTATAAATAGGGGGCTTAGCCTTGTGTTTAAAGACATTCTTTAACATAAATCTAAGATCAAAATCAGCTGTTTTGGGCTGATTTTGAGAGAAACTTTTGAGAAATCTAAAGTTCTTGAGTTTTAAGCTTTCATCTTTTAATTCTTGTCTTTTAATTTCTTGTTTTTTATTTTATGTTCCTTTACATTTATTGTTATTTACTTTCCGTTATTTAATTTCCACAATTTACATTCTCGTCATTTACATTCTCGTCATTTATTTTCTCGTTATTTACTTTACGCAATTTACGTTTATGTCTTTATTTTTCTTGTAATTTACTTTCCGTTATGAGTAGCTAAGCTTTTATAGCTTGGGTGTGAGACGGAAATGTGAGATTTTCAAACCAAACGAAAGTAGCTAAGTGTTTTCGTAAAAGACGTTCCATTGTTTCATTCGAGTTTTTATAAAATTCAAGCACACTTCTTGACGGGTTGATCACTTCGAGAGTGTTAAAGTGCGATGGACTTAGAGATAAGCCATTGATAAGCACGTCAACTTGAATGACATAAGAGGTAGACTTGAGAAAGTTGCCGACAAGGAGACTTGTCATTTATGTTTTTCAAAACTTAAGTCTTGACGGGTTGGTCATTCTTCGAAAGTGTCAAAGTGTGATAGATTTAGAGATGAACTATCAAGAACATGCCAACTCGAATGATGTGGGAATCGACTCGAGAGAGTGATTTTTAACAAAAAAATTGTTTATCCATATATTTTGAAAACACCATCTTATCACTATCTCTGGTCCGGACACCACATAGAGATATGAGTGGAAAGCTATAATATAGTGCAATGGTGAAGTCCAAGAGAAATGCCTTCAAAATAGATGGTGGAACTTAGTTTCGAAACACTGCTTGCTATAACATTCCTATAGCATTGGCTGCTGGAATTTGTGTTTGGGTCTCACCTTAAGTCTTACACCCTTGTTTCTTTTATATATTTTGTATTCTGTTTGGATTCACCTTAAAATCAAACAAAAGTCTTCAAAATCGTCATCTAAAATCATCTCTTTCATTGGACTCTAATCTAACTTTGGCTACAATCTCCGTGGACGATAATCCGGTACTTGTACCACTTTATTACTTGGAAAGACGACGTTGGGCCGTATTGTATAATTGCTTTGTGGCCCAATTTCATTAAGTCTAAAGGTGTGAAATATAACCGACCAAGTTTTTGGCGCCGTTGCTGGGGATTGCTTCGCTAAAGTTTTATTTTGAGTAAATTAAAAGATTTGATTTTTCTTGTACCATTAGAAGTGTTTTTAAAAGTGGTGTATGCCACAGTCACATCGCGGAGAATTTTTCGAATTTCATCCCGACATTGAGAGAACGTTGCTCCATAGGAGGAGGGGTCAAAGAGCATTTTTTGCTCTACTCCCTTCGAACATGGCGTTACCTCCCTCAATCATTCCGGAAATACCAAATTTGGAAAACCAACCGCCAAGTTTTGAACCAATTCCACCATTCCCGAACTTTCAACAAGGACATCCACATCATGATAATGATAATAATTTGGACACAGAATCGGACCATAATGAACAAAGAGCACAAACTCCGAACATCATTATTTTGGTAAATTCTAAAAATGGAAGGATCATGGATTATGCTATTCTAGATTTTGAGCAATTGAATTCCGGGATAGTTAGACCACATATGACCGCTCTCCATTTCGAACTAAAACCGATAATGTTTCACATGTTGCAAACGAATGGCTAATTTGCCGGATTACCTTCGGAGGACCCACACTCGCACTTAAAATCTTTTATGGAAATCACTGATGCTTTTCTGATCCCGTGAGTGTCAAGTGACGCTCTCAGACTCACTTTATTTCCATTTTCATTAAGGGATCGGGCAAAAGCATGGTTTAATTCTTTAACTCCGAGTTTTGTGCCTTCGTAGAGTAACATGGCAGAAAAGTGTCTGCAAAAATATTTCCCACCAACAAGGAACGCTAAGTCCAGGAATGAAATCTGTCTTTTTAAACAAATGGACGATGAGGCTGTTCCTGAAGCGTGGGTAAGGTTCAAAGAGCTGTTGAGAAAATGCCCACACCATGGCATTCCGTATTGTATTCAAATTGAGACGTTTTACAATGGGCTAAATCCCATGGCAAAATAAATGCTCGATGCGACTGCAAGTGGAGCCTTCACAGCTATGACCTATAATGAAGGATATGAAATCCTGGAAAAGATATCAGCAAACAATGGGCACTGGGCCGACCCACGTGCTCAATCACAGAAAAAGACTGCTGGGATACATGATGTAGATGTATATACTGCATTAACAGCTCAGCTTACCTCCATGACCAACATGCTGAAAAATTTAACTTCTAGTCAGGGAGGACAGCAAGCTGCTAATACACCAGTCCCATCAGTCCTATCTATGTAGTGTGTGTGTTATGGTGGGGATCATTCATATGAACATTGTACTCATAATTCTGAATCAGTAAATTATATTCATAACAGAGCTAACCCCTATTCCAACAATTATAATGCCAGTTAGAGACAACACCCGAACTTTTCTTGGAATAGTCCAAGTTTAAATCCACCAGTCCATAAATAACAAAGAACTTCCAATTTCCAACCACAACATCATGGAAACAGTTCTAACTCTCAAACTCACCAACAAAGTTTTCAAACCAAACCTCCTCCACAGATAGAATCATCTTCTCTGGAAGCAATGATTAAAGGACTTTTTGCACATGCACAAGCTCAAAATCAAGCTTTGATTAATCAACAAAGTGCAGCCATCAGGAATTTAGATACTCAAGTCAGTCAACTTGCACTCAACAAGAACAATCGAGCCCTTGGTACCTTGCCCAGTAATACAGAGGTCCCTAGAGACCTAGGTAAGGAACATGTGAAAGTAGTGACCCCTAGGAGTGGGAAGGAGTTGAAAGAAAAAGTATAAAAATATAACGCACCCATTTTGACAAAAGCTGATACTACAGCATTGCTTCCTGCTAAAGAAAGACCGGTCCTACCCTTAGAGAAGCAGACATCGGAGACCACTACTTCTGTCCCCCCTAGATCAGACTACCCATTACTCTTTCTTGAGGATGCTTTAAAAAAGTCAGAAGAAACTGAGGTTTTAGAGATCCCTAAGCTTGATGCTAACATTTCATCTGAACCTCCAAAGGGCACCACAAAGACCCAAGGCATTCAAGACCCATCTTGCTCAACTCATCCAAGCAAGAATGTGATAAAAACCAGTCCCTCCTTATGTTCCTTACTCCCAAAGGTTGAGGAATCAAAAAGAGGAACTGTACTTTAAGAAATTCTTGGATGTGTTTAAAGAATTGCACATCAACATCCCGCTTGTTGAGGCAATTGAGCAAATGCCTAATTATGCCAAGTTTCTGAAGGACATCCTAAGTAAGAAGAAGAAGAAGACTGAATATGAGACTATAGCCCTTACCGAAGGATGTAGTGCACTTTTGACCTATAGCATACCCCCTAAGCTCAAAGATCCACGGAGTTTTACCATTCCTTGTTCAATAGGAGGGAAGGAGATAGGGAATGCCCTATGTGACTTAGGAGCTAGTATCAACCTTATGCCCTTGTCGGTTTTCAACACCTTAGGCATAGGAGAGGCTAGACCTACAACAGTCACACTCCAATTGGCCAACAAGTCCATAGCATACCCTAAGGGGAAGATTGAAGATGTGTTGGTGCAAGTTGACAAGTTTATATTTCCGGCAGACTTTATCATTCTAGACTTTTAGGCAGATAAGGACATTCCCATTATTTTAGGAAGACCATTTCTAGCCACCGGAAGAACTTTGATAGATGTCCAAAAAGGAGAGTTGACTATGAGACTCCAAGACCAAAAAGTCACATTTAATGTCTTCAACTCTCTAAAGTACCCTGATTACTTGGAAGAGTGTTCAAGAATATCTAAGATAGAGGAAATGTGCTTTGAAGAAGGAATTCAGAAGAACTTTAAGTTGGAAAAGGAGTGTGATGAGGAAATAGAAGAGTGTGTTGAGAAAATAGAGGAAATAGGAAATGATGTTGTCCCAGTGAATGCTGTAGCATTTGAGTTGCTAGAAAACTGTGAGCAAAAAGACTTTACCTCGTCCATTATATCACCACCTGACTTGGAGTTGAAGCAACTCCCATCCCATCTCAAATATGCTTTTCTAGGAGAAGAAGGCAAATTTCTTGTCATCATCTCATCTACCCTAGACTTGCATCAAGAAAAGAAACTTGTGGACATGTTGAAATTGCACAAAAAGGCCTTAGGATGGACCATTGCTGACCTTAAAAAGATTAGTCCCTCCATTTGTCAACATAAGATCATCTTAGAGGATAAGACTTTCACATCCATAGAACCTCAACGAAGGCTGAATCCTGTCATGAAAGAGGTAGTCAAAAAGGAAATTTTGAAATGGTTAGACNTAGAGGATAAGACTTTCACATCCATAGAACCTCAACGAAGGCTGAATCCTGTCATGAAAGAGGTAGTCAAAAAGGAAATTTTGAAATGGTTAGACGTTGGAATTATTTTCCCGATAGCTAGTAGTTCTTGGGTTAGCCCAGTCTAGTGTGTTCCAAAAAAGGGAGGGTTCACAGTCATCACAAATGATAAAAATGAACTTATACCCACTAGAGTTGTATCCTGTTGGAGAATATGCATGGACTATAGGAGACTAAACAAGGCTACTCAAAAGGACCATTTTCCACTACCTTTCATTGACCAAATATTGGACAGGTTAGCCGAAAAAGAGTACTACTGTTTCTTGGATGGTTATTTAGGGTACAATCAAATAGCCATTTCTCCCCAAGACCAAGAGAAAACCACCTTTATTTGTCCTTTTGGCACCTTTGCTTTCAGAAGAATACCATTTGGATTATGTAATGCTCCTGCCACCTTTCAGAGGTGTATGATGTCCATATTTTCAGATATGCTTGAAAAATCCATTGAAATATTTATGGATGATTTTTCTGTATATAAGTCATTATTTGACAACTGTTTGGAAAATTTGAAAAAGAGTTTGGAAAGGTGTGAGAAAACAGATTTGGTCCTCAATTGGGAGAAATGTCACTTCATGGTCAAGGAAGGAATTGTTCTTGGGTACTTCATTTCAAAAAGAGGGGTTGAGGTAGATAAAGCAAAACTCAAAGTTATTGAAAAACTACCTGAACCTACCACTGTTAAGGGAATTTGAAGCTTTTTGGGTCATGCCAGATTTTATAAAAGGTTTATCAAAGATTTTTCAAAAATTTCAAAACCTATCTGTTTACTCTTACAGCATGACCAAAAATTTGATCTTAATGACGAGTGCAAAAATGCATTCAAAACTTTAAAAAACCTTTAGTTACCGCACCAGTGGTAGTGGCCCCTGATTGGAACAAACCTTTCGAGATTATGTGTGACGCGAGTGATTGGGAGGTAGGTGTTGTGTTAGGACAAAGGAAGGAAAAGGTGTTTCATTCAATTTATTATGCAAGTAAGATTTTGAATGAGGCACAAATTAATTACACTACAACTGAGAAGGAATTATTGGCCATAGTTTTTGCTTTTGAGAGATTTAGGTCCTACTTGATAGGAACAAAGGTAATTGTGCATACCGATCACGCGGCCATCAAGTACTTGATCTCAAAGAAAGATGCAAAACCTAAGTTAATAAGATGGGTGCTTTTATTGCAAGAATTTGACTTAGAGATACTTGATAGACAGTGAGTAGAGAATCAAGTAGCGGACCATTTGTCTAGGTTGGAAGAACCTGAGATAGGAGGAATGGACATTAGTGATACTTTTCCGGATGAAAAAATCGTCATGATTGACCAACCAAAAACACCATGGTTTGCGGATTTAGCAAAATTCTTGGTATGTGGAATAAAACCCTCTGATTACACAGGCGACATGTTAAAAAAATTCTTTCATGATGCTAAATCTTATTTGTGGGATGACCCGTTTTTGTTTAGACTTGGTGCAGATCAGATTTTAAGAAGATGCGTGCCTGAATCTGAAGTGGCAGCAATCCTACAGCATTGCCATCATGCACCATACGGAGGCCATTTTGGAGGCCAAAGGACTACAACCAAGGTTCTACAATCTGGTTTTTATTGGCCAACCATTTTTAAAGACTCCCACAATTTTGCATAGAGGTGCAACGAATGTCAAAGGAGTGGCTCCATTTCCAAGAGAAATGAAATGCCATTAAATGGGATACTCGAAGTTGAATTATTTGATGTATGGGGAATAGACTTTATGGGTCCTTTCCCTCCATCAAATAATTGCCAATACATACTTGTGGCTATTGACTACGTATCCAAATTGGTGGAAGCCATGGTATGTGTGTCCAATGATGCCAAAACTGTGGTTAAGTTCTTCCAAAAATAAATTTTCACACGGTTTGGTACCCCTAGAGCACTAATTAGTGACGAGGGTACCCACTTTGTGAACAATTTATTAAAAGGAGTTCTTGAAAAATACAATATTAACCATAGAATTGCCACGACTTATCACCCACAGACTAATGGTTTGGCAGAGCTCACCAATAGAGAAATTAAAGGCATTTTGGAAAAAGTGGTCAAACCCAATAGAAAGGACTGGCCATTTAAGCTAGACGATGCTTTATGGGCATACAAAACTACTTTCAAAACACCAATAGGTATGTCGCCATATAAGCTAGTATATGGAAAAGTCTGCCATCTACCTCTAGAACTTGAGCACAAAGCATATTGGGCTATCAAAGAGCTAAATATGTCTTTGGATGAAGCCGGAAAGAAAAAAAAGTTACAACTGTGTGAAATGGAGGAACAAAGACAAATGTCTTATGAGAATTCCAAGATTTTTAAGGAAGAGACAAAACAATGGCATGATAACAGAATCCAACACCGATAGTTGAAAGAAGGACAAAAAGTCCTCTTGTTTAGCTCTAGGTTGAAACTATTCCCGGGAAAGCTCAAGTCTAGGTGGTTTGGACCCTTTTCATTAATAAGGTTTACTCTTATGGAGCGCTTGACCTGATTAAACTGGAAGACAACACGGTGTTTAAAGTGAATGGGCAACGAGTTAAAGCATTTCATGATGCTGTAGCATTCCCAGAGCATTGCTCTGAGAATTGGGCCACACTTTAAATAAATGTGTTTTGTGGACTTTTCAAAGTCCAATAGTGTTTGTAAATATGTTTCCTTTATATATATATATATATATATATATATATTAGGGCAGTTATGTTTTATAAGTTTGTTAATGTGCAGGTTAATTTTGAAAAAGTTGTGAGAAAAGTTGATGCTTTGCTGATGCTGTAGCATTCTTGTCCAGATTTCACATATGAAGTTAGGTGAGAAATTTCAAAAAATCAAGGAAAATACAGTGACATTAGCAGCCGCCTGGAAAATCAGAAAATAATTTTGTTAGCTTATTCTTTTCAGTTTTTGTCTCCCATGCAAACACTACCCACTCCCTCCATAATGATAAGCCTCTCTAACCTCCAAATAACCACTTTATCCACTGGTTTTTCACTTAACCGTCAATTTTCCAAAAGAAAAGAAAAGAGAGGAGACTTAATTGAGAAGAGACCCTTCATCTTCTCAAGAACCATCATCACCGTCGCCTCTCATCATCGCCGACCTCTCCATCAACCATCTCTTCTCCTTTAGTCACTTACACTCAAAGATCATCCTCATTTCATCATCTTTTCTAGCCTACACTACTATTTTATTGCAAAATCATGGCCCGAATGAAGAGGCCAGTCATCCGAGACCCACCACCACCACCGGTGCGAAGGAGTAACCGCCGACGAGCCGCGGCTTCATCTTTGCGACGTACAAGCGAGCCCGAGTGGGTGGACCTCGTAGCCAACAACCCATCATCGCCTCCCCCGTCTTCACCATCACCGCCTAGACCACGGTTGGTTACGCCACTCAACGCCGATTCTTCGCCTAGGGCTAAGCGAACGACGAGGTGACCGTCGTCTTCGCCACCAGTCGCCGAATCTCTACCCACATCTTTGCCACCAACCGTCGAAGCTCCTCCATCCTCACCACCTGCTGTCACCGACACCCGTGCTCATACCCCACCCATTTCTTCGGCAATTGAAAACCCTAACTTGGGTAGTGAGGTAACCACTTTTTCGAGCCCTAATTTGTTGGTAGAAGGACTCACTGCCTCTGACTCCTCTGAGGAGGAAGAGGATTATATGCAACTATCAACACCATCCCCCACTAATCTAAATGACACAAAAGTTTATCTTTTGACTTGGGGTGATCAACACCACCACATTCATGAACCTACGACTGTGGCCGATTCTGCTCCTCACACTATTGAGGAAGAATATGTTGAGTTTGATCATGGTACACAACATGTTGGGGAGGAAAACATTGAGTCCCCAACAATAGAAATGGATTTGGAAGCCGATTTAAGGGGTATAACCACTATACCCACAAAGAAAAGGAAGGGATTAGGGAGAATCTTTGCAACCAAGTCCAAGGCTGTGGATAAACAGCCTCCTAGAAAGAGGGCCAAATGGACACCTGCACCTTCTGTTCAATTAAGGCACATAGCCTTTGTGCCACGAAAATCATCCCAAAAAGGATCATCGAGGCAGTCCGAGACAGCCGGTCCATCTGGGGTAAAATCCAAGCCCAAGCCCAAAACCATTACGAGGCCCCAGATGCCTTTCGATAGGTTCAGTTCAGAAGAGGCACGAGAAATGTTTGACAAGTTCCAAAATAAGAAAGTGTTGCCAGACAAGGGATTTGATCAAAGGAGCATTGAGGAATTTGGTTTTATACGGGAGGTGATGGACAAGCACGGTTGGCAAGCATCATGTGAGGTAAAAAATTCTTTTAACTTGACGTTGATTAAAGAATTTTATGCGGAGGCGTGTGTTTATAGTACTACCAAGCTCAAAGTAAGGGGTGTTAGGGTAAGCTTTTCGGCTAAGGCTATAAACAAACTTTTAGACCTATCACCCCCGACTAAAACTGAGTATGGTACCCTCTCTCAAAAGGCTTCCCAAGCTAAATTAGAGGAGATTGGTAGAGAGTTAGGAAAGCCCGGAGCCACATGGGACTCCTACAACAATTACATGCTAAAAACTTATAGGGCTTCTAACCTGACACCCGACGCGAATGTGTGGATGAAATTTATTCGACAATCTCTCCACCCGACAACTCACGATAGCTCCATTTCGGTTGAGAGAGTCATTTTACTGTATTGTGTGGTCATGGGAAAGTCAATAGATGTGGGGGAAGTTATTGAAAAGGCCATCCTCTATTGTTCAAGGAGGAATCAAGGGAAATTATTTTTCCCAGGCCTACTTAACAAACTGTTGTTGCAAGCTGGGGTCCCACATTATACAGATGATTAGTGATCAAGGAGAGTAAAGAGAAGTAGTCAATTGATATGAAGGAAAAATCACGGCTAAAAGAGAGAGGTGACCGAGGAAGGGAGCATACGGGGATGACAAGGGTCATGGAAGACTTGTTCGCACAAGGCAGCAATCTGATGAACTATTTGATGGACCACCGGGCTGAAATAGAGATTGATGGGATGCAAGCTGAGTTGATAGAGTAGTTAAAGGCAGGTGAAAGAAAGACAAAGAAGAGGTTTCTGAAGTTAAAAAAGGAGTTGGGAGAGAGAGTTGGTGGTAAGATCAAGAGGCTGCAAAAGAGAATGAAGCAATACAAGGCGGAGAATGAAAGGCTGAAGGCTGAGATCAACGCGGGCACAACAGCCGCGGCTGTCCGGAGCACACGGCCAACTCCTTTGGAGTAGGGCAGGTTCTACCACGTACTTTAGTCTCCATATTTTATTTCTTTGAGTCGAGAATAGTCTTTAATAATTTTGTCTTAATTTTTATGCATGATCACTTGAATTGAGTTATGTTACACATGAGATCATAGCCTGAATAATTCTTCGAATTACTTGTCATTCAACCAAGTCACTTTGTTCAGACTAGAACTAGCAAACCACTTTTTGGGAAAACACTTTGATCACACAATTCACAATAGGAAAATGATATAGGCCTTCTTTTCTATACTCATATTAAGCCACTTGCACCCTTTCAAGCACTATCTACCCCATAAAGCTCCAATAAGGACATTGTCAAATTTAAGTTTGGAGGAGGAGTTTATATAAGGACATAAAGTCAATACCAAAGAGCAAAGCTCTAATTTGACTCTTTATCATAAAAGGGTTTGGAAAAACACAAATAAAAGTCCCATAGGGGCTATGTGTTTCAAAATAGCACAATAAAAAGATCCATAGGGACTATGTGCACACTCCAATCAAAAGAGGCCAAAGAGCCCAAATTTTGAAAAATTCATATGTGAAGTATAAAAGGAAAAAGGCTATTGAGAGAAAAGATACGCCAAAGAGAGTAAACCCTTTTGTTATAAACGGGTTTCAGAAGACCTGGGTCAAGGTAAATTTTACGTGATTATTTGATAAATTATATGATGGTATGCGTGAATGTGGCAACAATACATGATACATGAAATAAGTGCATACATGTTTGGATAATAT
>NC_037529.1:59086964-59090571 GCF_001531365.2 Cynara cardunculus var. scolymus | reverse complement strand
TATTTTTCTAAGTATGGGATTTTGAACAAGAGGCCCGATGGACCTAAACAGGATGCGATTCTTTTATTATTCTTCATTATGTTGAGAGATTTTTCATAAATGTTTTGGTGATCTCACCCTGCATAGCATAAAAAAAGAAATCTCACTAGACTTTTGTCTAACCCTAATTTTATGTTTTAAAATATGTGTGCAGGTAATACCAGTTATAATATCAATAAGGGAAAAAGCATTATATGATTACTTCCCTTATGTGCTTAAATGTTGAAGACCATATCTAGATGTGTTTTAGAGGAGAGCAATGCTAGTTTACAAATGCATGTATTTTGGAATTTTTAAGTTATGAAATTTGTATCATAAACCTGTAGCACAGACTCTTGTAATTTTGGACCTATGTGGGAATCTATGTATTCTATGAATGAATTCTATGTAATATGCAATGTGTGGAGATTAGGGTGTCACAGATTGGTATCAGAGCCTAAGTTTTAGGGATTTAGGTGATCAATTACATGATGATGCCTAGACTTAAACTATTCTATTGCATATTAGGGTCCCGGACATAGTTAGAACCTTTGAAATAAATATGATAAGTTAAGAGATCAGTGTATAAGGTACATTCGGATTACATCTGGCCAACATAACCTTGAATCTACAGGTACATATCTGAACTTGGACACTTTATTGTATTTGGGAATGTGAAAATGTGTTATTTAATCATGAAATCTACAGATGACAAATCACTCCAGAAGATCACCAAGACTAGCCCATCCTGATCTTAGTGAGGCAGAAAATTCTCCCATTGAAGCCCCTATTAATACCTCACGAGGTAGAGGCAGAGGAAGAGGGAGAAATCAAACGAGGGAAAGAAATTATCAATCACAAGGTTATGTTAAGCAAGCAGAATCTAACTCTGGGAATAACAATCCGGAACCAACACCACAGCCAGAATTTGTAACTAGAGATATGTTGGCTGAAGAAATGGGAAAGTTAAGAGAAACCTTAACATCAATATTAAGAATGCCTTTGAGGGTGGAAACAGAGCGAGTAGAGATAAATTCTTCCATACCAACACCAAGCACATGAGGAGGGGATATTAAAATGTTTCTGGCATGCAAACCACCAGCTTTTTCGGGTGAGCGAGATCCAACTAAAGCTATATGTTGGATAAAAGAGATTGAATCAGTATTCAATACCATACGTTGTCCAAAAGCCGACAAAGTTAGGTTTGCTGTATCAGTTCTAAAGTCTAATGCTTTGTATTGGTGGGAAATAGAATCTCTTGGAAGGATGGATGTTTTGAAAACCTTGTCATGGGCAGAATTTGTGAATAGATTCAAAGAACAATTTTGTCCCAAGGCTGCAGTTAGACAAATGGAAGATGATTTCTTGAAGTTGGAACAAAGCTCTGGATCAGTTAGAGAATACACAGAAAAATTCATAGAGTATTCTAGATTTGTTGAGCATTACATATCCACAGAAGCTAGAAAAGTTGAGAGATATATCTAGGGTTTGAAACCCTCAATTAGAGAATTTGTTATAGCAATGAACCCTACCACTTTTCCATTGGATGTCGATGTAGCTAAAGTCACATAAAGAAACAAAAATAGAAACGATGAAGAAAAACAAATGAAAAGAGGAAGTGGGAAGGATCTTCAACAGGATATCGAGGATCCAAGTCCTTTAAGTTCAACAAGAAACCAATGCAGAGGTCGATGGTGAAGGTTTGTCCTATGTGTCGACAATATCATCAAGGAGAATGCAAACCAGAACCGATGAAATGCTTCAATTATGGTGAGATTGGACATTCATCAAGATTYTGTCCGATGAATAAAAGATGTTTCAACTGCAATTCACCGGATCATTTTAAASACAAATGCCCACAGCTCAAAAATCCACAACTAAGTTTGGGAAATAGTACAACGGGTACTCGAGGGAGACCAAATATGAATAGAGGAAGGCTAGGAAGGGCGCAAGGACGATCCTTCCAAATGACTAAAAATGAGGAAGAGGCAGTTCCAGACATGGTAACAGGTACTTATTCCATCAACTCCGTATATGCTAAAGTGCTATTTGATTCGGGTGCGCACTTTTCATTCGTATCCCCTACTTTTGCTGAAATTGCATGTTTAATTTCTATGCCACTTGACAAAACGTTGGTGGTTGACACCGCTAATAGTCAAAAAATTGTTGCTTATGTGTTCGATAAATATACCATTTCCATCGAGGGTTGTGAGTTGCCTATTCAATTATTCCCTATGCCGATGAAGGAATTCGATGTAGTGGTGGGTATGGATTGGTTAGCCAAAAATCAGGCAGCTATTTTATGTAACCAAAAGAAGATTGAAATTAAGTTGCCAGGCAGAGGAACAGTCATCATAGATAGTGATCATCGGGATTATAATACCAGTCTTCTCTCCATATTGAAAGCTCGTAAGTGTATACATAAGAAATGTCAAGGGTTTTTGGCTTGTGCTATCGATGCAAACAGAGAAGAGAAAGAATCAGAACAGATCCCAATTGTCAAAGAATACCCAAAAGTCTTTCCCAAGGACTTGTCTGGTCTTCCACCAGACAAAGCCATCGAGTTTAAAATTGACCTGATATCCGGGGCAGCACCAGTAGCCAAAACACCATACAGATTAGCCTCATCAGAGTTGAAAGAATTGGTGACTCAATTGAAGGATTTACTTGACAATGATTTTGTTAAACCAAGTACTTCACCTTGGGGAGCTCCGGTTCTATTTGTTAAAAAGAAGGACGGGTCAATGAGAATATGTATAGATTATCGGGAGCTTAACAAAATGACAGTTAAGAATAAATATCCATTACCTAGGATTGATGATTTATTTGATCAATTAGTTGGGGCCAGTTACTTCTCAAAGATTGATCTGCGATCCGGATATCATCAACTTAAAGTCAGAGAAGAAGATGTTCCTAAAACTGCGTTCAGAATAAGATATAAACATCATGAATTTTTAGTGATGCCTTTTGGCCTAACCAATGCACCAGCAGCCTTCATGGACCTGATGAACAGGGTGTGCAATGAATATCTTGATAAGTTTGTTATTGTATTCATCGATAATATTTTGATATACTCCAAATCAGAAGCAGAACATGCAGAACATCTTCACCTGATTCTGAGTCTCTCGAGGAAAGAAAAGTTGTATGCCAAGTTATCAAAATGTGAATTTTGGTTAAAGGAAGTCCAATTCCTTGGCCATGTTGTGTCACAAGAAGGAATCAAAGTGGATCCATCAAAAATCGAAGCAGTAGAAAAATGGGATACACCAAGAAATCCTTCAGAAGTCAGAAGTTTTCTAGGCTTGCCCGGTTATTATCGCAAATTTATTCAAGATTTTTCAAAAATAGCGGTACCTCTGAGCAAGTTGACTCAAAAAGACATTTAGTTTCATTGGGCCGAAGAACAAAGAAGAGCCTTTCAAACCTTGAAAGATCGCTTGTGTAGCGCACCAGTTCTATCTCTACCCGATGGAACAGAAGACTTCATTGTTTATAGTGATGCATCGAAGCTTGGCTTAGGCTGTATTTTGATGCAAAGGGGAAAGGTAATCGCATATGCATCACGACAATTGAAAGATCATGAGAAGCA
>NC_037529.1:59074777-59083364 GCF_001531365.2 Cynara cardunculus var. scolymus | reverse complement strand
GTTTTGGTGATCTCACCCTGCATAGCATGAAAAAGGGAATCTCACTAGACTTTTGTCTAACCCTCATTTTATGTTTTAAAATATGTGTGCATGTAATACCAGTTATAATTTATGTAACACCCTAAACTTTCAACACATTAAAAGGTAATTTAAGACGAAAATACTTAACGAGAGCCAGGATCTTTATATAAAATTTAACCTACAAAAGTAATAGTATAGCGATTACAATTCCGCTAAAGAGAAGATAAATAACAACCTACATATCTAGATTTTTCTTTTCTAGATTAAAGACAGGTATCTCTCTCAATCTCCAAAAAGTCGTAACATCAAGGCGCAACGCTCGAAAGTAACAAGCCTATAAATACAAAAGAGTCTTTCACGAAMCAACGCCCCTCTCAACCCTTTAGAGTCCCACCGCTAAAGGAACCTAACAAGTAAATATAACAAGAAAGAGAGAGGGTTAGGYTTACGCCTAGTGAGTCCAAAACAAAGAGTTTACGTAAACATAAAGGAACATATATAAAAATGTACATGCAAATAGTTGACGTAACTTTAAATAGGAATAGAGACAAYAAGACCGGAATAACTCATAGTGGGACAATAAAACATCCGAAGATGACGGGGGAGACCCGATTTACCGTTGATTATGACAGACACAAAGTAAGTCATAGATCCACGTTATAGAGCATCACTTATCGGTATAAACCTTCGACATCAACCTAATCCAGTCATTTAGTCGAGCGTGATCATAAGCTCTTTACCTCGGTAATTACATAATAATCACAAYGCCTAYTACCGAGTGAAAGTGAGAGGATGATTTGGTGATTACRTAATAATCACAATGCCTATCACCAACTTACACCATCCTTCCCACGAATAGTATAAAACGATATACATGCACTATATAAATATAAATAAAGACGTAGTATCGCACGATATTTATATATATAGAGAATGAGCCATAAATAAAACGTGGGAGTGTCAAGACATCCAAATATGACGGGGGAGACCCGATTTACCATTAATAATGACGGAACACAAAGTAATTCATAGATTAACGTTATAGAGCATCACTTACAGGTATAAAAACCATCGACATCAACCTAAACCCAGTCATTTAGTCGAGCGTGATCATAAGCTCTTTACCTCGGTAATTACATAATAATCACAATGCCTATTACCGAGTGAAAGTGAGAGGACGATTTGGTGATTACATAATAATCACAATGCCTATCACCAACTTATACCATCCTTCACACAAACATAATAAAACGACTATTGGTGCTTATAAACTCATTACATAATAGTGATATACTTAAATTCGGTACCTTAAGCATATTTTAGGATTTAATATATTCTTTGTCTCCCACTATGTTGAAATCCATTATTATGTCTCCCACTATTTTACTTTATTCCTCTTCTTTTCTTTGGTGGACTTTCTTACGGATTGTCTCCTCCTTTAGAGGAATCTTTTATTTGCTTTCCDTTCCTATTTTTCCTATTTATTTCCTTGTATTTTGTTTGATGCATTCAAGAGAAAATTCCAATTCTGTTCATCCTTCTTAATTTCTTCACATATTGGTACCTATTCATCCGTAAGATATTGCATGTGTCCTTAACCAAATGGAAAATCCCCATTTTGCCAAATAAAGAGCTTCAAACGAAGAACGTAGGGAATTTTGGAGTTTTATGGCCAATGATATTTTGAATGAATATTTTACCAAGCAAGCAAACGCCTAGAGGCAAGGTATAAGACAAGCATAACCCATAATTTCGATTAATATAAAGCTTCTAAAARATAAGGGGTTGGATGAACTCACCACTAACACTTAATAAAAGAATTGACCTCCAAGTCCATACTACTTAACACGTATAAAAGTTATTTAAAGTAGTAACCCGAGCCTAAGGATGTAAAAYGTAAAACCTCAAAGATAATCTCAAATGATTTTCTAAGGTAGTGCAACACCACCTACAAAYCGAGTGTAACTCTACGAACAATTTATATTGGTTCCTACGGTTTTTAGACGGTTCGTAATCGGTCCTCATCTTTCAAATAAAATTTGGGCCTTTGATAGACCAAGCCACAATCATCCACGGTCTCTAAATTGTGACCCAAGTCTATAAATCGTCCTAAGGTAAWAAGATCTAAGCATTAAGAGTGTCGACACATATGACATATAACAATTTAAATAAAATAAGATGACCATATAGTATGAACTCACCTACTAGGATTTAAAGGAAATTCCGGGCTCCGGAATTAACAATAGACGGTAGGAACTCGAGGCGGTAAGGTGGCACTTCTGCTTCAAGAAGAATAGCAGCTGCGGAACTGGGCAGGACGACGGAAACAGCACAGCACGTGTGCTGTTCGGTTCCGGCAGAAAAGCACGCAGCAGCTCCTTTCCTTGCTGCTGCTGCTGTTGTTGAACGAGTAAAACGCAGGCGGTTTGCTTCATGCTGCTGCTGTCGTTGGACGAGAAAGACTCGGGTAGATCGCTTCCTGCTGCTGCTGGCTATATGCTTGCTGCTGAGAAGGCTGGGGAAACAGCAAACGAGCGCAGCCGCTCGCTGCTGCTATCGTGAAGGCTGGTCGAAGCTCCGGCGAGTGGCGGTCCGTCCTCACTTCTCCAAACAGCCGGTTCCAAGTGGGTTCACTCCAATACACCGCCAACGGAAGGGTTTTCTCTTCTCTCTTAAGGTCCAAATCAAAATCCCTCTCTTAGCTCTCCTCCCTCACAAGAACCTAGACCCAAAATCTAAAATGGAAAGAAAGAAACYACCAGGGGAAGAGTGCACTATCAAGCTATCAGGGTATGGTACCAAGGTTGTAGGTAGACCCCCCCCCCCACTCTGCAGAAAATCAAGAGGAGATCTCCCCAACAAATAAACAATAATGAAATCTATAAAAAAACATATCCTTATCAAAGGAAGGCCTAAGAGACCTACAAGATGGGGTAGGCTAAAAGAAGAAAAGAAAATAAATAAATAAATAAGTAAATAAATAAAATACCTTAACATGGAATAGGGGAAGAATTTCGGGTGTTACAATTTCAATAAGGGAAAAAGCATTATATGATTACTTCCCTTATGTGCTTAAATGTTGATGATCATATCTAGATGTGTTTTGGAGGAGAGCAATGCTAGTTTACAAATGCATGTATTTTGGAATTTTTAAGTTATGAAATTTGTATCATAAACCTGTAGCACAGACTCTTGTAATTTTGGACCTATCTGGGAATCTATGTATTCTATGAATAAATTCTATGTAATATGCAATGTGTGGAGATTGGGGTGTCACACCTTTAAGCCCTATTGATCCTATATATGTGATTGTGTTTGAACTTAATAAAGAAAAGGGAATGCTAGCCTATAGTTCACATAAAATGACTTGGTTTCGAATAACTCATCTTGGATTTATGAAAGGCTATGAACCTCGTGTTGGGTATAACTCTTGTTGGGTTGGCACTTAATGCCTTGATCATGCAAATTTTTGTATAAATTGAGTCTTTTTAATTGTCTTTTGGTTGCTTGGGGACAAGCAACGGTTTAAGTTTGGGGGTGTGATATGTGTTGATATGTCAACACATAATGCATCCGTTTTACGTCTTTTTAGTCAAAATTAGTTTCTTTTCATTCCCACTTTGAGTCATTTTGATTTATTTCTTTATACCTTTATTATGGAGCTAAAATATTGTGGTTAACTTGTTGGGACGTAAAGATATAACCTAACGGATAATTTTTTGCTATAACAGCCTGATGCTATAGCATTGCAGCAGCGGCCAGCTGATACGTGCACGGTTTTGTGAGGGCTTAACGATTAAGCTGCTGTCTTTTGGATGCTGAATGGAAGACAGCTGGAATACAGCTGGAAGACTTTTTAAATCTGGGATTTTTGAATTTATATGTAATCTTGTACTTAAGATTCCCTTTGCTTATTTTTTGACATTAACTAGTGGTTAATATTTTTGTTGTGTAGTGCAAAGCCTTGTGTATAAATAGGGGGCTTAGCCTTGTGTTTAGAGACACTCTTTAACATACATCTAATATCAAAATCAGCTAGTTAGGACTGATTTTGGGAGAAACTTTTGAGAAATCTAAAATTCTTGAGTTTTAAGCTTTCATCTTTTGATTCTTGTCTTTTAATTTCTTGTTCTTTATTTTATGTTACTTTACATTTATTGTTATTTACTTTCCGTTATTTAGTTTCCACAATTTACATTCTCGTCATTTACATTCCCGTYATTTATTTTCTCGTTATTTACTTTACGCAATTTACATTTATGTCTTTATTTTCCGTCATTTATTTTTCTTGTAATTTACTTTCCGTTATGAGTAGCTAACCTTTTATAACTTGGGTGTGAGATGGAAACGTGAGATTTTCAAACCAAACGAAAGTAGCTAATTGTTTTCGTAAACGACGTTCCATTGTTTCATTCGAGTTTTTATAAAAACCAAGCACACTTCTTGATGGGTTGATCACTTCGAAAGTGTTAAAATGCGATGGACCTATAAATAAGCCATTGATAAGCACGTCAACTTGAATGTCATAAGAGGTAGACTTGAGAAAGTTGCCGACAAGGAGACTTATCATTTATGTTTTTCAAAACTTAACTCCCGACGGGTTGGTCACTCTTCGAAAGTGTCAAAGTGTGATAGATTCATATATGAACTATCAAGAACATGCCAACTCGAATGATATGGGAATCGACTCGAGAGAGTTATTTTTAACAAAGAAATTTGTTTATCCATATATTTTGAAAACATCATCTTGTCACTATCCCTGGTTCGGACACCACATAGAGATATGGGTGGAAAGCTATAATATAGTGCAATGGTGAAGTCCGAGAGGAATGCCTTCAAAATAGATGGTGGAACTTAGTTTCGAAACACTGCTTGCTATATCATTCCTATAGCATTGGCTGCTGGAATTTGTGTTTGGGTCTCACCTTAAGTCTTACACCCTTGCTTCTTTTATATATTATGTATTCTGTTTGGATTCACCTTAAAATCAAACAAAAGTCTTCAAAATCGTCATCTGAAATCATCTATTTCTTTGGACTCTAATCTAACTTTGGCTACAATCATTGTGGACGATAATCCGGTACTTGTACCACTTTATTACTTGGAAAGACGACGTTGGGCCGTATTGTATACTTGCTTTGTGGCCCAGTTTCATTAAGTCTAAAGGTGTGAAATATAACCGACCAACTATCCCTTCCATCGGGGGTAATCAATGCAATTATTTCAGATCTTTGAGAATTACTTGCCATCTGATAATTCACAAGGATATATCATACATATAATAACATTCCCAAATAAAAATAAGCTATTCAAGTACAAATATGTACCTGTAAACTCAGGATTACATTGGCCAGTTGTAATTTGAATTTACCTTACATATCGTTTTTTTAACCCATTATATTTATTTCCAAAGGTTCTATAGATGGTAAGGACACTTAATTATGCAAATAATATATAGTTTAAGTCTAGGCATCAAACCGAATACCTAAATCTCTTAAATTCATGCCCTAATACCAAACTTTGTAACATCCATCCCGTATTTGCATAAAACAGACATATTTCATACAACATGAAATACAAATAACACACACTGATCCTAAATATACACATTGTTACTTGTAAAAGTAAGTATAAAACTTTTCTCACAAATTACATGACTTTGAATATAACAAATTCTCAGTTCATGTACTTCACAACTTCCAGAAAATTCACGTTCATCATACAGACAGATATGAAGTTATAACACTTCAATTTACATATTTCCTTTCCCTTTACCTTCTAGATGTAACCAACTTGTAATGCACATTTTTGAAAACAAAACAACAGTTAGACCATAAGGTCTTGTGAGTAATCTCTTGATACCTATTATAGGTTGAAAATTACCAAACTAATTTTGGAAAGCCAATCTTTGAAAAATCAACAAGTGAGCAACAATTATTGCATCAAACCTTAATTTGTCGCACCATATAGATGAGACAACCAAACTCCTCGCATCACAAGGATGAGATAATCCCATTTAATCACATCAAGCAGATGCGATCACACCATCTTGTCACATCAAATAGTTGCGATAAATACAACTCATCGCATCAAGCACATGCGATAAACACAACTCAACGCACCAAGAAGATGCGATAAACCTCAGTTGTCGCACCACACTTATGTGATAACTTATTTTGTCGCATCACAGATGCTAGAAAACCAACTCATCGCATCATACTGATGCGATAACATCAAATCTTATGATCAAAATCTCATTTTTAACAAACCGTTATGTATGTCACCCTTATCCCAATATACACCTCTTCTGATTATGCCACCCTAATTTCAAAATATATACTTCTCCTGATTATGTCACTCTTATTTCAAAATATACACCTTTCCTGATTATGCCACCCTTATTCCAGAAAATTGATATTACAATAACAAAAAACCAATTATGCTAACAAAGAACAAATAGTTATGTCCAAAAACACCCAAATTCAGAACCATACGGTTCCTTATTAAAACATTTAAAATAATGCTTTTGAAATAAGAACTCACCTTGAATCACAAATAGATGAAAGACTTTAAATCAACAACTTCAGATAATAAACACGTAATTTCTTCTTCCTCTTCTTCTGCTTGCTCGAACCCAGGAACAAAAGCTCCACCAACTTTTCTTACTCTTATCTCCAAGTAGTGAGAAAATGAAAAGAGGAAAAAGAACTATAATATATATATACATATATATATACATATATATATATATATATTTCTTCATGAGGTGGTGTAAGGATTAAAAGATTTTAAATCAACTTTTTTAAAACACACCCCTCAACTTTCAAATCAATTTCAAGAACAACCCTAAACTTCCAAACTAATAAACCCGATTATAACAAGTTGTACCATACTACATCCTCAGAAATCTTTCATTCTCCCTTATCTTTGTTGGAACTTCCAGACTTTCCTATTTCCTTGGAAACCACCCTCATTTTCTTGTCTATCCCACCTTTTGGTTTGATTATCATTAAGTGTTTTGGTTTGGATAATTCCAACTTGGAATTTGTACTTCTCTTAGCAATTTTAGGTATGTCGTAAAGCTATATGATATTTTTATCTAAACCTTTCATATTATAGTTCTGAACAAACTGACCATATGATTTAGGTAGGGAATTGAGAACCAAAACGATTACCATTTCCTTTTTCATTAGGAAGCCAATACGGGCCAATCGATCAATACACCCTTTTGTTTTCAAAATGTAGGTTCTAACTGACGAGCCCTCAGTCATTTTACAAGCAAGCATTACTTTGACTTTATCAAACCTCTCATGCCTAGTTTGTAATTGAGACATCAACTTCAATGAGGATATCATATTGTAGGTATTCATGTATTCATGATCCCGCAATAACTCGAAAGTCATAAAGGCTAACATCAGGCAGCCGACTTACAGTGAGTCATTGACATAATTATCATAAGTAGCTTAGACTCCAGTTGAAGCAGTTCTAGCAGGAGTGCTTGGAGGAGGTTTCTCTATAACATAAAACTTCTTTTCATGCCTAAGAACTACCCTTAGAAAGTGAAACCATTCAATGAAGTTCATCCTTTTAAATTCTTCTTTATGAAGGATTAACCATAGCGTAAATTGGGATAAGTTTGAGAAGTTAGTAGACATCTACAAAATTCAGTTCAATTTTAGTAACTTTGAACTCTCAAATTGAATAATTAACCTCTAAAAAATACTTTAATTTGAGCTAAGATCCATATTTGACCAATTTCCATAAAATGGTCAATGTACTATTTGTGGAAATAGGTTATTTAGGTAGGTTAGGTGTCCATAAGATTCTATTTGACATATCATATATCGAAATTTACACGTTTAATTCCACCTCAACGCCTTGAAAATACTCATAGATGGCCAATGCCCTGTCTATGAAATCTTCAAGTAAACTAACCATATTAAGGTATCGTGATCCCACCTAATTTCTTGACTTAGGGTTTATTGGGATCAGTTGTCAAAAAACATGACTATTTAAGCGAATGATCAAATACTATGTTCATTTAAATCACATTAGTTTGGTGCCTTGTCTCACACTACAATCATTGAACATGATTGGCTAGGTTCTAACAATACCAGAATCCAGTGGCAGACGCAGAAAAATATATTGTAGGGGGCACCATCTGTGAAAACTATTCATGTCGCCGACATGAAGACCAAGTCTTTCCATTTTATTCGAAGGAGCAGAGCTCGATTCAGGTGTTGATGTTTTCCTTTTAAAAAATCTTTCCATTTGATTTGCCTAATTGCCTACAAAATTACCCACAAAATTACCCAACAAAATTAACCTAAAATACCTAACCCATAGCATTTACCAATTACCAATTACCACAAAATTAACCAACAAAATTAACCTTAAGCATTTACCAATTACCACAAAATTAACCAACAAAATTAACCTAAAGCATTTACCAATTACCACAAAATTAACCAACAAAATTAACCTAAAATAAATACCTAACAACAACAACCTACAAAATTACCCTAATCTAAAGCATTTACCAAATACCAAATCACCAATAAGCAAA
>NC_037529.1:59070621-59074697 GCF_001531365.2 Cynara cardunculus var. scolymus | reverse complement strand
GGAAGTCTGAAATCAGGAATTTGGAAATTAGAATTTTTACCCGATTAAAGTCTGGAAGTCTGGTCGGCGTCGGGACTGTCGTCTGGTTGCAATCTGGTCCAGTGGCGGTCGCACTCGGCACTTCGCAGACTCGCAGTCGCAGCGAGCCAGGCAGCCACACAGTCACAGCGATGAACAGCACAACACTTCGCCACTTCGGTCAGTTCGGTGTCTTCGATTCGGTTCTTCCCTGCTTCGGTAATCGACTAATCGGTGTTGCGCGCCTGCGCCTATGCCACTTACTGCTTCTAGCTTCCTTCGTCTAACCAGATTTGTGAGTGTGAGGCAGTGAGGGGCCTCTTACAAATTCATGTTGGGGGCCCAAATGAAGAAAATTAAAAATTACAACTTAAAAAAAATTTGGGCTTTGTAAATTTTTTTTTGTTGGGGCCCAGGACCCCAACGGCTTCTCTTTGCGTCCGCCCCTGCCAGAATCTGTAAGCTTTTATGAGTACCTTAAATGAGCGCCGCATGGTTTACATTTGTGAAAGGTTTGATTTTAGAAAACATTAAATATTTTAAAATGTTTGATTTTATCCAAATTAAAAATCATTAATTTTAAAAGCTTATCCAGAAATTGATTTGGTTTTGATAAACATATTAATTTTTCAAAATATCATACTCTATTATCAATTTAAAATTTATTTTACGTCTGATTTTCTTTTAAAACTGTTTGCAAATATAACAATAAATGAAAGCAGTAAATAAAATAAAACATAAACGTAAAATAACAACCATAACATAATAATATATGGTTTTGCTTCTAATGGAGTGTTGTGAGCCAACACAAGAACCACGGTCAATTCTAAGAACGTATTCAAGCTCCCATAATGAACTCCAGGGACTCCGTCTCTATTTCTCGGAACGCCGTCTTCGAATGATTACAAATTTAAAATACAAAGATAACATATCCTAATCTATTTACAATTTTCCCTATCTACAAGATCCAAAATAAAATTACAACCCTCTACAATTATACATTTTAATTTTTCAAATAAATTTAACAACCAGACCAAAACAAACAACAGATCTTTTCGGGGCAAACCAGATATTATATATCATAAATAAAATGGCCAAAATTGGAACAAATTTCATATGGCAAATACAAAATTTAAATCGACCCGATCTTTGATCTTAAGGTTAACAAACCATGACCTGTTGATCCAAACTCTCTCTATGATTTGATGATGACCCTTTATACTTAGCAAAAAATACTTAGTTTTGTTTTGTTCAGTTTCAGCGATCATCACTAAGTCTGTTCAGTAATCACTGAACATGTATTCTAAACTTTTCTAAGGGACAAGTATTCTTCAAGAAGACAAAACTCACACCAAAAGAACCTTCAGCAATGTCGAAGATATAACTGAAGATAGAGACAAATAGTTCATGATCTGAAGTGGATTCAATGATAACAAGCATGTCTATATCAAGTGTGAAATCTACTCAAGATTCAGCGAATACTGAAGAAACTCTAGAGTTATGCCAATGTCAGGGATCAAATGAATCTTGCTCTACAAGATTAGTTTTTGTCTTATCTTCTTGCACACAAAGAACAACCCATACCTCATACAGTAAAGCACATGTACTGAGTCACTCTTGTCTCCAAACATGCTTACATACTTTATGAAAGAAATATTGTTCATATACAACCAAAAGTCTGTATATCTGAAGACAAAAGACAAACTCTACACTAGAAGTTTTCCACGTGCTTTGTAGCCTCTGACTTACATTAAATGCAATGGGTATAAATAGCCAAGAAGACTCTCTTCTCAAATGCGAAAGTGAGCTTACTTAAGCAAAGAATAACACATTCTTAAGCAAGAACTTTCTCTCTTGCTCTATCTGTGTATCTTGTGTGCTTCCTAGGTTGTTTAGATAAGTTTTTTATCTTATCTTCTTCCGCAAACAATATGTAAATTATGTATTGATCTTCTCATATTAATAAAGGATTTTTAAAAAATGAAAACTATTTGTTTGTATTCATCACCCCCTTCTACAAACTGTTGCCTATGAACTCTTGTAAATCCGTCTGGGACCAACATGACCCAAAAAGAATAATCAATATTAGCTTAATCGAACCGGCAGTCTCGACGTTTTTCATTTTCGACCAGCAGCAGAAAGGGCCAAAACCCTTGCCTTTTGAACAAAAACAACACAGGAGTAGAGGCTACGGGAGTGCAAGGAGATTAGCCGCACGACAAGGATGAGAGGCACCGACAGAAAGAAAAACAAGCGATTGGCTTGGATCAACATCAAGAACCTGACACCAATCCGCTCAGGGCGACGGTACTGACGTCTACCAAGTCGGGAACACCCAGTGACAACATAATAGCAGTAGTGTCACAGAACCACTACCGAAAAATAACTAACACCACCACCCATGAAGGGCGGCACCTAAACAAATCTGAATGGCTTCAATGCCAACCTCAAAAGGCGGCGATCTTGTGGCTAGGGAACGACACTGACAATGTTAAAACCCCATAGACAACAACCCAGTAGCGTGTGGACTTTTTTTGTTTCATATGCTCTTGTGATGCATCGTGATACTCGTAGCCTCAGTTTTTTGCACACACAGAAACCATCGAGGTTTCGGTGTCCCACGATAAAGATCAGAGGACAACAACCGTTGATGCCCAGCAACAGCAGGTGGTAACCAAAAAACAATAACACATGTGGATTGGGTTTGGAGAAGGAGGCGAATATATTTAAGGTTAAAATCCCTCTGCGGGCTTAGATGCTCCTTTCACATGAGATCTAATAAAATAAATTGAAGTTCAATTAAACTTTTGGGTCTACTTTAATTTAATTTGCCATATAAAATCATAGTTCCTTTCAATAAAATGTTTAAAATGGCTCTAATACCATGTTGAGTTTTAATGTAATTTGTAATCTTAAATTCAACAGAAAAATCAAAATTTGGTTAAAATAATTTAGAATGCTTTTCTAAAACAAAACTCATAGCCGAATCCAATGAGACATTTAATTAAAACCACACACTATATAATGTTTAGAATTGTATCTTTTATAGATTGGGAGTAGGTATTTGTTGAGCGCGTAGAAACCAAAGCAGGTTTCCTCTACAGATGATCCACAGACGAACACATTGATAACTCCTATCGGGTGCTAGCTCAAGAACCCTAGATCTATATGTGTATTATAAAAAAGAAAAAGTTTATTTTTTGTATTTTCTATGAGGCTAAATTCTAAAAGATTCAGACAATTAGAATTGATTTAACCTAACACTTTATTTATATAGTTTGAATTATAGATAGACTATAATTCAAGTAAGGTTTAGTAATTATTTGTAACATACATATAATTATCTTAAACTTTAATAAAATTATACATATTTACAGATAACACCTTGTAATTATCATAATTACGTTTGAACACATATTTAATAATCATCATCCAAGAATAATTATATCCATAATCAATTTGATTTAATCCGGAATTCTACAAATGGAAACGAACGTATTCTTTGTGTACGACCCTATAAGTTTACATACTCCTCATCAGTGTTTTTGTATGACACGTGTCGTGGACACATAATAACTTACACCCACGAAATTAATAAAAACACTTTAAAAATACATTGAAACGGTAGAATTAAGCTAAAAACACATCGAGTGATTTTACGAGCTGTTAATCTACCTTACAGGTGCCTCCACAAAAAAAAAAAATTAGATCCAACACTACACATGACCATGACTTAAATTCCAACCCCATCATCAAAATTCTAAACTCGATACTAATTAAAACAATTATTTCAAGAAACTTGAGTAGGATGAGATTCTAACATGAACAGCCTAACAAAAGGAGAGACATCACCTCCTATACGATACCATGAACTATAACTAGAACTTAGACTCCAATAGTCTACATATAGTCTCTTGCAATAATCAAGAATTTAGAATACATAGGATAGGAATTGCATGCAAAACTCTTTTATCCTAGGATCTCATTTTCTATTTAATACACAACACTAATTATAATATAATCAATGTTATTATACATATATATATATATATATATAT
>NC_037529.1:59066940-59068665 GCF_001531365.2 Cynara cardunculus var. scolymus | reverse complement strand
TTATAGCTATTAAAAAAGAAATAAACAAAAAAAGAAAAAATTTAAATAGTCATTTTGATACCAATATCAATATTTTTTTTTTCAATTTTTTTTATGATATATCTTCAAATTTATATTTCATTAAAAAATAAAAATATTATTGTTTTTTCAAAATCACATAAAACTGTATTATAATATCAACCAAGACAAAAAAAAGTACAACGAAATATAAAATTCAAAATGTATCTCGCTATATTGTGTAAGTACACTTCTAATATATATATATATATATATGTATATATATATGTATGTATGTATATATATGTATAGGAGCGTTTACTTTATTTTAGGAAATTAAAAATATATATTTTCTTGATCAATGGTCAAGATTAGTTTACTTTATTTTAGGAAATTAAAAATATATATATTAAAATTTTATTTTTATATCAACAATAAGAGCAAAATGGTAAACAAAAATACATATTATGTAACATCCTATTGAAGGACATTATTCTTTATTTTAGGAAATTAAAATTTTCTAGTTGTTAGAAAATAATTTCGCTAATGCAACAGCATTTTTATTCTTTATCCTGAAATTGTTTCAATGTCTTTCACACACTCATGTAAATATGCATCTCTATTCATTATGAAATTATTTCAAGACGCACCAGTTTCATCATGAATCCATTTCAGCATGTAATTATTTCATGACAAACCGCATACATTATGCACCCGTTTCATTTTGCATTTCACCTACTAAATGGATCAACTACACCATCACAGAAACGAGGTTCACCATCAATCAAGTTTCACTACTCATTGTTCAATTACTCCATGAACTAGTTTCACCTTCATGAAACTTGTTTCATGTACATAAATTAGTTTATTTCGCTCTTGATTTGATGAATTCATTCATTTAATCCCTACAATCTTAAAGATTATGTAGCAGATTACAATCTTCAAGATTATAGAGTAGATTCATCATGTACCCGTTTCATCATGCAATTATTTCATGACGAACCAAATACATTTGCACCCGTTTCACTACTCTTGGTTCAATTACGCCATTAACCAGTTTCACCTTCATGAAACCTATTTCATGTACATTAATTTTCTTATTTCACCCGTGATTTAATGAATTCATTCTTTTAAGCCTTACAATCTTCAAGATTCTGGAGCAGATTACAATCTTCAAGATTCTGTAACAGATTCATCTTGTACCCGTTTCATCATGCAATTATTTCATGACGAATCAAATACATTATGCACCCATTTCATTTTCCACTTCACCTACTAAATGGATCAACTACACCATCAATGAAACGGATTCACCATGAACCAGTTTCACTTTCATGAAACTTGTTTCATTTATATTAAATAAATTTCAATCATGATTTGATGAATTCATTACATTATGCCTTACAATCTTCAAGATTCACCAGCAGATTTAATCGCATCACAATATATTTAGTTCAAAATTTTAAAATTATAATATAATTAAATATTTAAATGTTACCATTTATAAAATTTCACAAAAAAAGTACTATATGAAACTTTTTTATTACGTTTCTTTAATTAAAATTTATTAATAATTTCCATATTTAATTGAAAATATTGTAAATGACCGAAATACCCTTATTGATTAAATTTAATTAGAAAAAAATGGAATTTTCCTATTGGTCAAAATTAATTTACACGGTTTCTTAGAAATGCACAGTTTTCATTTGAACGTGCCCCTATATATAT
>NC_037529.1:59043622-59065479 GCF_001531365.2 Cynara cardunculus var. scolymus | reverse complement strand
TATAACATTTTATAAAGATAATAATTAAGTATTCTGTTAGAACTCAATGATTATCCTAATTATATTTTAGATTTTTTATATTTAAAATGAGATATTTATCAAATATTTGATTATGTTTATCTGCAATTAATTACACGAATTCAGATATAGAGCTTTAATAAGTTGTACTTACGCAAAATCTACTTGTAATCTTGAGTTTTAAGTAATATGCATTAATAAACAGTACTTTACGCATAAAAAGTAGTTTTAAAGAGTTTTTGTCAAATGCTTTATAATATAGTATAGATTATTTTTTATATAATTTAATCTAAGTTTAATAATGAAATAATTTATTTTTGGTTTAATAATATAACATTTTATAAAGATAATAATTAAGTATTATGTTAGAACTCAATGATTATCCTGATTATATTTTAGATTTTTTATATTTATAATGAGATGTTTATCTTGTATTTGATTGTGTTTATCTGCAGTTAGTTACATGAATTCAGATATGGAGCTTTAATAAGTTGTACCTACGCACAATTTACTTGTAATCTTGAGTTTTAAGTAATATGCATTAATAAACAGTAGTTTACGCATAAAAAGTGGTTTTTAAGAGTTTTTGTCAAATGATATATAATATATAATATATTTTTTTATATATAATTTAATTTAAGTTTAATAATAAAACAATTTATTTTTGGTTTAATATTATTAATTTTATAAAGATAATAATTAAGTATTCTGTTAGAATTTAATGATTATATTAATTATATTTTAGATTTTTTATATTTAAAATGATATGTTTATCATGTATTTGATTGTGTTTATCTGCAGTTAGTTACACAAATTCATATATGGGATGAAATCGGATAGGGATAAACGGGTTTAAGAGTTTTAAGAATTTTTAAGAGTTTTAGCCAAATGCTTTATAATATAGTATAGATTTTTTTTTATATAATTTAATTTAAGTTTAATAATAAAACAATTTATTTTTGGTTTAATATTATAAATTTTATAAAGATAATAATTAAGTATTATGTTAGAATTTAATGATTATACTAATTATATTTTAGATTTTTTATATTTTAAATGAGATGTTTATTTTGTATTTGATTGTGTTTATCTGCAATTAGTTACACGAATTCAGATATGGGATGAAATCGGATAGGGATGAAAGAGTTTAAGAATTTTTAAGAGTTTTAAAAAATTTTAAGAATTTTAGCCAAATGTTTTATAATATAATATAGATATATAATACGGGGATTTGACTAAATTCCAAAATCAGAAAACAAAATGAGTTAATTTAGAATCAAACAATCTTATCCAAATGAAGTTATCAAGATTTTAGTGGATTGTGATGGTGACATCTAATCATTCTTCAATTGTACTCTAACTTGGGTTGGATGTGGTCGATCTTATCGCTATAATTTTATCTTGAAACAAAAGAAAATGATCGAAACAAAGACCATAAAATGACAATAATTATTATCATATTTCAAAAAAATACAACATTTAAATTAATGTAAAGAGTTTTTTATTAGTAATTAACTATAACCCTTTTCTATAATAATATAAAGTTAGTATTGTATATATACCGTGTTTTGTACGGTGTCGATAATTTTTTAATTTCTTTTAAAGTTAAGTGGTTTGATAACAAATTCACGATTCAAAGTTTTAAAATACTCAAATCAAATATCAAAATTTTTAGAAGTATTAGACCAATTTAAGATGAAAACGCATTTCTTTTGTGGTTAATATGCATATATTGATATTGGTTTTTGTTATGAAGAGTTTAAGATGCACCATGCATAATTTTATTTTTCGGTTATTTAGAACTCAAATAACATTTTCCACAGTGCTATCTAATACATCTACTATAGTAATTTATTTTTCTGTTTAAATTTTTATATGGGTAAATCTCTTTTGTAGATAAGGTCTGCCAAAAAACCTATTTGCAGAAGTAGAAATGTCCGCTCAAAAACATATTCCACCATTGAATATTTGAGAAATGTTTCGAAAAAATATGGTGGCTAAAAGCTATATATAACCAACTTTACAAATTTCAGTTCATATTCACATAAAATTTATGAAACTTTATTCCCTATCAATGTCGGATAATTAAATTAGCCCCATAATCCAAGACTTAAGAATTTTTAATCCTCATTTTGAAAAATGACGAGGGTTAAAAGTTATATATTTAACTAATCCAAACTTTTGAAATTTCAATTTATCATCTTCTTATTATATACTCATAATATTTGTGAAATTTTCCTTCTGTCTATCAATGTGGGATAATGAACCTCGCACCATAATCCAAGTTGATTAACAACTTCAATTCTTAACTAATTTAATATTTTATAATAACAGTTTTTAAACAAATATATAAATTTAAATAAAAATTTAATATTGTTTTAAAGTAAGAAAGTGAAATAATCTCATAACATATATGTGTCGTTTTCTTTCCGTTTGTAACTAATCACTTGTCACTCGACCAGTTGACCGCACCAATGCAGTAACCATCACTCATTGTGTGTGCCTCTCTTCAGAGTCTGATTAGTTATTTTGCTATCGGTTGATCACTGATTGAGTGATTTCCAACTGCTTTTGCCCCAATCGGGTGCTTATGTTTAATTCTTACCTAATATTTATTTTTCTAATATGGTTTATTGGTTATTTGCATATTTGGTGATTTTGTTGAATCAGGGTATATTGAATCTTGAATCTTAGTATAGGTTATTTGCATTATTCTATATTTGGTGATTTAATGATTTTCTTGATCTCTTGAAATGCATATTTGGTGATTGTTTGATTTCTTCTTGGTTATTACGTTTTTTGTGTTAGGTTTTAGATTATTTGCTTATTTGTGTATTTATTTTTTGGGGGTAATCATCATGTTGGGTTCAATGCTTTGTTCTAAAATGTTGTACTCAAGCTTTTTATTTCTTTATAATTTTCTTGTATAAATAGGTTGGTAGCTTTAGATCTTAGAGTAGCTTTGTACCGTACTTTGATTGTAATCTTTGAAGCATTTCAATACAAAAAAACCTTTGAAGAAAATTTTCTCTTTCTACTCTATAATCTGCCATTGTTGAATTCAGGATCTTGATGTTCATTTGTTTGATTGATTGAATATGGGATTATCAATTGGTATCAGAGAAGGAAACAACAACTAGTAAATTAAATTGCAATTGTATTTGGACTAATTTTGGATTGAAGAACTCTTTGGACTTACTATTTTTGTCGAACATCTTCTGCTACTATTTTCATTCTGAATTCATTAATCTGTTTGAATTTTTTGAGTAAATTTGATTGAATTTTGTTCGAAATTCATATCCGAGTGTGTTGGAATCAATCAATTTTATAAATGAATTGATTTAGAGTTTCAATTTTGAATATTTGTAATTCATAAAGTCTTGAAACTGTTCTTGAATGTTCTTGAGTTTCAATTCAAATTCGACCAATCTAATATGATTTTGTTAAGAATTAGTTTCAAAACTTGTTTTTGGACAATTTTCGAGTCAATTCTGTGCAAATTTGATAGATTTTGAGTGTGTATGAATCAATTTATGCATACTTTGTTAAACTGCTTCTTAATCGCTTGTTGAATACATTCATCAAGCGATAAGGTGTTTCATCGCTTGTTGAATACTTGTGTTGTCCGATTTCTTATCTTCATCGCTTAGCATTGTAGGCGATAATCCATTTGGCGCCCATTGAACTTGTATTTTTCACATCTCTTAAAATTTGAGCGATCATCCTTCTTCATTGCTCAAAGCTTTGAGCGATAACCCTTTTTCATTGCTCACTATGTTGTCAGGTGAAGTCCTCATCACTTGAGTATTGATCGATAAATGTTTCTTGTCTGATAAGGAGTTGAGTGATAAGGGAGTTGGGCGATAAGCAAATGTAGGAGATAAGAATATTGTGCGATAAGCTTTGTTGTGCGATAAGATTTGTTGTGCGATAAGAAGTGTTGTCCGATAACAAGATTTGGAAGATAAGCAATATTGTCCGATTAGAATATTTGTTGGACGATAGGTTTTGATGATCTGATTTTCTAAGTTTTGAATTGTTTTTAATGATCAAGAGTTAATCAATTGTTAAGATGACTTCAACAGAGGCAGTGGCTATAGGTGTATATACAAAACCACCACTTTCGTTTAGAGGTGATTACAATCAATGAATAGATAGATTCCTGAATTTTATCGAAATACAGAAAGATGGAGAGATAATTATGGAATCTTTGATTGAGGGTCTAACAGAGTTTTGTAAAGAAATGTCAACAATTCCTGAGGAGAACAAAGAACCTCAATTTGTTCTTAAGGAAAAATCAAAGTATAAACAAGTTGAAAAAGACAGAACTCATGCTGATATTGTATGTAAACCCTACATGATGTAAGCACTGACAAATGAAATCTATACAAGTATTAACAGTTACAAGAAGTCAGGGAAGAGTATGTAGGATCAGATTGAAAAGATGATGATGGGATCAAAAGTTGGGACTTAGCTGAAGGTGACTAACTTCATTACTAGTTATGAGGAATTCAAAGCTAGAGAAGGAGAAAGCCTAAATGATGTATAGGAGAGACTTTCTAGATTGTTGAATGAATTGATTAAGAATGACATTAACAAGACTAGGATTGAGATAAATGTGAAGTTTCTGAGTAACTTACAGCCTGAGTGGAAGTCATTTGCTAACAATATCAGATATAACAAGTCATTATCTGATATTGACATTCATGAGGTGTATGAAACTATAAAACAAAATGAGGAAGTTTTAGAGAAGAGAGAAGCAAAGAAGAAGTCAAAAAAGGAAGTAGTTGATCCGTTGGCTTTGGTGTCTGAGAAGAAGAGTATATCTAAGGCCAGTAAAACAGTGAAAGAGGTGATTGTGTCAAGTGAATCATCTGCAAAAGAGGTATTTGAAAGTGATTCTAATTCTGAAATGAAAGATCTTAAGTAAGCAATAGTCATGTTAAAAAGAGCTTTTCAAAAAAAGTTCTACAAAATGCCGCATTTAAACAGTCGAAGGTTTTCATGCGGATCCAGATATGACTATAAGGATAAGTCTGGTAAGAAGAAGAAGTATGAAGAAAATAAGTTTGATAGGAAGTTTGATGAAAAGAAGAAATTTGGAAAGAGTGTGGCAGATGAAAACACTAAGTGCTATAACTGTGGAAATAAGGGACATTTTGCTGTGAATTGTAGAAAACCAATGCATCAAAGAACACTGACTACTACAAAAAAAAGTTCCTTCTATCCAAACAAAAGGATTCTGGCAAGGCTTTGATGGCTGAGAATGATCATTGGCTGAATATTACAGATGATGAAAAAGAAGTTGATGTTGTAGCTCATATATGTCTGATGGCAAGAACATAATCAGAAATGTCTGACAATGAGGATGCAAAATCTGATTCAAGTGTTGAGATACTTGAATCTTCATGTCTTGATCAGATGCATGAATGATGCTAAAATTGCAAGATTTTTAGCATAAACTTAAAAATGAAAAATATCATGTTGTTATTTTAGAAGAACTTAAAAAGCAACAAAATAAACTTCTTGATTTACATTCTGAAAATGCTGAAAACTTTGCTTGGGCTCAATCTTTTATATCTGAAAATAAAAAGTTTCTTGAACAAAAGGATGTCTTGACTGAAGATATATCTGAAATATCATAAAAGCATAAATCATTAGCGCTGGCAAATGATGACTTCATTGTTAAAAACAACACTCTTACATTACAAAACAAACGCTTACTCGAAAAACTTAAAGAACTTGAGGAAAAGTTGTATAAGAGAGGTCAAACAGAACAAACTATTTTTCTAAACAAACCAACTAAATCTAGATAATCCGAGAGAAGGTTTAGGTTATGAAAATCCAAAATGTTTAAAGAAAACTCTTTACTATACTCCAATGCTTTATAAATTTGAATATCTAGACCTCGGTCCTAAATATCAAATTCAATTTATGAAATCGTCTGATGAGGTTGAGGAACAAGAAGATTTAAATCGATAGAGAAAAGATAATATGTGTGCAACATGTGAATTGGGAAAGATGAAAAGGTTTTCTCATAAGTCCAAAGTTGAGCATATTACTGAACGTCCTCTGCAACTTTTACATCTGGATCTCTGTGGTCCGATGCGAGTTCAAAGTATCAACGGAAAATGTTACGTCTTACTCATAGTGGATGATTATTCAAGATACATATGGGTGAAGTTCTTGAAATCTAAGGATGAAGTAGCGGAGATCATTGTTTCTTTTTTGAAGAGGGTTCAAGTTAACTTGCAGTTGTCTGTTCAGAAGATGTGAATAATGGAACTGAGGTTAAAAAAAGACTTTGGGCTCTTTCTTGGATTTTATTGGTATCTTGCATACATTCTCTGCAGCCCGGACACCATAAAAAATAGTGTCGTTGAGCGTAAAAATAGAACCTTAGTGGAAGCCGGACGGACTCTTTTTGCATATTCTAAGCTTCCATTATTTCTATGGGCTCAAGTTGTTGATATGACATTTTTTACTCAGAATCGATCTATTGTTAATAAGAGGTTTGGTAAAATATCTTATGAACTGATTAATAAACAGATACCTAATATCAAATTCTTTCGATTGTTTGGTTGCAGGTGTTCTGTTTTAAATGATAAAGACGACAGAGGTAAGCTCAGTGCTAAGGCAGATGAAGCAGTTTTCATTGGATACTCAAAGAATTTTGTTGCATATCGGGTCTACAATAAACAAACGAAGATTGTGAATGAAAGTGTGAACGTATCTTTGATGAAGTTGTTAATTTGGCTTCTAGACAAGACGATTTAGAACCCGTGCTGACAAATAAACTTTCGCATCAAGCAAATCTAGATGAAGCTTCTACATCTACAAATAATCTTTCAGATCTGGATTTATTGTTTGAAATTTTTTTATGATGAATATTTTGGTACTAAAACTGATAGTTCAAATGTTTTGTCCAGGTTAAACGAAGTTCATTCTGAAGAACAAATATCCGTTCCGTCTGTGGATATACCGGTTACATCTTATGAAAAAAAAATTCCTGATGATTTAATTCAAGAAGAACAAGGTTGTCCTGATTCATGTAAAGAGAGTCTGACTAATAATTTGTCAAAAGTCTTTGTGGTTCAAGATGAAAACATTCAAACTCTATAAAAAAATCAGATTGCTGCAAATTTAGTTGTTGATCCTTCACCTGAACCACTTAGGAACAACCCCCCAAAGCTTATGTGGATTAAAATTTTGACCAGCCCTCCTATATTACATTACGTCATAACAGTAAGTGGACCAGGGATCATCCAGTAAGTCAAATTATTGGTAATTCACATTCATTTGTACGAACAAGGTCTGCTACAAAATATGAGTGTATGTATTGTAACACCCCATACCACACATTGCATGTAACACATACTTCATTTTCAAGAAATACATGTTTTATACACCATTTAGGTCCTATAGTACAGAATTCAATCATACATAATACATGGTTCAAAAATTTCAAAATACATTCCTTGTACTAAACAACATTCTCTTATCAAAAACTATATACATCATATACAAATCTTCATACAGTTATGCATACAGAAAAATATCACATTTTCCCCTTCCCCTTACCGTCAGCACTTCCTGCAACACATATTTAAAATCGCAAAATGAGGGTTAGACCGAAAGATCTAGTGAGATCCCTTTTTTTATGTTATTGCAGGGTGAAAATCACCAAAACTTATTTTAAAACAGCTTTTCATAGATTTTCTAAGCAAACACCACTACTGCCAATTCCATGTCATGAGTTGGATATTGCTTCTCATGATCCTTCAGTTGTCTTGACGCATAAGAAATCACCTTTCCTGTTTGCATCAGAACACATCCCAGTCCTAGTTTTGAGGCATCACTATATATTACAAAATCTTCTAATCCGTCTGGTAGAGTTAACACCGGGGCACTGCAGACATGATCTTTCAACAGTTGAAAGGCTTTTTGTTGTTCTTCCTCCCACTGAAATTTGACATTCTTCCAAGTCAATTTGGTTAACGGCACATCTATTTTAGAAAAGTCTTGAATGAATTTACGATAATAGCCTGTCAATCCCAAAAAGCTTTGGATTTCAGAAAGAGTCTTTGGGACTTCCCATTTTTCAACTGCTTCTATTTTTGTTGGATCTACTTCACCCCTGCTTCTTAAATGACATGACCCAAAAACTGAACTTCTCTTAACCAAAATTCACATTTAGACAGCTTTGCATACATTTTTTCTCTTTTTAGTAGTTCAAGTATCAGTCAAAGGTGTTCTGAATGTTCCTCTTTAGTTTTAGAGTATATAAGAATATCGTTGATAAATACAATAACGAATTTATCAAGATACTCCTTACATACCCAATTCTTTAAATTCATAAAGGTTGTGGCCGCATTAGTTAGACCAATCGACATAACTAAGAATTCATGATGCCCGTACCTAGTTCGGAAGTTGTTGTAGCGATGTCTTCCTCCCTAACTTTAAGCTGATGATACCCTGATCTTAATTCGATTTTTGAGAAATAACTCGCCCCCACCAGTTGATCAAACAAGTCATCAATTCTTGGTAAAGGATATTTATTCTTGATCGTCAACTTGTTCAATTCTCGATAATCTATACACATTCGCATAGATCTGTCTTTCTTCTTAACAAATAGGACTAGAGCACCCCAAGGTGAAGTACTGGGTCGAATAAATTCTTTATCTTGCAAATCTTTTAACCGAGTAACCAGTTCTTTCAATTCTGATAGAGCCAATCGGTACGGCGCCTTGGCTACCGGTGTTTCTCCAGGTAAAAGATCAATTTTGAATTCAACAACTCTGTCTGGTGGTAAACCAGACAAGTCTTCTGGATATTCATTAACAATTGGAATCAATTCCAGCTTGCTTTTCTCTTTCTTTGCATCAATAATATACACCAAACATCCTAAACACTTCTTTCGAATAAATTTTATGACTTTCAATATAGACAAGAGGTTAGTATGAGGATTCTGGCGATCACCATAGATAACAACTAACCCTCTGTCTGGAAAAATGATTCTGATTATCTTCTTATTACAGACAATACTGGTATGATGTTCTTTTAACCAATCCATTCCTACTACTACATCAAATTCTTTCATCGGCATTGGGAACAACTGAATTGGTAGCTCACATCCCTCAATAACAATAACACAATTATTAAATACACTAGTAACAGATTCCTGACTATTAGCAGTGTCAACTACTAATTCATCATCAAGTAGCACAAAATTTAAACATGCAAATTGAGCAAATGTTGGTGATACAAACGAAAAGTTTGCATCGGAGTCAAACAACACCTTAGCACGTATAGAATTCAGAAGAAAGGTACCTGTTACTACATCTGGTGCAGCCTCTGCCTCATTCTTTGTCATCTGGAAGGACCGACCCCGTACCCATCCTTGCCCTCCTCTGGATACATTAGATCTTCCTCGAGTACCCGATACGTTACTCCCCATAGTCAACTGCGGAGTCCTCAACAGTGGACAGTTGGGTCGAATATGATCTGGGGAATTATAATTAAAACATCTTCTGTTGGCTGGGCAACTTCTTAACAAGTGACCTGCCTCACCACATTTATAATATTTTCTTGGGTCGGCTTTACAGTCCCCTTGATAAACCTGTTGACACCGAGCACATACTTTCTCACCGATCTTCTGTTCTATTCTACTATCATATTTCACCGATTTTGGCCCTCGAAAGTTAGACGAAGGTCCTTCCCATTTTCTTTTCTCAATCATCTTTCCCTCTGTTTGCCTGTTCTTTTTTCGCTCCGTAACTTCTGCCACATCCACAGTTAGTGGAAAAGTAGTGGGGTTCATGGCGATTACAAATTCATGGATTGAAGGTTTTAACTCCAAATATACCTTTCCACCTTTCGGGACTCTGACGAAATGTAATGTTCAGCAAACCAAGAATACTGGATGAACTTCTCAGTATACTCTCGAACAGTTCCATTACCCTGTTCTAACTTCAGAAAACCTTCTTCCATTTGTTGTACAACTGTTTTGGGACAGAACTGATCTTTGAATCGGTTTACAAATTCTACCCAAGATAGTGTTTGTAAGACATCTGTCTTGGCCAAAGACTCTACTTCCCACCAAAACAGAGCATTAGACTTTAATACAGATACGACAAATCGAACTTTATCTGCTTCTGGACATCGAATGGTATTAAACACATATTCGATCTCCTTAATCCAGCACATAGCCTTTACTGGATCTCTTTCCCCAGAGAAAGTTGGCAGTTTACAAGTCAATAACATCTTGATGTCTCCTTCCTTGTTGTGAGTAACTGGAAGAGATGGATGTACTTCCACTCTTTCCATTTCCACACTGGCCGGTATTCCCATAATAGATGTCAAAATTTCCCTTAACTTCCCCATTTCCTCTGCCAGCATGTCTCTTGTGATGTATTCTGGGTATGGCACATGTTCTTCTTGAACATTCCCATAACGAGATTTTTCATGTTCAGAAGGTGTTTCAACCTGACCTTTCCCCTGTGTCTGGTTTCTTTCTCTGCCTCTTCCCCTTGTTCTTCCCCAACCTCTATTTCCAGAAGTACTTGTTGGAAGGTTAACAACTGATTCTTTTCTTTCCTCATACTCATGACGAGCAATTCTCTCAGATCTCCGAGTTCGACTAGACATCTACAGATCCTTATGTACCTGTAAATTTATAATTACACTGGCCAGATGTAATTAAAATTTACCTTACACACTGTTCTTTTAACTCATCATATTTATTTCCAATGGTGCTAACTATGTCTGGGACCCTTAACATGCGATGAAATAGTTTAAGTCTAGGTATCATGCGATTAAATACCGAAATCCCTTAAACTCAAGCTCTGATACCACTCTATGTAACACCCCATACCACACATTGCATGTACCACATACTTCATTTTCAAGAAATACATGTTCTATACACCATTCAGGTCACATAGTACAAGATTCAATCATACAAAATACATGGTTCAAAAGTTTCAAAATACATTCCTTATACTAATCAACATTCTTTTATCAAAAACTATATACATCATATACAAATCTTCATACAGTTATGCATACAGAAAAATATCACATTTTTCCCTTCCCCTTACCATCAGCACTTCCTACAACACATATTTAAAATCACAAAATGAGGGTTAGATCGGAAGGTCTAGTGAGATCCCTTTTTCTATGTTATTGCAGGGTGAAAATCACCAAAACTTATTTTAAAACAGCTTCTCATAGATATACTGTTATAACCAGGTTTTCTAAAAATCTGGGTTAAGGTAAATTTATGTGTTCATTGTGTGAATTATGTGACAACATGCGTAATTATGATAATATTTGCTTGGGCTATATGTACATGTGTGGAAGATTGATATTAGGCATACATATGAAAAGTATGATACAAATATAAGATGTTATGTGATCAAGGAATAGTATAATATATATATATATATATATATATATATAATCCAATACTTCATGGTTAAGAAATGTTGGTTTTAATATATTATTTTCCACTGCCTATGAATTGTATATTAAAAAGAATTCACCATCCAAAATAGTTTTATTGGTTAAAAGTTTGCACCGCCTTGATTCTGGGTATAAAAGAAAGGGATAAAATAAAATCACTAGGAAATCCTTTCTATTTTTACTTTTTTGAGAGAAACAGAGTAGAGGCGGTAGAGTGTTCTTGAGAAAGAATCCTGGTACGGTTGAAAGAAAGCCTTGGGTGATTAAAACCTGCAGAAATCTGTGGTTTCAAGGTGAGTTTTTATTAACCTTTTTATCATAACCGTAAGCTTATAATTTGTTGTTCAATCCTATAATTTAGTAATTACAGATGATTGAGATTTAGAAGGAATCTGGTAAAAAAAACTGCTTTAAACAGTTTTGAAAGATATATTTTATGGTTCAAAGATTAGAACCTGTTTTGGAAAAAAAAAACAGGGACTGTTCTTTAGAAACAGTTTTAAAATCATGCCAAGTTTGGGAAGAACCAGATGAGTTGAGCAATTTGATCTAGAACAGAGTGTTCTTATGATTTGAAAGGTTTGAATATAAACCTGTGTTGAGAATATGGTTTGTATAAAAACTATGAACGAGGATCACTCTGACAGAAAGGTCTGCAGCCTGTCATTAGATGAAATAGTTCATATGAATTTCAGGGGAAATAAGGATGATCGTTGTGTGTGTTGGATAGCTATTGCTATAAACAGGGGAGTTATGGATGTAATAAGGATGGTCGTTGTGTGTGTATGCATGCTATAACTCTTGTTATTATATCTAATAAGATTACAACAGATTGGAGTTCTCTTTTCTTGGTGATTTGAGGATTCAGAGATGTTCTTATTGGATATTGTAGTATTGATGTTATGGTTACGGGAAAATATGACCTATGGTCATTAATTTTGGTTAAAAGTATTTTGGAACAGAATGTTCATTTTTATGAGGAACCAAAAGAACTCTGGTTGGTCCTCACTATCGAACCAGAGGGTTCTTGTTATATACTTAAGGAATGTACAAGTTTTACTAAACGTACTATTTCGACCAGAGGCTCTGTATTTATTGCTAAGTGCTTCTGTTTAAAAAACATATTTTAAAGAGGTTTTAAGAAAAAGGATTTTATACTTAGTATTTTCTATGAAAGACAGACCAGAGGGGCTCTGGTCGACTTACACGTTGAACTAGAGGCTCTGGTTGGTCATAACTTTGGAACCAGAAGCTCTGGTTAGTACAACCAGAGGCTCTGGTCGAGTAAGAGCTCCGTATAGCTATTCTTTTTGTGAAAAATGCTATCTTCTTGATTAGAACTTAACGAAAGAACACAAATAAATTATATGAACCAGAAGCTCTGGTTAGTACAACCAGAGGCTCTAATCGAAAAACTAGAAACTCTGGTAGGTGAACCAGAGGGGCTCTGGTCCTGTTTATTGAAATATATTCCAAGTATGGTTTAGAAACAGAGGCCGATGAACCAATACAGAATACGATTTTCAGTCTTTGATATATACTTGAAATAAATATTTTGGTGATCTTCACCCTGTATTATATAAAAAGGGAACCTCACTAGACATTCATGTCTAACCCTCATTTTTTATTTTTTCAAAAATATGTGTGCAGGTAACGATAATAAGGGCAAGAGCATTTTGTGAATTACTTCCCTACGTGCTTAGCTGTATGAAGATCTTACTTAGCCATGTTTTGGAAATATAAATGCTAGGATACAAGAGCATGTACTTTTGGAATTTTTGGGTTGGGTAATTCATATTAAAGACTCTTGTATTATGGACCTATGTGGGGGAAACATGTATTCTATGTATAAGTATATGTTATATGTAGTGTATGGATTTGGGGGTGTAACATATACATATGACAAATATATGAACAAGTAACATATGATACTAATACCTTTCCAATTTCAAAGCCAAAAACATACCCCAAAACCCAAGTAGGTTTGTCCCAACCAGGTTTCACGTAACGCCACTTTTAAACCTTTTCAATTAAAAACAAGGTCTATTCAAAGCTTCAGGCCAAAACCTGTTATCAACTTTTCAATAACATCTAGACTACGATTTCCAATAAGAACTTTGATTCTAAATCTTTAAATCACAAATAAATAAAGATTCCAAATCACAGCAATCTTAAAGGATATAATAGTAAGAGTTATATCATGCATCACACGTACAAATGTCACCCTTATATCCAAAGGTACACCTCTCCTTGATATGCTACCCTTATCCTATGGTACACCTCTCCTTGATATGCCACCCTTATCCCATGGTACACATCTCCTTGATATGCCACTTTTATTTCCTTATCAAATCATTCATAAAAATATTTCCGATTAGAACAGACCGCAGTCATAAATGTCCTAATGGAATATCTTTTAGTTCAAAATCATTTTTGTCAAAATTCACATTCTTTATCTTCACAAAAGGATATTATAATAATGATTTATTTGAACTAATACTTTAGTCAAAATATAAAACCAATTAACTTTAACAATTTTGGTCAACATAGATTTGGTCGGACTTCATCTCCGGTCAAGCCTTGGCCGGTAAACCAAACCGGACAACAGTCATATGTCCGATTTACTAATCCGGACAACACATTTTCTTGTTCGATTTACATATACTATTTTTCTAACACTTTTTAAATTCAATCCTCAATCGGATTAGTTTAGTCCGCTCACAACCATGATCGATTTATGACCTAAACCGCACAATATACCAATCGGTTTATATTAATCCGAACAACCTTTGATCGTATTCCTACTTCTCCGTTAAAAACACTTATCTGGTTTTCAAAGATAGAATCTCATCAACATAATAATCCGATCAATTCTATATCGATTTCTTCTTAAACCGGACAATACTTTGTCCGATTTATAACAAATCCGGATAACACGTATCTGATTTATAACTAGGTCCGGGTAATAATTCCTAACTCAAATCAGTATTCAAATCATGAGGAATCACTCTTAAGATAAAATAAAATGAATCAAATTACTCACCTTTTGCAATTTCTTTTGAAAACCACTTCTTGAATCCAGTCAAAATATAATCTGATCACCTTTTTTCTTTAAATCACACACTATTTCACAAAAATGGCAAGAGAGGTGAATGGAGGTCTCACCCCCCCCCCCCTTGATACCTTTTCTAAAAAAAGAAAGGCAGCTAAACCGCCTCTTCTTATGCATGCCTACCATAATTAACCATACATACATGCATATATATATATATATATATATATATATTCATGTACGTATTCACATCATGCATACAAACTTATGCATAAAAATTCACATACTCGCATGATCAAATATGACAATTTATCATGCTTTCACATAATCATATGACAAATAATCACGTATTAATTACATCGGGTGATAACCAAGACCCAGTTATCACATGTATGCAACTTTCTTAAGCAATATTGACCTGAATAAGGTGTCTGAAGCCTTAGCTGATCCGGATTGGATAATCGCAATGCAAGAGGAGCTAAATCAGCTTGAATGTCTGAAAGTCTGGAATTCGATTCCTCATTCTAAAAATAAGACTATCATTGGCACTAAGTGGGTATTCAAAAACAAAAAGGATGAAGAAGGATTTGTTGTCAGAAACAAGGCTCGGTTAGTTGCCAAATGATACAATCAACAAGAAGGGGTAGACTACAATGAGACTTTTGCTCCGGTGGCGAGAATTGAGGCTATTATAATGTTTTTGCATACGCGGCACACAAAAAATTTACAGTGTACTATATGGATGTCAAAACAACATATTTATATATTCTTCTCAAAGAAGAAGTATATGTCTCTCAACTGGAAGGTTTTGTCGATGAGTCTAAGCCAGATCATGTTTATATCCTTGATAGAGCTTTGTATGGTCTAAAGCAAGCCCCGAGAGCATGATATGATATTCTTTCAAAATTTCTCGTAAAATCAGGTTTCTCGAAAGGTAAAATAGACACAACTCTTTTCATTAAAAAAGAACAATCTGATATTATCCAGATACAGATTTATGTAGACAATATAATATTTGGATCTACAAACTCTAAATACTGTAAGAATTTTTCAGCCTTGATGGTTTCTAGATATAAAATGAGCATGATGGGTGAGATGAACTTCTTTTTAGGCTTACAAGTTAAACAATTAATCTTAGGTATTTTCATTTGTCAAACAAAATATATTTCAGATATCTTGAGAAAATTTAATATGGAAAACTGTTCGTGTATAAAAACACCTATGGCTCTAGGTTTAAAACTACATGTTGATCCTTCAGGTAAAGCTGTAGAATTAAAGACCTATTGAGGCATGATTGGTTCTTTAATGTATGTTACGTCTTGTAGATCTGATATTATGTTTTCAACACATATTTATGCTAGATATCAGGCCAATTCTAAAGGATCCCATCTAAGTGATGTCAAATGAATCTTTCGTTACCATAAAGGGACAACTGATCTTGGATTTTGGTATCCTAAAGATACTGACTTTGAACTAACAGCATACTCAGATGTAAATCATGCAGGTTATATGTTAGACATGAAAAGTACTTCGAGTCATGTACAATTCTTAGGAGACAACTTAGTGAGTTGGGCGTCAAAGAAACATAACTGCAAGTCCATATCTACAGCTGAAGCATAATATATAGTTGTTGCTAGGTGTTGTTCTCAAGTTATCTGAATGCGTACTCAACTCAAAGACTATGGTTTTTCCTACAACAAAATTCCTATACATTGTGACTCGAAGAGCGCTATTTCTAAATCTTGTAATCATGTTCAACACACAAAACCAAGCATATCGATAACCAGTATCAATTTATTAAAGATCATGTAGAAAAAAATACTATTGAACTGTATTATGTTAGTACAAAATATCAGTTAAGCAATCTGTTTACGTAAGCTTTAGATGAAAACGCTTTAGTTTTCTAATATCTAAATTAGGCATGCTAAATTTGAAAATCTGAATTTCTTATAAAATTTGTTCAATAAGTTGAAATTTTTAATTTTATTAGTCAAATTTTTTACTGATAAACTTTTGATAGCTACTTTTATAATGTAGTTTTTCTATATTTGGACCAAATGTATAAATTTGTATTTCTTGATATTTAAACTACATGATTATATGCAAATGTGGATTTTAGGGTGTTACACTTCCTTATTAAATACCATTTACACTACAACATCACAATCCTTTCGACCTATCAAGTTACTGGTAACGAGTGGCCCTTTGTAGGGCTTGCATTAAAATATAGTTATTTACTTGACACTTGGTTGTATTTTGAATTTTAAGATTTCAGAGATTAGGTGAACGATTAGTTGTCCTCTTTGAATATTAATGTCAATATTACCTATTTTTCGCTTTCAAAAATTGATCGGATGTTTTTCTCTTTGTCCTAGGATTAGGTTTCAATTTGGTTTGTGTAATTTGATTTTGAGGTTGAAGAAGACGATACATATAACACCTTAATTTCTTAAAACGTATTGTTTATTCATACACGTTTCACAATTTTGATTGGTGTCTTCATCCCCAATTTGGAATAATCTCAAAACAAGGTAACAAAATTTCACAATAACTCAAGATCAAAGAACTATGTTCCAATGTTAAGATTTGGTGAAAATTGTCGGTAATGGTTAGTAAAAACATTATCTAAAAACAACAATCAATACTCAAACCTAAATAACATGAATAAAGCAGCGAAAAAGGAGAGAGGGACATTTTTTTAACTGTCCGTCCATTACATCCAAAACTATTGAATCGACTTTCGTAAGATGGTCAATGAAAGTTGTTGAACATAGATTTATGACCAAGTCACCATCGAAGCAACATCATGGTATTTTATTGTTAACTAGAAGATTAAATTATTGTAAGAAATCAATGAAGAACATGTGCTTACTTGATCTAGAACATTTATGGTCATTGTTACGATTTAATAATTTAAGATATATTTTATTAGAAATAAACCGGTCAATACAATCATTTTTATATTGTTTTTATTTTATAATTATTTAAATAATCAAACTTTCATTTTGTCTCACTTGATCTTTAGTTTGATATAAAGAAGCAACGATAATACATTATATATTAAAATAAAGAAAAAATGCATAATATATTGACTGCCATGAAAGAATTACAGTTTATAAAAAACGATTAAAGAATTTTTTTTTTTTTTTCAAAATTGCTTGATTTTTCAAGCAGAACTTGTACTTCTTGTAATCTATTAACTAAGCTTGAATGAATTGCAAGATTAGGGTTAACAGATTATGAAAAAATCTGATGCAATTGGAATATTGAATTCTGGAGGAGTCTGATGGAATTGAATGTTGAATTTCATTGACCAAATTTCATTCCCTTGTTTAGTTTATTATTTTTCACGAAAGTGATCTTCAAAATCCTACAAATTCCACAAATACCTTTTAATATTCCTTAGCAACTACATGGTATTTTGATGGAATGGAATCTCTATCTTCATCATACCAAATATGCCCTTAACCTAATATACTCTAATCTCATAAAACTCAATATGATCATCGTTGACCACCTATCGACCACTATTGATCTGAACCACCACCGACTGCAATTGATCTGAACCACCACCGACCACCACCACCGACCACCGCCGGTCTGAACCATCGCCGACCACCACCACCGACTACCACCGATCTGAACCACCACCAACCACGACTGATCTAAACCATCGCCGACCACTGACCACCACCGATCTGAACCCACCGCTGACCACCACCGATCTGAACCCACCGCTGACCACCACCGATCTGGACCAACACCGACCACCGCCAACCACCACCGATCTGAACCACCGTCGACCACCACCACCAACACCACCACCGGCCACCACCAACCACCACCGATCTAAACCACCGCCGACCACCACCACCAACTACCACCGATCTGAGCCACCACTGATCTGATTCACCGTCAATCTGAAGAACCGCCAATAACCGTCATCTGAATCACCATAGACCACCACCGATCTGAACCACCGCTGACCACCACCACCGTCTACCACCGATCTAAACCATTGTCAACCACAGTCGACTACCATCGATTTAAACCACCGTCGACCACCACCACCAACTACCACCGATCTGAACCATCGCCGATCTGAGCCACCACTGATCTGATTCACCGTCAATTTAAGCCACCGCCGATAACCGCCATATAAACCATTGTTGACCATCACCATCTGAACCACCACGGACCACCATCGATCTGAACCACCGCCAACTTCTACCGTTCTGAAACATCGTCGATCTAAACCACCATTAACTATCATCGATATGATCCATCGCTGATCTGAACCACATCTGACCATCGTCACCTGAATCACAACTGACCACCATCGATCTGTATCACTGCCAAACACCAACGACTACCATCGATATGAATCATCGTCGGACACCACCGACCACCACTGATTTGAACAACCAAGGTCGCCACCACCTATCTGAACCACCACTGACCACCTCCATCTGAACCACTGCGGACCACCATCGATCTGAATCACTGCGAACCACCATCATCTTAACCACTGTGGACCACCACCGATTTGAACCACCACTGACCACCTCCATGTGAACCACTGCAGACCACCATCGATCCGAATCACTACAGACCACCACCATTTGAACCATTATGGACCACCACCGATCTGAACCTCCGTCGACCACCGTCGATTTAGTAACGTCGTTTGGCTTATGATTATATTAGGGTTGTGTATTCTATATTGTTTTACATATTAAATAATTATTTTACTAAAGTATTTTTAGTTTTAAAAAAATTAAAATTTTCAAAAAAGGGCATTTTGGTCATTTACCAATATTTTATTCCAATTTTAAATCTACATTCTGTGAACCAAACACACAGATTCCAATTTCTTAACAGATTCCATTCCAATGGCTGCCAACAAACAGGTGTTCAAGTCTGACAACATTCCATTCCAATTTCTTCAAAGTCAAATTCCTTTAACATATTCCATTTCATCCAAAAACATTTTGTGAACCAACCGCCACCTTAGGTCTGACTTCAATTTCTTCAATGATGAGTCCTCCTTTTAGTTGATGACCCTTAACATCCATCAAATTCATCTTCACCTCCATCAAATTCATCTTCACCTCGTCGCCATCCAGTAAATGCGATAAACTTACTTGTTGCACCTCAAGGATGTGATAACCACAATTCCTCGCATCATATAGATGTGATAACTTTCCTTTGTTGCACCTCAAAGATGCGATAAAATAACACTTTGAATTCAATCCAAATTTTATCGCATCAACCACATGTGATAAAATCAATCCCATCGCATCCTATAGATGCGATAACAATAACCCATGATCAAAGGATCATCATTTCCAGAAATTGATCATGCCACTCTTATTCCAATATACCCAGCTCCTGATTATGCTACCCTTATTAAAAATTTACCCAACTTTTGATTATGCTACCCTTATTACAAAATTTACCTAGCTCCTGATTATGAGCTTCTGATTATGCCACTTTTAATTTATTCAATTGATAATAACATATCAAATTTCAATATCATACTAAAAACAACATATAATCAATTTTAAAACACCTCATGTATGAAAACAAGAAACCATACGGATCTTTATTAAAGCAAACCAAATGATGCCTTAAAGTAAAAACTTACGTTGTAACACAAGTAGATGAAGACTTTAACAGCAACAAATATTCAGATAAAATCCGAAACAAGTTCTTCCTCTTTCTTCTATTTCTTCGAACCCAGGAAACCAAAATATCTTATCACCCTCCTTTTCTTATCCCAAAAACAATCAAAGGAAATAAAAGAAAACATATATATATATATATATATATATATATATATATATATATGAGGTGGTGAAGGTTTATAATTTAAAACAAATTTTTCAAAACACACCCCTCAATTTTTAAAACTATTTTAAAATCCACCCCAAACTTTTATATCCATTAACCCGGTTATCACACTTCCTCATTAGGTACCATTTACACTACATCATCGTAACCCTTTCCACGTATCAAGTTACCGATAACGAGTGGCGCTTTGTTAGGGCTTGCATTAGAATATAGTTATTTTTTTGGTTAACCTGGATATCCGACCCGATATGCGAGCCGACTAATCACAGGGCGACTACCTGCTTTGCAGATAGTCCGGAGTCACTGTATTTGAACCTCAGTGGCCATAAGGGATTTTTATTCCTGCTTGGATTTGAAACTGGGACCTCCAGCAACTTTTGACCTTTGGAGCCAAGCTCAAACCAATCAGGCACCACCCTTGACACTAGGGTTGTATTTGAACTTTAAGATTATAGAGATTAGGTGAATGATTAGTTATTCTGTTCGTAAATTAATGTCAATATTACCTAGTTTTTTCTTTCAAAAATTGATTGGATGTTTCTCTTTGTCCTAGGATTAGGTTTCAATTTGGCTTGTGTTAGGATTGAAGTTGTTTGGTTTGGTTTGATTTTAAGGTTGAAGAAGAAGATACATATAACACCTTAATTTCTTAAAATGTATTGTTCATTCCTCCATGTTGTTTAACAATTTTAATTGGGTGTCTTCATCCCCAATTTCGAATAATCTCAGAACATGGTTACAAATATTCACCATAACTCAAGATCAAAGAACTATGTTCCGGTGTTAAGATCTAATGTCTAGTAATAATATCATCTAATCATAACAATCTATACTCAAACCCAAATAACATAAGTAAAACAAAAGGAGAGAGGGACATTTTTTTAACTTTTCATCTATGACATCCAAAACTATTGGATCGACTTGGGTAAGATGGTCAATGAGAATCGATGAACGTACATTTATGACCAAGTCCACACCGAAGCAACGTCATGGTACTTTATTAAGTTTACTGGGTAATTAAATTATTGTAATAAATCAGTGAAGAACATGTGCTACTTGATCTAGAACATTTATGGTCATTGTTACGATTTAATAATTCAACATATATATTATTAGATATAAACCGGTCAATACAATCATAATTATATTGTTTTTATTTTATCGTAAGAAATCAGTGAAGAACATGTACTACTTGATCTAGAACAGTTGCTCTTTAGTTAACATCGTATATTAAAATAATGAAAAGAATGTATAATATATTGACTGCCATGAAAGAATTACATTTTATACAAAAATGAATAAAGAATTATTGCTTTTTCCACAATTGCTTGATTTTTCAAGCAAAACTTGTACTTCTTGTAATTTGTTAACTAAGTTTGAATGAGTTGCAAGATTAGGGTTAACACTTAGGTCTCACTTCAATTCCTTCAATGATGAGTCCTCCTTTTAGTTGATGACCCTCAACTTCCGT
>NC_037529.1:59031963-59042462 GCF_001531365.2 Cynara cardunculus var. scolymus | reverse complement strand
ATGGTTAGTAGTGCAAAGGTGGTTATATAGTAGCTAAAGGCAAGTGGGTTGAGGAGGGTGGGGTGCATGGCATGGAGGTGGTTGTTTCTTGGAAATTGACCAGAGGTATGGTTGACCAGATGTGGTCATTAAGTCTATGCAAGTTGTATGTATGCTTGGCTTTTTTGGCACGCTGTATTTGTTAGAGTTAGAATCAACCATGTGGGTCATGCTCACTGAACCTTGTTTTTGGCCTATGGAATTAAAAAGTGATCAAGAATAAGAAGTAATTTGATAAAGTTTTTGAAATATATACAACTGCTGCAATTCTGTGGGGTTTTTCTCATGTGTCATCCTCACAAACTTGATATATTAATCCTCAGTTATCCAATAGCATCCTTTAAGTGTGCCTTCAGTTAAATATTTTCTTAATTTAATCGAGATTTTTTAACTAAATCAGTGAAAATTTTATGGCAACTGGAATCTACCAGAAGAAGGAAAATCCGCCGGTAAATTAATTACCAGCACCAACATTTCCGGCGATTATATCCGCCGGAAAGAAAGATTTCTGGCGATTATATCCGCCGGAAAGAAAGATTTCCGGCGGATATAGCCGTCGGAAATGTTGCCCTGTTTGGTAGTGATATCAATCCTTGTTATTAAACTAACACTTACTACAACAAATTTGGGTATATAGTACGTCATCAATTTTTGTTCATCCCAATAAACAACTTTATAGAACTTAATTTATAGTAACAAAATATAAAACGTCATATCTAAAGGAATTGTAATAAGTTGATATGTTGTTTTGGATGTTTTAACAACTTTTTTCGGATACTTTCATACAAAGCTTCACATTTGCAATTTTATAATAAGTGTCCTATAAGTTCATCTTTTTTTTAGGACAACTTTCATAATGTCCTATAAAATTGTTGATGAGATGCTTTATATTAAAAATGTCATAAAAGACTTGTTAAGACGTCCAAAAACGTTCTATCAATTTGTAACAATGTCTTTAGATATGACACTTTATTTTTTGTTCTTATAAATTAAGTCCTGTAAAACAGTCCATTAAGACGTTTAAAATGTTTTGATGTCCTATAAATCTGATTTTGTTATATTCCGAAAAAACAAGTGCTATAACTATGAAAATAAGAGACATTTTGTTGTGAACTGTAGAAAACCAGTGTGTCAAAGAACACTGACTACTACAAAAACAAATTTCTTCTGTCCAAACAAAAGGATGATGGTAAGGCTTTGATGGCTGAGGATGATCATTGGCTGAATATTAAAGATGATGAGGAAGAAGTTGATGTTGTAGCTCATATATGTCTGATGGCAAGTACAGAATCATAAATGTCTTGACAATGAGGATGCAAAATCTCATTCAAGTGCTGAGATACTTGAATCTTCATGTCTTGATCAGATGCATGAATGATGCTCAAATTGCAAGATTTTCAGCATAAACTTAAAAATGAAAACATCATGTTGTTATTTTAGAAAAAGAACTTAAAAATGAACAAGATAAACTTCTTGATTTACATTCTGAAAGTTCTGGAAACTTTGTTTAGGCTCAATCTTTGATATCTGAAAATAAAAAATTTCTTGAACAAAAGAATGTCTTGACTGAAGAGATATCTAAAATATCAGAAAAGCATAAATCATTAGAGTTCGCAAATGATGACTTAATTGTTAAAAACAACACTCTTACATTACAAAACAAGCGCTTACTCGAAAAACTTGATGAACTTGAGGAAAAGTTGTATAAGAGAGGCCAAACAGATCAAACTCTTTTTCTAACCAAACCAACTAAATCTAGATTTTTTAATCCGAGAGAAGGTTTGGGCTACAAAAATCCAAAATGTTTAAAGAAAGCTCTTTACTATACTCCAACGCTTTATAAATTTGAATATCTAGACCACGGTCCTGAATATCAAATTCAATTTATGAAATTATCTGATAAGGTTGACGAACAAGAAGATTTAAATAGATAGAGAAAAGATAAAATGCAAGTTCCTTTCAATTATACTGATTTGAAATGAAAGTTATGAAACAAGAGTTCCTGCATTTTCTGCAGATTATTTTCATATTTATTCAAATGCAGAACTCTCTATAAAACCAGTTGTACAAAAATCTTATACTCCTACTCTTCTTTTGTAAAAACTAGTTGTTCAACTGGAAGATATTTTAAAAAAAGAAAGACTTTCGTTTGAAAAGGAAAATGAATTGCTATTGAATAAAATGCAAAGTTTTGAAACTCAAAATGTTGCACAAGAAGACGATTATTTTGAGTCATAAGCTTCTTCTTGTAAAGCTTTTATGGGAAGAAAGCTATAATTCTAAAAAAAGCTATAATTCTAAAAAAGGCTGTTCCTGTGAACTCATATTATAAAAAGAATAAATCAAAAAGACATTCACAGAAGTAGAAGAAGAGTAATGTTAAAAATCAGAAAAGTAAGGTCTATTATGAAAAATTTGTTGATGGTTTTATTTCTGATGTTTCAGATAAATATTTCAAGAGCGAGTACGTCTGGCAAGTAAAAGGATCTACACGAATAGATTCGACAAAGTCATCTTTATTACCTAGAAAGAACAGACATAACAGTTTTGCTAATGATGTAAAGAATAAAGTTTTTGTTGTGAAACAAATACTCTTTGAAGAAAACCAAATGTGGATAGGATGATTTTGTTTCTTTTACTGTTTTCAATTCTGTTCATAATTCTTTTTCTCATGCTGATTCTGATAAATCAAAATCTCAAAAGAAAACCATTTTTAAAGATAGTTGGTTTGGTACTTACAACATACCACCAACTAAGTCTAATCTGAAAGGACCCATACTGAAGTGGGTACCTAAAGCTAAGTGATTCGATTTGCAGGTTAACCGGCATGTGTGGTCGAAACACATGACTGGTAGAAAGGATTTATTATCTAATTTTGTTGAATCTTTTGGCGGTACGGTTAGATTTTGGAACGATCATTTCTCACCTATCCTCGGATAGGTGATATCATTCAAGGAAACTTAATAATAAAGAAAGTATCTTACATGGAAGGGCGTGGGCATAATCTGTTTAGTATAGGTCAGTTATGTGATAAGAATCTACAGGTATGCTTCAAATCAAACCGGTGCAGCATCCGAACCCCTGATGATAAGAAGATTTTAGCCGGAACAAGAAAATCAAGTCTCTATACAATTGACCTATCCAATCTGATAGTAGATACTGATGTTTGTTTGATGTCCAAAGCTTTTATGAAACAGAATCTGTTGTGGCATAGACGTCTCTCCCATTTGAACTTTATCTGAATTAGTTGGTTACTGATGGATTAGTCAAAGGTTTACCTGATCTGAAATTTCAAAAAGACAATGTGTGTGCAGGTGGGAATTGGGAAAAATGAAAATGGCTTCTCATAAGTCCAAAGTTGAGCATAGTACTGAACGTCCTCTGTAACTTTTACATCTGGATCTCTATGCTCCGATGCGAGTTCAAAGTATCAAAGACAAATGTTACGTCTTAGTCATAGTGGATGATGATTCAAGATACACATGGGTAAAGCTCTTGGAATCTAAGGATGAAGCAGCGAAGATCATTGTTTCTTTCTTGAAGAGCGTTCCAGTTAACTTTTAGTTTTCTGTTCAGAAGTTGTGAACAGATAATGGAAATGAGGTTAAAAAAAGACTCTGGGCTCTTTCTTGGATTTATTGGTATCTTGTATACATTCTCTACAGCCCGGACACCACACAGAAATGGTGTCGTTGAGTGTAAAAACAGAACCTTAGTGGAAGCCGCACAGACTCTTTTTGCATATTCTAAGCTTCCAATATTTCTATGGGCTGAAGCTGTTGATAAGACATTTTTTCCTCAGAATCACTCTATTGTCAACATGAGGTTTGGCAAAATATCTTATGAGCTGATTAATAAACGGATACCTAATATCAAATTTTTTCGAGTGTTTGGTTACAGGTGTTCTGTTTTAAATGATAAAGAGGACAAAGGTAAGCTCAGTGCTAAGGCATATGAAGCAGTTTTCATTGGATACTCAAAGAATTTTGTTGCATATCGGTCTACAATAAACAAATGAAGATTGTGAATGAAAGTGTGAATGTATCTTTTGATGAAGCTGTTGATTTGGTTTCTGGACAAGACAATCAAAACCCGTGCTGACAAATAAACCTTTGCATCAAGCAAATCCAGATGAAGCCTCTACATCTACAAATAATCTTTCAGATATAGATTTATTGTTTGAAATTTTTTTGATGAATATTTTGGTACTAAAACTGATAGTTCAAATGTTTCGTCCAGGTTAAATGAAGTTCATTCTGAAGAACAAATATCCGGTCCGTCTGTGGATATACCGGTTACATCTTCTGGAAAAAAAAAACCTGATGATTTTATTCAAGAAGAACAAGCTTGTCCTGAAAGTGGGTTCGTGTGTATGCGCCTTGCCCAGAGCTAGCTTGAAAGAAAGTTCAATAAAAATGATTGACACTTGAAAGTAAGGTGAATACTCTTTCCCCTATTTCATCCATGAATAGACTTTTTTTTGCTAAGAAAGCCTCTACTGGCGGGCAACTCCAATAATTACTTTTTTTAGGGTTCTTTCATAACATAAAGTCATCTAAACAACAGCTTTTAGCTTGCTTCTTGATTGTGATGATCCCCTTCTTCAACAAGTGGTTCTATAGCTCCCCCAACCACATCAGGAAAGGGACTTCACGTTTCCCTTCTATCTTAGGTTCTAGCCCGCCTGACCTAACCCATCACAAAGGCCAACCAAAATCGATCCTAGGAATTTAGATCAATTCCATCATTGATTTAAGGAAGAAAAGAGGCCAACTGGAGCAATGTATTAGGTATTAGGGAGGGGAGGACACCACTCAGCACCCCACGRAGCGGTGGGGTTCAATGCCTAAAAAATTAGAAAAAGGGGAAAGATGACTCTATGGCTGATGAGAGGAGAGAAAGACTTGAAATCCATAACGGACTTTAAGAGTGCACTGAATGAGTCTACCAGGTTATCATCCTAAATATGTTATACATTTTTTATGTTATACTGGATACCCCACACTATTCTATTAGTCAGTCAAACTAGAAAGAAATACAAGGTTCCTATCTTCATAGGAATCAATGGGAGAATAGAAAATTGCTCAAGTGGGCTATTGGGCGTAATTGTAAGAAACAGTTTTCCGCTTCTGGCCTACTCAATTGTGGCAGGAAGTATAAAAAGTCCTTCCTTGCTATAGGTCAGTATAGCCATATTCTCTCTCAAGGATATCAGTGTACTCCTTCCARGGGTAAAATCTCTAGACCGCATGGCAAATCCTGGCCTTCTCATAGCCTTACAGTTATGTGGATTAAAATTCAGACCAGCCCTCCTATATTCCATTACCTCATAGCAGTAAGTGGACCAAGGATCATCCAGTAAGTCAAATTATTGGTAATCCACATTCATCTGTACTAACAAGGTCGGCTACAACAAATAAGTGTATGTATGCAACTTTCTTAAGCAATATTGAGCCGATAAGGTGTCTGAAGCCTTAGCTAATCCGGATTGGATAATCGCAATGCAAGAGGAGCTAAATTAGTTTGAACGTTTGAAAGTCCGAAAATTGATTCTTCGTTCTAAAAATAAGACTATCATTGGCACTAAGTAGGTATTCAAAAACAAAAAAAGATGAAGGAGTTGTTGTCAGAAACAAGGCTCGGTTAGTTGCCAAAAGATACAATCAACAAGAAGGAGTATACTATGATGAGACTTTTGCTCTGGTGGCGAGAATTGAGGCTATTAAAATATTTTTGGCATACGCGGCACACAAAAACTTCACAGTATACCAAATGGACGTCAAAATAACATTTTTATACGTTCTTCTCAAAGAAGAAGTATATGTCTCTCAACGGGAAGGTTTTGTCGATGAGTCTAAGCCGGATCATGTTTATATCCTTAACAGAGCTTTGTATGGTCTAAAGCAAGCCTCGAGAACATGGTATGATATTCTTTCAAAATTTCTCGTAAAATCAGGTTTCTCGAAAGGTAAAATAGACACAACTCTTTTCATTAAAAAGGAAAAGTCTGATATTATCCAGATACAAATTTATGTAGACAATATAATATTTTTGGATTTACAAACTCTAAATATTGTAAGAATTTTTCAACCGTGATGGTTTCTAGATTTAAAATGAGCATGATGGGTGAGATGAACTTCTTTTTAGGCTTACAAGTTAAACAATTATTGTTTAGGTATTTTCGTTTGTCAAACAAAATATATTTCAGATATCTTGAGGAAATTTAATATTATAAAAAACCTATGGCTCCGGGTTCAAAACTACATGTTGATCATTCGGATAAAGCTGTAGATTAAAAGACCTATCGAGGCATGATTGGTTCTTTAATGTATGTTATGTCTTGTAGATATGATATTATGTTTTCAACACATCTTTATGCCAGATATCAGGCCAATCCTAAAGGATCCCATCTAAGTGATGTCAAATGAATCTTTTGTTACCTTAAAGGGACAACTGATATTGGACTTTGGTATCCTAAAGATATCGGCTTTGAACTAACAGCATACTCAGATGTAGATCATGCAGATTGTATGTTAGACAGGAAAAGTACTTCAGGTCATGTACTATTGTTAGGACACAAGTTAGTGAGTTGGGCGTCAAAGAAACATAACAGGAAGTCCATATCTACAACTGAAACAGAATATGTAGCTGTTGCTAGTTGTTGTTCTCAAGTTATTTGGACGCGTACTCAACTCGAAGACTATGTTTTTTCCTACAACAAAATTCCTATACATTGTGACTCTAAGAGCGCTATTACCATATCTTATAATACTGTTCAACACACAAAACCAAGCATATCAATATCCAGTATCATTTTATTAAAGATCATATAGAAAAAGACACTATTGAACTGTAAAATAGTTAGTACAGAATATCAGTTAACCGATCTATTTAAAAACTCTTTACTTTCTGATATCCAAATTAGGCATGCTAAATTTGAAAATCTGAATTTCTTATAAAATTTGTTCAATAAGTTGAAAATTTTAATTTTATTAGTCAAATTTTTGACTGATAAACTTTTGATTTTCATCAATAATGAATCCAATTTATATTAAATTCTATATTTTCACATATCTGTATTTTCAAAATGTATTTCAATATATTATTTTTCTTCTTATCTAATGCTTTTAAGTGTGTGCTAATCATTTAAGAGGGAATATTGAATTTTATCTGATCTAATTTCAAGAGGGAGTAAGTATTTTTTTATATACATATCTGAATGAAWAATAGGTACTTAACTGATATATTTTTACAGGATATTTGAAGAAATAGGAGTTGGGAGATGAGTCATTCATCCAAGGCATGAGCACTTAATCCGGATATAGCCTTGAGCGATGAAGTGGCTATCCATATAAAGCCTTTTGCGATGAAGTGGCTATCTGGACAAAGCCTTGTACGATGAAGTGGCTATCCAAAAAAAGCCTTGTGCGATAAAGTGTTTATCCGGACAAGGCTTGATAGATGAAGTGTCAATCYGGACAAAGGCTTGGGCGATGAGCTTCCAATCCGCCCAAGGCCTAATCGATAATCTTAAGGGTCCAAGCTTGAGAGATGAATCTCTTCTTCGACTATGCTTCATCGGCCAAAGCTTGGACGATGAATMTCTTCATCGACTAAAGTGTTRGGCGATGAACCTTGCTTTGGTTGGTAAGACCAATGGAGCTTTGGTTGGTCTTGCTCTGAAGTGAACTCTGAAGTATAACTCTGAAGAATGACTCTTCAGACTTATAACTCTGAAGTATAACTCTAAAGTATTTTTCACCTRAAMTYTGAAGTCTTCTATTTCAGATCTCTGAACTTAARTCTATAGACTTCCACACTTCCATTCTTGGACCAATTTGTTTTAATAAAACTTTCATGATATTTAGGACAACTTTGGTCCTAACAACTTGTTGTTGTTATAAGGACCAGAGAGGCTCTGGTTGACCAGAGGGCCTCTGGTTGGTMTGGTTTCTTGTTGGCCTTACTTCTGGGGCTAAGTAGGAGACCAGAGGCTCTGCATGTACTATGCAGAGGCTCTGTGTCTGGGAGTGAAGCTCTGTATCCRAGTACTTGACTATTTGCGCGCAAGACTTCGGTCTTCATACCCTCTATGTCCAAGCTCTGTATCCGAGCTCTTGGTTCCAATCCATGCTTTTGGGTTGATAAGTCAAGAAGGGCTCTGGTCCATAAGAACCAGAGGGGCTCTGGTTGGCCTTGCTTCTGGTTGGTAAGACGAGAGGGGCTCTAGTCCTTAAGGACCAGAGGGGCTCTGGTTGGTTTTGCCTCTAGGCTTTGACGCGATAAAGTGTGTTGAGATCATACCAGCGTGTTCCGAGGAAATGRGGTTGTCTCACCCAAGTTGTTATGAGGAAATTATGGTTTGTTTTATATGAAACATTGAGTTCATGTGTTATACGATAAATGGGTATTTTGTGGTTTGATATGGCAAAAGAGGGTTGTTTTGTCAAAACATTATATAATTGTTATTTATTAAAAATATGAGTTTTATAAAAGGGTTTTGGTGATATTTAATCTGTAATTGCATAAATGAGATTTCTTACTAGACCTCAAGGTCTAACCCTCATTTTGGTGTTTTGAATTGTGCATTACAGATCAGACAAACAGTTGATAAAGGAAAAGGGAAAATTATGAATGCCTGCATATGGATTTTGGGATAATGTGTTGTTACTTGTACCTGCATGTTGTTTATGAGTACAAATTATAACCCTCAAGTTTTGTAGCTTTTGTATTTTGAGACCGAATGTATGAATTTGTATTTCTTGATATTTGAAATACATAGTTATATGCAAATGTGGATCTTGGGGTGTTACACTTCCTTATTAAATACCATTTACACTACAACATCGCAATCCTTTTGACCTATCAAGTTACTGGTAACAAGTGGCCCTTTGTAGGGCTTGCATTAAAATATAGTTATTTACTTGACACTTGGGTTGTATTTTGAACTTTAAGATTATAGAGATTAGGTGAATTTCAGTTGTCCTCTTTGTATATTAATGTCAATATTACCTATTTTCGCTTTCAAAAATYGATCGGATGTTTTTCTCTTTGTCCTAGGATTAGGTTTCAATTTGGTTTTTGTTATTTGGTTTTGAGGTTGAAGAAGAAGATACATATAACACCTTAATTATTTCTTAAAATGTATTGTTCATTCCCTACATGTTTCACAATTTTGATTGAGTGTCTTCGTCCCCAATTTGGAATAATCTAAAACWAGGTTAAAAATTTTCATAATAACTCAAGGTCAAAGAACTATGTTCCAATATTAAGATTTGGTGAAAATRGTAGGTAATGGCTAGTAATAACATCATCTAAGCACAACAATCAATACTCAACTCAAAAAACATAATTAAAGCAACACAAAAGGAGAGAGAGACATTTTTTTAACTGTCCGTCCATTGCATCCAAAACTATTGGATCGATCCTGGTAAAGATGGTCAACGAAAATTGTTGAATATACATTTATGACCAAGTCACTACCAAAGCAACATCATGGTATTTTATTGTTTGGGAAATTAAATTATTGTAAGAAATCAATGAAGAAAATGTGCTAATTGATCTAGAACATTTATGGTCATTGTTACGATTTAATAATTTAAGATATATTTTATTAGAAATAAACCGGTCAACACAATCATATTTATATGGTTTTTATTTTATAATTATATTTTTAATCAAACTTTCATTTTGTATAGTTGCTCTTTGGTTTCATATAAAGAAGCAACGATATTACATCATATATGAATGAGAATGTTTGGGATTGCTCATTTGAACAACTTATGTTTTTCTCTAAAAGTCTTTATCTACTTATTATAAGTTAAAATATTTTAACTTCTTCAAAAAACTCCTTATTACCGGTTTGACACGGGTATAAACTGTTTATTCAAACACTCAAAAGTGTTTATTACCGATATTACACTAAAATATCTCAATAAATTGTTTTTATAAGCAATCCCAAAACCCCCTAAAACAAAGAAAGAATGTATAATATATTGATTGCCATAAAAGAATTACAGCTTATACAAAAACGATTAAAGAATTATTTTTTTTCCACAATTGCTTGATTTTTCAAGCAGAGCTTGTACTTCTTGTAATCTTCTAACTAAGCTTGAATGAATTGCAAGATTAGGGTTAACACTTAGGTCTGACTTCAATTCCTTCAATGATAAGTCCTCCTTTGAGTTGATGACCCTTAACTTCCATCAAATTCATCTTCACCTCCTCATTCTTTTCTCCAACAAAGAATTCTCCAAGCTCCATCTCCATCCATCCATCCTCTCTCTTGCTCGGACGTCGGCTTTCTCCTTCTACCACCCGTTTCCCCATCATTCGTCTCCGGTTCATGAAAAACAAGGATTSCAGTTGTTCTTTTTTGTTGTCGATAGGGCATAAATATGCAGTGTTGGTAACCGAGAACTCGTTCATGGATACCGATGTCTCAGATGGGATTGAGTCCA
>NC_037529.1:59025731-59031034 GCF_001531365.2 Cynara cardunculus var. scolymus | reverse complement strand
ATGGTTAGTAGTGCAAAGGTGGTTATATAGTAGCTAAAGGCAAGTGGGTTGAGGAGGGTGGGGTGCATGGCATGGAGGTGGTTGTTTCTTGGAAACTAACCAGAGGTATGGTTGACCAGATGTGGTCATTAAGTCTACGCAAGTTGTATGTATGCTTGGCTTCTTGGCACGCTGTATCTGTAGTTAGAATCAACCATGTGGGTCCTGCTCACTGAACCTTGTTTTTGGCCTATGGAATTAAAAAGGTGATCAAGAATAATAAACAAGAATAAAAAGGAATTTGATAAAGTTTTTGGAATATATACAACTACTGCAATTCCGTGGGTTTTTCTCATGTGTCATACAAACTTGAGAAATTCATCCCTGGTTATCGAATAGCATTTTTTATTTAAGTGTGACTCCACTTAAATATTTTCTTAATTTAATCAAGATTTTTTTAATTAAACCAGTTGTAATAAGCTGATATGACGTTTTTGGATATTTTAACAAGTTTTTTAGAACACTTTCAATACAAAGCGTCACATTTGCAATTTTATAAAAAGCGTCCTATATATAAGCTCATCTTTTTATAGGACAACTTTCATAATGTCCTATAAAATTGTTGATGAGATGTTGTATATTAAAAATGTCATAAAAGACTTGTTAAGATGCCCAAAAACATTCTATCAATTTGTAACAATGTCTTTAAATATGAAACTTTATTTTTTGTTCTTATAAAACAATCCATTAAGACATTTAAAATGTTTTGACGTCTTATAACACCATGATCTTGGTTGTGGGTTTATTGTGTACATGGGTTTGTGATATTATAAGTCAGTGAGTATCATTAAAGAAAGAGACCAATTAGAAGTGTTAGGAATATGCAATTATTTTAAAAAAAAATCTGTGTTTCTTAAAGTAAGAGACCAATTAGAAGTTGCAGTTCTTTTTCAAAAATCCTTGAGTAAGCGTTTACTAAGTCACATTACATTACCGGATGAATATGGTAAAAACCAAGAATCTTACCTGATAAGAACGAGACAAGGATCAAAAGTCTTACCCGGTAAGTGAGGGCGACAACTCTTACCACGGTAAGCGTTCACCGATTAAATTGATGCATACGATACCGTTTTGGTAGACTAAAATCTTACACCATTAGTAAATGATAGTATTAAATTTTACAGATAAATACTTACCAAATAAATATTTGATAAACGGTTTCTTAGTAAACTAAAGAACATCACTTAAGTGAAGCAAATTAAAGTCACATGAATACAAGATATGTTTGACTCATTGTGGGTCAAGGCATTTGGCAAACCTGAAGCTTCAAATACTTGTATAAATTAAAGTGTATGTTGAATTATTACAATTTACATCACAAAGATTTAGAAAATTTTAATTTAATACTTTATTATAAAATATTTGATAAAAACTCTTAAATATCATTTTTTATGCATAAAGTATATTGTTTATTGATGTATATTATTTAAAGTTCAAGATTACAATTAAATTGTGTATACATATAAATTATTAAAGCTTCATTTTTGAATTCGTGTAACTCACTGCAGATAAGCATAATCATATACAAAATTAATATCATATTTTAAATGTAAAAAATCTAAAAAATAAATAGGATAATCATTAAGTTCTAATAAAATATTTAATTATTATTTTTATAAAAAATATATTATTAAACAAAAAATAAATTACTTCGTTATTAAACCTAAATTTTATATATAAAAAAAATTGAATTAAATAAATTATACAAAAATGACAAATTTTAAATAGTTAATTTGATACTAATATCGATATGTTTTTCAAATTTTTAATTATGATTTCTTCAAATTTATACTTATTCAAAAATAAAAACGTTATCACTTTCTCAAAATCATATAAAACCGTATTATATGACATATATAAAGTATAAAACAAAATATTAAAATCGAAATATATCCTACTGCATTACACGAGTACCCTTCTAGTAATTTATAAAAGAAATCAAATTATAAATGAACAATGTATAGTTTGTTACATTAATTGGACTTAAAAAGTTCATCTTCTAAAATATATTAATAGATCAATCATATTCTAAGTTAACAAATATATGCCGAACTTATAGAGTGTATGGTGATACTAGAAAGTGCTATTAATACAAAATACACTTCGTAACAAAAAGAATTTTAAGTTCATTATTGATCATTTTTCTCAGTGATTTGATGATAATTTGTTTCTCTTACAAAAAGTATTTTCTCTTTATTCAACTTTAACGAACATCACTGAGTCCGTTCATTGATCGCTGAGCAAGTATTCTTCGTGAAGACAAAAATCACACCACCAGACGTTCAGTGATATCAAAGATAAAGCTGAAGATAGGGACAAGCAGTTTGTGATCTAATGTGGTTTCAGTGATAACAAGTCTGTCTAAACATGTATGAAATCTACTCAAGATGCAACATACAGTGAAGAAACCCTAGTGTTATTCTAATGTCAATGATCAAATGAATCTTGTTGATTAATATTAGTTTTTGTCTTATCCTCCTACATACAAAGCACAAACCCATATCTCTCAAAGTAAAACACTCGTACGTAGTCACTTTATTATCTCCAAATGTGTTTACCTACTTTATGAAAAACTATTGTTCATATACGACAAAAGCATGTATCTGAAGATAAAGGACAAGCTCATCTTTAGAAGCTTGTCACGTGTCTTGTACCGTCTGACTTGCATTTACTGCAATAGGTATAATAGCTGAGAAGCTCCTCCTTCTCAGCATTCTTAGCAACAATCCAACCAACTAAGCCAAGAAACTCATATCTTGAAGATAAACTTTTTACCCAAGAAAGGACTTCCTCACAAACACAAGACTTCTTAATCTTTTGAACTTATCTTTACTTCAAGTGCTGAACACCAACTAGGATCTTCTTTAGCAAAGTTATTGTTTCTTCTTTTAGCAAGTCTTTTCATTCTTGCTTTATGTATCTTGTGTTTCCCTAGATTGTTTTAGATAAGTTTTGTATCTTATCTTATTCTGTAAATAGTGTGTAAATTATGTATTGATCTTCTTTATCAATAAAGGACTTTAAAAGTGAAAACTGTTGCGTTTGTATCCATCCCCCCTTCTACAAACTGTCTACAAACTGTTACCTTTAAACTCTTGTAGATCCGTCTGGGACCAACAAGTGGTATCAGAGCAGTATTTTATTATCTCTTCTTTTTTTAAGATAATTATTTACCATTCAAATGGCATTGCAAAACACTAACTTTCACAAAAAATGAATCTCTAGCCAAACCTCTCTGGTTCATCAGAGACAGCTTCAGTCTTTGCAAGAATCGGATGTCTCTTTTTTTGGAAGGTGCGGATCCTGAAATTCCATACTATATTGAAAATGAACCTTATGTTCCATTTGCAATATCTCCAGCAGTTCCAGCAACTACTATGACTGTCGTCATTCTTGAAAGGCAGATTCTGAAAGTCTCTCATCAATGGAGTGATGAAGACAAGAAGAAAATGGTTTTAGATACTAGAGCAAGATCTATAATAGTCATGTCTCTTTCTGACGAGGTTTATCACTCCGTTATGAAGTTAAGAACCACAAAATCCATGTGGGACACTCTTTGTGTTCAATATGAAGATACATCTGAAGTACAAGAATTGAGGAAGATTAATCTAGTAAGACAATATTAAAGTTTTCAATGTGGAAAATATGAATCTTTGTCTGAAGTACATCAACATTTTAATAGTCTTCTTATCGGGACAGTTAGAAGAGAATAATTTAACTCTGAGATAATTACACCATGTGTCTCAAGATGTCTAAGGATATGTCATCTCTTTTTCGTCAGCTGAAAAAGAATCTTCTCAAAAATTCTAGAGAAATGAAAATCTCCCTTAGCTTTGATATCTGAAACCCCTTCAGTTGTTCCTTCTATTTTTTCTATTCCTTCTTCTTCTCTTACTATCACTGAGTTAGATCTTTCTAACTCTGAGGACTTAACTTACGCTGATTTATCAGAGTTTGATGAGTTTCTGACCCTCCTTACAAATTCTTTTAGATGGTTTGCCAAAAAAAAGTAATTTATATAGATCTCCTTCTCTGACTATCGCTAACAAGCCAAAGTCAAATCCTATTAACAAGGCCTCTGTTAACTGCTTTAACTATCAACGCAAATGACACTTTGCAAGTGAATGCAGGTCAAAGAAAGTTGTATAAAGCCATCTTCTAACATCTCATCCTCCTTCAGGCCTAAAGACAACAAATATTTAAAACTACAGGAGACAAACTTGTAATTTACTCTATTAATATACATGGGAGCTTTGACTGAAAATAGAAGTGATTTATATTCAAACAAATTTATCTAATGGAATTGTCAAGCTTTTAATGGATTTTGTCAATTTATGGTGGTGACATATACAAAATTAACAGCTTCTAAACCAAAATTAATTTTATTAGAAATACATTCTATTTATATTAAATAATCTAAATAAATACATTCATGACCAAGTCACCATCATAATAATCAATTCCTCATATTAAAATTTAGTAATAAATCAATAAAGAACATGTGCTATATTTTTTGGTCAATTCTTTTATTTTATTGGAAGTACACCAGTCAACATGACTATATTTAGTTATATTTTGTTTTTTTCTTTATAATTCGTCTCTAATCGACCTTCAATTGGTTAATATATAGTTGACAATATGTTTTTACAGTATCTTTAAAGCAAATAAGAGGTTGTTTAATAGTTACTGAATATTTTGTTGCAGAATAATTAAATGATCAGAATATTAAAAAGGTTCTCATGATATAATTCAAAATCAAATATAAATATTGTTTGGTAATTGTTTACAATGAAATTAGGGCGCCGAATAGTTAAGGAGGCGAATGATACAAAATTTTTTAAAAAGTTTTAGAACCATATATAGAAAAATTGTTTTTTGTCAAACAAAATTCAGCTCTTAGCGATTCAGAAGCTATCTTTTAATGTAACTATTAAAAAATAAACAAACAACCACCATATTAAACATAATTTTAATTAATGTTTGTAAGTACGTTACATTTATAATATAATGTATTTAGTAAAATACTATACATAATAAAAAGAATAATGTATTGATTGCCATTTAATGCATAAAAAATATATTCAAAATTGAATAAAGAATTGTTACTTTTTCGACAATTGCTTGATTTTTCAAGCAAAACTTGTACTTCTTGTAATTTGTTAACTAAGCTTGAATGAGTTGCAAGATTAGGGTTAACACTTAGGTCTCACTTCAATTCCTTCAATGATGAGTCCTCCTTTTAGTTGATGACCCTCAACTTCCGT
>NC_037529.1:59020685-59024796 GCF_001531365.2 Cynara cardunculus var. scolymus | reverse complement strand
GATCTCAAAGAGGAAGATGCAATGGTTAATCTACATGCATCTGCTGGAGATGTGAGGGATATAATAGCTGAAAGACAATCTTCTGGCAACATGTTGAATCTGGTGGCCATGTTTAGGTTAGTGGTTGAGTTGATGGATGTGGATATGGATATGGATATGGATATATGGTTAGTGGTGTAAAGGGTGGTTATATAGTAGCTAAGGGCAAGTGGTTTCAGAAGGTGGGGCATGTATGGGGGTGGTTGTTTCATGGAAATCAACCAGTGGTGTGGTTGACCAGATGTGGACATTAAGATTATGCAAGTTGTATATATATATGCTTGGCTTTATGGAGCGCTGTATTTGTTTGATTTGAAACAATCATGTGGGCCATGCCCACAGATGACAGAACCTTGTATTTGCCCCTATGAAAAAGATCATCATGAATAATAAGCAAGGGTATAAAGTAACTCTTTAGATATATATAAATTTTCTCAAATCGAATAAACTATACAAATCAATCATAACCATTTAATTGTTTTATTAACGGTTGAGATTAAAACGGTTACATGATTATAGTTACACATAATAATAATATAATAATAATAATAATAATATAACCGTTTTAATCTTAACCATTGATAAAACAAATCAATGGTTAGGATTGGTTTGTATGGTTTGTTAAATAACCTTGGCACATATATAAATATACATATATATATATATATATATATATATATATGTATGTGTGTGTGTATGCATGCGCACGTGCATGTGTGAACACATCCATTTAATGAGAACGTGAAAACACCTTTATTACATGTGAGGATCTTTTATTAACCAATCTCTTGGTGTTTACTCTGCAAACCACTTTATACCAATAAGAAACCAGTGTTGAACACGGTTGTTTCGAAGGATGTAGATATTGATTGCGGATAATTTGTTAATCTTTTGTCTTATTCTTCTTTTATGTCTTAAAATGACTGTTACAATGTAGACATAATAGTAGCAATTAACATGAACAATTTTTATTCTTATTTTAGTTAAATCAAATTTTAAGTTTCGTGGTTGATCATGTGGATCTTTAGGCTTGGGTTATGTTTGGAGAAGGTTCTTGGAAGAACTTTACTTGTGAACTTCAAACATTCACTTTTGGAAGCTAGAGTTGGTTCTGAGTCTAAGTTTAACTTAACCTAACAAGTTGAGTTCAAGTTGTTGTGTGAAAACTTTGTATACGTCAAAAATGTTCATTTTAATGCATTTATGTGTTCTATGTGATATTTATCAAATATATAGGTTATTTGATGAGTTGTGCATATTTGGTACATCTGATTTTATAATTATTGTGAAACGCTCGTATTTGAGGTTTTTAGACATTTTGATAAATAAATAATAAGTGTGAGTTCTTTTGGACATAAATGAATATTATTTCGGTGTTAATGCATTTTAATGTATTTGGTTTCAAAATGCATATAGTTATATTTTGGGACATTTTGGAAATATAACTGGTATGGTTTCGAATGAAAAATATTTTGTCCCAACCTACGATGGTTTTTACCTAAATCTGTCCTCAAGGCATGTATTCTCATTATTGGTCCCAGACGGATCTACAAGAGTTTAAAGGTAATAGTTTGTAGGAGGGATGAATACAAACACACAAACTTTACTTTTTAAAATCCTTTATTGATATGAGAAGATCAATATAGAATTTACATATTGTTTACGGAAAAAGATAAGATATAAAACTTACCTAAACAATCTAGATAGCACACAAGATACAGAAAAGCAAGAGAGAAAATACTTGCTTAAGAAGATGCTATTAATCGCAAGTCAGAAAGTACACAACACGTGGCAAGCTTCTAGAGGTGAGCTTGTCCTTTGTCTTCAGATATACATGTTTTTTGTCGTATATGAACAATATTCTTTCACAAAGTAGATAAGCATGCTTGGAGACAATATAGTGACCCCGTACATGTGTTTTACTTTGAGAGGTATGGAATTGTCCTTTATGTGTAGGAGGATAAGACAAAATCTAATTTTGTATAGCAAGATATTTGATTGCTGACACTGGTATAACTCTAGAGTTTCTTCAATGTTCGTTGAATCTTGAATATACTTCACACTTGATTGTAGACATGCTTGTTATCACTGTAAAACCGCATCAGATCACAAACTGTCTGTCTCTATCTTTAGCTTAAATCTTCGACATCGCTAAAGATTATTTTGGTGTAAGTTTTGTCTTCTTGAAGAATACTTGGTTTATTAGAGAAGTTTATAATACATGTTCGGCGATCACTGAACCAACTAAATGATGATCGCTGAAGCCGAATAAAACAGAACTCAGTATTTTTTGCTAGGTATAAAATGATCATCATCAAATCACTGAGAGAGTCTGGATCAACACGTATAAACGTTGGTTAAATACGTTTTGTTGATTTTTGATGACCTGTATTTAATGGTCTTGGGGACATTAGTCCGATTTAAATTGCTCTATGTTGAGCTTTTGGAGTTTTATGCATTTATGGCTTATTTATTTGTAAATTATATGTTTTGAGTGTGTTGGTCATTCTTTTGGAGTTATATAATTTAAACTATAATGTAATAGATCCATAAGCATAGAAGTCGGTTTTATGGAATATGTAAGGAATGAGATTCCCTAAGTATAATTGGGAAATAGGCATTGTGATTTATTATGTAAGTTCTAGCTAACAAGCTTAACTTGGATTTAAGATATCTCAAGGTAAAGACCTGGAAAGGTTGAAATTGGTGACTCCCCAAGCGAAAAACTTAGATAGTACTAATCTTAAATAGAGCGAAAATTCAGAGTCCTTCTTCAGCGGCCAGTCGTAGTGAATATCGTCTAGAAATTTGACGATGGCTTCACTGTCAGGATCTCTAGCTAGGGAACAATCTTTGGAAGCTTGCAACACAGAACGAATCATTGTAGGTCCAAAGTTCAACTTCATGTTGTTGATCTAACAATAGATCTTGACGTTGGGGTTTCCAAACTCGTATTTGGAAGTCTTCACCTCAGTTCTGTACCAGAACTGCTTCAGGATATCTTTCACCATGATTGGTTGGAACGTGAGAGCATATCCTAGCACGTAGTTCTTAAGAAACGAGACGACATCCACAAAATGAGATTTATCAACGGGAATCTCAAGGAGAGCAATGTGATTGTTTAGTTTGAAGGAGCATTCTTCAATACCAAAATTGACATTCGATGCACATACCATTTCTATTTAAGAAAAAAGAAGAAATAGAATATACACGAACTTTTAGTCACAAAGCTTAGAATAAAAGTTTGGAGGATAAACTTTTCTCCCGAAGAACCAAAAAGAAAATAGGTTTTTGAAGAGAAAAAAATTAAGAAACAAAGTTGAAATAAATCAAGAAAAAGAAGGATTTATACCACTTATGTTTTATGTATTTTAAAGAAGAACAAGAATGTTAAAATACAAACAAGTTTCTTATGAGATTAACAAAAAAAAAAAAAAATAAACAAACTTGTTTTTTGTAACGCCCCAACCCACATATTGTATATAACACATATTTCATACCAAAGAAATATATATTCATTTAACATTCGGGTCTCTTAGTACAAGAATCTATCATGACCAAATACAAGGTCCAAAAATTCAAAATTCATATCTTGTAGTAAACAACAAAGCTAATCATCAAAATCAATTCTGCAACCGAATGCATATAAGAAAAGCATTAAATCTTTTCATTTCCTTTACCTTCTATACTTCCTGCAATACACATTTTAAAATCACAAAAAACGAGGGTTAGACTAAAGAGTCTAGTGAGTTACCCTAATCATGTAATTGCAGGGTGAAGGATCACCAAAACMTTTATAAAACAATTATTCACATATATCACAAATATATGAATACGCAAGAAGGTAATATCAAATYYTTTTCCACTTTCAAGCTAACCACGTAGCTATATAAGTTCCATACCTTTGAACCAATCGGGTTCCATTTAATACCATTTTAAACCTTTTCTTTATCAAATGAGGTTTAAACAAAGATTCAGGCCAAACTTGACATTTTCTTCTCAATAACATCTAGACTATGATTTCCAATAAGAACATTGATCCTAAATCTTTAAATCACAAAAAATAAAGATT
>NC_037529.1:59018293-59020675 GCF_001531365.2 Cynara cardunculus var. scolymus | reverse complement strand
CCTTGATATGTCACCCTTATATCAAATGGACACCTCTCCTTGATATGCCACCCTTATATCAAATGGACACCTCTCCTTGATATGCCACCCTTATCACTTCATCAATTGGACACTTCTCCTTGATATGCCACCCTTATCACTTCATCAAAACATTTATAAAATAATTCCGAATAGACCGCAGTCATTGGAATCGTTATCAGTCTGAAAACATTTATATCAAAACTTCATTTTTAAGATAAAATAACAATTTCTTTAATAAACACAAAACATCATCACAAATCCGGTCAACAATCATCCGGTTAACAAGTCCGGTCAACAACCGTCCGGTTTAAAACACTTGGAATAAAGTCCATTTTGTCTGGGCATCTAATCCGGTCAACTCACCACATACTCTTTGAACGGTTTACACTTAGAACAAATTCACATTTTGAACGGATAACAAATCCGGACAACAGTCCGTTCAAGACTTGTCCGATTTAAGACTAAACCGCTCACCACATGGTCGTATTCCTACTTCTCAGTTAAAAATTATAAATACTACTACCATTTATAAACCGCTCAACACTCAACCGGTTTACCAACTCCGGACAACAAACCGCTCATGGCTTGTCCGGTTTAAACTAGTCCGGTCAATAAACCACTCAAGGCTTATCCGGTTTAAGAACAATCCGAACAATAAACCGCCTAAGGCTTGTCCAGTTTAAATGCTTATCCGGTCACCCTTTGTCCGGATAATTACTTAGACAATAAAATCAAGGTTTCTTTCCAAATAAGAACAATACGAAACATGAATATAAAACTAGTAGAATCTTTATACAAAAGATTTAGAAACCACTCACCTTGTAAAGCTTTTGAAACCAAACTGCTAGAAATCGATCTCTTTTGAAACTTGACACTTGAAACCAACTTGAAATCACCTCCTTTTCTAAACCGGACAACACTTCTTTAAAATGCTCTCAACCTACTCAAAATAGCAGGAAAATAAATGAGGAGGTGAAACCCCTCTTTTATACCTTCCAAATATGGAAGGTCGGCTAACCGCCTTCCATACCCCCTATGCTACCCACATACATCCATGCATACACATATGCATACATACTCCATGCATAATCTTGCATGCATAAAATATATATATATATATATATATATATACTTCTATATTTATGCATACATAAATATATATATATACATATAAATATATATATATAAATATATATATATATATATACCTTTATCCAAATAAATGCACAAATTCGCATAACAGCATGTATCAAACATATCAGTTTATCATGATATCACACAATCAATTAATAAAATAATCACGTATTAAATACCTTTGGTAATAACCAGGATCCGGTTATTACATTATCCACCCCTCAAAAGAATTTCGTCCCGGAATTCCTTTAATCAAAAAGCCACGGGTATTCTGATCTCATCTTTGACTCCAACTCCCAGGTTGCCTCCGATCATGTGTGAAACTTCCACTGTACTTTAACCAGGCTTATCTCTTTATTTCTCAACACCCTTATCTTTCTGTCAATTACGGCTTCGGGTGTTTCTACAAAATTCAATTTACTATCTAATTGAATCTCTGGCAAAGGTACAGCTAGGTTCGGATCAGCCAAACATTTCCGCAGATTCGACACATGAAAAGTGTTGTGAATCTGATTCAACTCTTCCGGCAGCTCTAACTGATATGCTACTGGCCCAATTCGTTTACATATTCTGAACGGCCCGACATACCTTGGACTAAGCTTTCTTTTCTTCCCGAATCTGATAACACCCTTCCATGGCGAAACTTTTAGCATTACAAAATCGCCTATATCAAATTCAATGGATTTTCGACGATTATCTGCATAACTTTTCTGGCGATCTTGTGCTGTTTTGATTCTTTCGCGGATYTGTTCAATCTTTTCGGAAGTTTCTTGAACAATTTCAGGACCTGTCAGTTGTTTTTCACCCACTTCATTCCAGCACAATGGTGTTCGACATTTACGTTCGTACAATACTTCATATGGTGCCCCTTGGATACTGGAATGATAACTGTTGTTATATGCAAATTCTATCAATGGTAGGTGATCTTCCCATGATCCTCCAAAATCGATAATAAAACTTCTCAACATATCTTCGAGAGTCTGAATAGTCCTTTCACTTTGCCCATCAGTTTGTGGATGATAAGCTGTACTTAGTCGGATTTCGGACCCCAGAGCTTTCTGTAAACCTCCCCAGAATTTTGAAGTAAACCGACTGTCTCAATCAGAGATAATAGACAAGGAAACACCGTGTCTGGTAACAATTTATTTAATGTAGATCTGCGCTAACTTTTCTAAAGAGTATTTCTCTCTTATCGGTAGAAAATGTGCAGATTTAGATAAACGATCC
>NC_037529.1:59013594-59017768 GCF_001531365.2 Cynara cardunculus var. scolymus | reverse complement strand
TTTCCTTCCTGCTCAAAGCATCAGCCACCACATTAGCCTTTCCTGGATGGTAAAGAATTTCACAATCATAATCATTGACCAATTCGATCCATCGGCGTTGTTGCATCTTTAAATCTTTCTGGTTGAACAAATGTTGTAAACTTTTATGGTCAGTGTAAATCTGACATTTTGTTCCCAGAAGATAGTGTCTCCAAATTTTCAACGCAAAAACCACTGCAGCTAACTCCATGTCATGAGTTGGATATTGCTTTTCATGTTCTTTCAGTTGTCTTGACGCATAAGAGATTAATTTTCCTCTTTACATTAAAACACATCCCAATCCCAATTTGAAGCGTCACTATAAACCACGAAGTCTTCAGATTCATCTGGTAGAGTTAACACTGGTGCACTACAAAGATGATCTTTTAAAAGTTGAATAGCTTCTTGTTGTTCTCTTTCCTACTGGAATTTAACATTCTTCCGAGTCAGTTTAGTCAATGGCACAGCTATTTTAGAAAAATTTTGAATGAACTGTCGGTAATAACCAGCCAATCCCAAAAAGCTACGAACTTCAGATGGAGTCTTAGGAGTTTCCCATTTTGCAACTGCTTCTATTTTCATGGGATCAACTTTTACTCCTGATTCTGAAATGACGTTACCCAGAAATTGAACTTCTCTTAACCAGAACTCACACTTGGACAAATTTACATACAACTTTTCTCTCTTCAACAGTTCCAGTATCAGACGAAGATGTTTTGCATGATCTTCTTCAGTTTTAGAGTATATAAGAATATCATCGATAAATACTATAACGAATTTATCAAGATATTCCTTACATACCCTATTCATCAAGTCCATAAAAGTTGCGGGCGCATTAGTTAAGCCAAATGGCAAAACTAGGAATTCGTGATGCCCGTACCTTGTTCAGAAAGCTGTTATAGCAACATCTTCTTCTCTGACTTTAAGCTGATGATATCCTGATCTCAGATCGATTTTAGAGAAGTAACTTGCTCCCACCAGTTGATCAAACAAATCATCAATTCTTGGTAAATGATATTTGTTTTTGATTGTCAATTTGTTCAATTCATGATAATCTATACACATTCGCATAGATCCATCCTTCTTTTTGACAAACAAAACCGGAGCACCCCAAGGCGAAGTGCTAGGCCTTATAAACCCTTTATCAGTTAAATCTTTTAACTGTGTCGCCAATTTCTTCAGTTCAGATGGAGCTAAACGATACGGCGTTTTTGCTACGGGTGCAGCTCCTGGTATAAGATCGATTCGGAACTCGATAACTCTATCTGGTGGTAATCCGGATAAGTCTTCTGGAAAGACTTCTGGATATTTGTTAACAATCGGAATCGATTCTTCTTTTCTCTTCTCTTTCTTCAGATCAATAACATATGCCAACCACCCTTGGCATTTCTTTCGAATACTTTTCTGGGCTTTCATTACTGACATAATACTGGTATGATGATTCTGACGATCACCATATATAACAATGGCTCTCTGGTCTGGCAGAATAATTCTGATCATCTTCTGATTACAATCAATGCTAGCYTGATACTTTGCCAACCAGTCCATACCCACCACTACGTCAAATTCCTTCATTGGCATAGGAAATAACCGGATCGGAAGTTCACAGTTTTCAATAACAATTAAACAGTCATTGAATACACTAGTAACAGTTTCCTGATTATTAGCAGTATCAACTACTAATTTATCATCAAGTAGTACAGAATTCAGACATGCTGTTTGGGCAAACAATGGTGATACAAACGAAAAGTTTGCACCAGAGTCAAATAACACTTTAGCACGTATTGAATTCAGGAGAAATGTACATGTTACTACATCCGGCGGTACTTCCGCTTCATTCTTGGTCATCTGGAAGGATCGTCCCCGCGCCCCTCCTTGTCCACCTTGGTTCCTAGTAGGTCTTCCCCGATTACCCGATGCATTACTCCCCATTGTTAACTGCGGATTTCTTAACAAGGGGCAATTTGGTCGAATATGATCCGGAGAGTTACAGTTAAAACACCTTTTGTTGGTTGGACAATTTCTAGACAGGTGACCCGCTTCACCACATTTATAGCATTTTATTGGATCCATTTTATCATTACCCTGCTGAACTTTCATACTGCTCTTTTGTTCAGATAGGTTGTCATATCTCACAGTCTTGGGTCCTCGAAAAGACGAAGGTCCTTCCCATTTTCGTTTTTCAATAACTTTCCCTTCCAATTGTCTATTCTTGTTTCTTTCAGTCACTTCAGCCGCCTCTACTGTAAATGGAAAGGTATTGGGGTTCATTGCAATAACGAATTCCCTAATTGAGGGCTTCAGACCCCAAATAAACCTTTCTATTTTCCTTGATTCGGTTGAAACATAATGATCAGCAAAACGAGAGTATTCAATAAATTTTTCAGTATACTCCCGTACAGTCCTATTTCCTTGTTCCAACTTCAAGAAATCTTCTTCCATTTGTCTCACAGCCGTTTTAGGACAGAATTGATTCTTGAATCGATCCACGAATTCTATCCATAACATATTCTGTAACACATCCGTTCTGGTAGACGATTCCACTTCCCACCAGAATAAGGCATTTGACTTTAATACTGATACAGCAAATCGTACTTTATCTGTTTCTGGGCACCGAATGGTGTTGAATACGGATTCCATCTCCTTGATCCAATACATTGCCTTCACCGGATCTTTTTCTCCAGAGAAGGTTGGTGGTTTACATGCTAAGAATGTCTTAATATCTCCTTCTTTATTATGAGTAGTTGGAGTAGATGGATAAACTTCTACTCTTTCTGTTTCCACCCTAGCTAGTATCCCCATAATAGATATCAAAGTTTCTCATAATTTCCCCATTTCCTCTGCTAACACATCTCGGGTTATATATTCTGGGTGTGGTACTGTTCCTCCCTGAACATTCCCAGAGTGTGATTCTTCCTGCTCAKAATGTATTTYAGCCCGACTCCTTCCCTGAGACTGACTTCTTCCTCTTCCTCGTCCTCTTGGTCTTCCTCGACCTTTATTTCCAGTCGTACTAGTTGGAAGATTAACCAAAGATTCTTCCCTTTCTTCGGATTCTAGACGAGCTATTCTTTCAGATCTTCTGGTTTGGTTAGACATCTGTAGAATTTAATATTAATATTCACGTATTCACATTCCCAAATATAATAAAGTATTCAATTTCATATATGTATCTGTAAATTTATAATTACACTGACCAGGTGTAATTAAAATTTACCTTACACACTGTTCTTTCAACATATCATATTTATTTCCAAAGGTGCTAACTATGTCAGGGACCCTTAACATGCAATAAAACAGTTTAAGTCTAGGTATCATGCTGTTAAAATACCTAAATCCCTTAAACTCAGGCTCTGATACCATTCTGTAACGCCCCAACCCACATATTGCATATAACACATATTTCATACCAAAGAAATATATATTCATTTAACATTCGGGTCCCTTAGTACAAGAATCTATCATGACCAAATACAAGGTCCAAAAATTCAAAATTCATATCTTGTACTAAACAACAAAGCTAATCATCAAAATCAATTCTGCAGGCGAATGCATATAAGAAAAGCATTAAATCTTTTCCTTTCCTTTACCTTCTATACTTCCTCCAATACACATTTTAAAATCACCAAAAACGAGGGTTAGACTAAAGAGTCTAGTGAGTTACCCTAATCATGTAATTGCAGGATGAAGGATCACCAAAACCTTTATAAAACAATTATTCACATATATCACAAATATATGAATACGCAAGAAGGTAATATCAAATCCTATTCCACCTTCAAGCTAACCACGTAGCTATATAAGTTCCATACCTTTGAACCAATCGGGTTCCATTTAATTCCATTTTAAACCTTTTCTTTATCAAATGAGGTTTAAACAAAGATTCAGGCCAAACTTGACATTTCTTTCTCAATAACATCCAGACTATGATTTCCAATAAGAACCTTGATCCTAAATCTTTAAATCACAAAGAATTAAAGATTCCAGACCACGGTAGTCTTAAGGGATATAATAGAAAGTGTTATATAATATCACACACAGACAATGCCACCCTTATATCAAATGTACACATCTCCTTGATATGCCACCCTTATATCAAATAGACACCTCTCCTTGATATGCCACCCTTATATCAAATGGACACCTCTCCTTGATA
>NC_037529.1:59007899-59013564 GCF_001531365.2 Cynara cardunculus var. scolymus | reverse complement strand
CATTTATAAAATAATTCCGAATAGACCGCAGTCATTGGAATCGTTATCATTCTGAAAACATTTATATCAAAACTTCATTTTTAAGATAAAATAACAATTTCTTTAATAAACACAAAACATCATCACAAATCCGGTCAACAAATCCGGTCAACAATCATCCGGTTAACAAGTCCGGTCAACAACCATCCGGTTTAAAACACTTAGAATAAAGTCCATTTTGTCCGGGCATCTAATCCGGTCAACTCACCACATACTCTTTGAACGGTTTACACTTAGAACAAATTCACATTTTGAACGGATAACAAATCCGGACAACAGTCCGTTCAAGACTTGTCCGGTTTAAGACTAAACCGCTCACCACATGGTCGTATTCCTACTTCTCAGTTTAAAATTATAAATACTACTACCATTTATAAACCGCTCAACACTCAACCGGTTTACCAACTCCGGAYAACAAAMCGCTYATGGCTTGTCCGGTTTAAACTAGTYCGGTCAATAARCCRCTCAAGGCTTATCCGGTTTAAGAACAATCCGRACAATAAACCGCCTAAGGCTTGTCCRGTTTAAATGCTTATCCGGTCACCCTTTGTCCGGATAATTACTTAGACAATAAAATCAAGGTTTCTTTCCAAATAAGAACAATACGAAACATGMAWATAAAACTAGTAGAATCTTTATACAAAAGATTTAGAAACCACTCACCTTGTAAAGYTTTTGAAACCAAACTGCTAGAAATCGATCYCTTTTGAAACTTGACACTTGAAACCAACTTGAAATCACCTCCTTTTCKAAACCGGACAACACTTCTTTAAAATGCTCTCAACYTACTCAAAATAGCAGGAAAATAATTGAGGAGGTGAAACCCCCCTTTTATACCTTCCAAATATGGAAGGTCGGCTAACCGCCTTCCATACCCCCTATGCTACCCACATACATCCATGCATACACATATGCATACATACTCCATGCATAATCTTGCATGCATAAATATATATATATATATACCTTTATCCAAATAAATGCACAAATTCGCATACCAGCATGTATCAAACATATCAGTTTATCATGCTATCACRCAATCAWTTAATMAAATAATCACGTATTAAATACCTTGGGTAATAACAAGGATCCGGTTATTACATTTTTTGTGAAAGAAGAAGAAAAACAAGTGTGTGTTTCTTGGTGTTCTTGCTTTCAAAGTATTTGAGAGAGAGAGAGAGAGAGTAATTTGAGAGCATAAAGAGTGAAAGAACGAGCAAGAGAGATATTTATAGGGAGATGAGAGAGAAAGAGGAGAGAAGAAAATGACGCTTCGAAAATATTTGTAATTATGATTTTCCTGCACGTCATAAGAGTGTGATTGGTTTGGGAAGAGTAATGGACAACTCGTGTCAGAAAAAACATGAAAGAAATAAGTCCATTAATTAAAAAAATAATGACGTCATAAAAAAATGACCATTCATAATCCTTTTTTTAGAACATTTTGATTACTAAACAAGGAAAGTGTTCACTTATAGTTTTAAGATTTTGAGAAAGAAAAAGAATAAGGAAACGTACCTTAGAGAAAAAGATACATTTGAATAAGAGTTCATTGATAGATTGAGTAATATTGAATCATTTCAGTTGTAGTACTGAGTAATGCTTAGTGCTGAGAAGGTTAATTCTCAACGTTCAACATTCCAAGTTTGCTGACTAAAAGATTTAATCTTGTTTCATCAAGAGGTTTTGTAAACTTGTCAACTAGTTGGTACTCAATAGGTACAAAATGAAGTTCAAGATCACCATTCATGACATGATCTCTGATAAAATGATATCGGATTTCTATATTTTTAGTCTTAGAGTGAAGTACAGGATTATTTGCAATAGCAGTAACACTAGTCTATCACAATAAATAGAGATCTTTGAGAGCTGAAGGTCATAGTCAGTAAGTTAGGTTTTCATCCTAAGAATTTGGGCATAACAGCTTCCAGCGGCTCCATATTCACCTTTAACAGTTTATGTGAACTAAGTTTTGCTTTTTGCTTGTCCAGTTCACCAACTTTGCACCATGAAGCTGACAGCCTCCTGTGGTGCTCTAAGTCTTTAGGATACCAAAGGCCTAGATTAAGAGTAACATTCAGATATCTGAAAATACGTTTTAGAGCGATCATATGAGATTTTTTGGTTCAACTTGATACGTACATAGAGACAAGTAGAGTACATGATATCGGGTCGACTAATTGTGAGATACAGCAAGGAACCGATCATTCCCCTATAGGCGGTAACATTCATAGGTTTCCCATTAGGGTCCTTGTTCATCGTTAAAGGAGGTGCCATGGGAGTTTTCATAAATGAGTTAGTGGTTAAGTCAAATTTCTTTAACATATCCTTAACATACTTACTCTGGTTTATGAATATTTCTTTGTCAGATTGCTTAATCAGAAGACTGAGAAATATGTCAGTTCTCCCATCATGTTCATCTTGTACTCTTTTCTTCATGCATTCAGAGAATCGAGCACATAGAGGGGGATTCATGGATCCAAATATAATGTTATCGACATATATCTGAACAAGAATGATGTGACCCTTAACTTTTCTAAGAAATAGGGTTTGGTCAATCTTTCCACGTTCGAATTTATCATAGATGAAAAATGAAGAAAGGGTGTCATACTAGGCACGAGGAACTTGTTTTAACCCATAAAGATCTTTATCTAGTCCATAGACATGATCTGGATATTTAGGGTCAAGGAAACTTGGATATTGTTCAAGATAAACTTCCTCAAGAAGTTTTCCATTAAGGAAAGTTCTCTTTACATCCATTTGATAGACTTTGAAGTCCTTGTGGCCAGCATAGGCTAGCAAGAGGCGAATTGCATCAATTTTAGCCACTAATTCAGAGGTTTCATCATAATCGATGCCTTCTTTTTGTTTATATCCCTGAGCAATAAGTCGAATGTTGTTGCGGGTTACAACGCCTTGCTTATCCAACTTGTTTCAATACACCCATTTGGTGCCTATAAGAATTTTGTTGGATGGACATGGGACAAGGTACCAGACTTTGTTTCTATCAAACTCAATGAGTTTTTTCTTGCATTGCATTGACCCAACTTGGGTAAGTGATAGCCTCATTGATTTTCTTGGTTCAACTGTGGAAATAAAGTTGACAAATAGACAGATATTACCTAGATCACGTTAAGTCTGAATATCTGCATTTTGATCACCAAGAATTTGATTGATGGAATGATTTTTCGTCAATCGTTGTGCTAGTAGATGACATGAGTTATCATCTTCTGAGATTGGCGGATCAGATATAGAGGAAGAGGTTTCAGCAATAGATTCTTCAGCATTTATTTGAATTGCTAAATGATCCTTAGTTAGGGATTCATTTACTGAGAGAGATTCAGTGATTGACGGAGATTCAGTAACTGAAGGATCAGTATTTGAAGTTTTCAAGGATATCATAAATATAATATCAAGTTTAAACAAATATTTCGTCAAATTGAAATAGCCATTTGTTCATATTATATCAATCATAATACCATCCAAACAAAACATTCTAAAAAAGATCGTCTAAAAAAGATTGTTCAAAAAAAACATCACCAAACTAAAATAAACCGAGCTTACCACCTGTAAATTTAACGCATCCCTCACACCTCTCCTCACTCATGCGTAACCAAATTTTTCTATAGTCGATGCTTTGGTTGAATATGTAAAATGCTATGTCATACAATGCAGTTTGCTCCCACCCAAGTGTTTCCAACTTATCTATGCAATGACCCATCTCATCCTCCCCTGGTGGTTTATTCAAGATCTGTTTGACATGTGTCACAAGCCTTGCTAAATCATCCTCATTTTTTGAACGTTGTTTTCATATTTGTTTTTTCCTTTAAAGTTGGGGACAAAAAACAATTTCTTCTTCCAAAGGAAGTGGTTCTTGTGTTGGATCATAATAGTCTTGTGTGTCATAATCTTCAGCAATTTCAGGAGTCACACTAGAAGGGTTTGGAACAGTACCAGTTGGTCCCCAAGTTCCAACACCGGTGGAAGCCACACCATCAAACAATTGAATACAAAGTTGAGGAAAGGGAAGAGGTACAGTCCGCAACTTCTCAACAAATTTTTTTTGTTGCTTATAAAAGATTTATAAGTATATATAAAAGAAGAATTTAAGAAAATAATCTTAATAGAAAAAGATAAAACGTGACCTTCATTTGTATCTGTTATTCCTTTTCTGACAGATTAAACATGTTTGTTGATGCATCATAAACATTACCTATCTTGTTTCTTAACTTTGCCTATGCTCTATATTTTCCTTTGAGGTAATCATAATGGTTTTTCATTTGTCGCTGTTCAACAACAAAATTATGATTCTTTTGTAGCACTTCTGCTACATTCTTCCAAGAAACTGCCTTAAGGCTACCCCCTTCTCGTCCATTTACGGAGATCTCATGCAAACAAGAGTCGATAAATGTTTTCACCACATTTTTTTTCCAGTTAACCCTAGGATTTTTTGATTAGATTCGCCAAAATTTGTCATTATATCTAAAACATTAACCATCATATCATGATTAGTTCAAAGGTGCATATCTTGTGATCCAAATAATTAAAGGTTATCGGCTTCAAATTGAGGAATGAAAAATGGTCATCTTAGCAAACAACGACATGATGGTTATAAGACCTCCTATACTAACGGTATATACAAACTCCATCAAACATAATAAGCATGAAACATAGTTTAGACATAGCATAATAATTCAGGCCGTTGACCCTTTGGTAGGTATTTTGAACTTGCTTATGTTTTCCTATTAGGTTTTTCACCAAAACTAGCTGGGGTCCTTAGGAGTTATATAATACATATATTTCTCTTGGTGACTCTAGTTGACGTGTGTGTGTGCGTTATAGATGAACTATTGTTAGGTTATATAAGACATGTGATTTGACACCCTATACTTAGATTTAAAAAGAATTTCTGGCAAAAATTCGGCATGACCCGTACGAAAAGTCGTGTTTTGCCATTTTTTTTACCTGTAAACATTTGCAAAAGCAATGATTGCAAAATAACTGATCATACAAAAGCTATGATTACTAACTAGTCTTTATAAAGACGACTATTTACAAGGTATAAAACTTTCATATTCTTTCGAAATTACATTTTCCCAAACTAGATTAAGCTTCCAAAGTCCCAAGCATTGCATCATCCTATGAACTTACCTGCTAGCCTTATAATAACCAAGAATGTTGCTAGCACAATCACTTGAACCAGTTCCTGAGATGCACGTCGACAAACAAAACAAATCAGGCTACATGCCTGGTGAATTCAAGAGTTTTCACAATACAATATTTCAAGTAATTTATACTATCAAACAAAAATGCATGACTTACATATGCTTGATGTGATGTGTCAATTAAATGTTAAGTTCAACCAAATCATTATAAGTAAGCAGYCAATCAATATTTACAAAGTTCTATGAATACCACACAGTATGGGGGTGACCCATAACAACCGGAATCAGTGGAGGAGCACTACTCAGCAGTCCACTTATCCGTTAGGCTAATTTCGGTATAATCACYATTKHGCAATGTGTCCACCTGACACTATACCTATTAGCCGAGTACCTGGCGCATATATATCCATGCACGGTACTCCAATACATTACCAATGGGAGCAACCCATTTACTGTAAAGG
>NC_037529.1:58998152-59007746 GCF_001531365.2 Cynara cardunculus var. scolymus | reverse complement strand
ATCATTTAAAATCATGCATTTTCTACTTTAATCACTAAAATATGTCAAACAAAATAAATTATGTAAAGGTAATTACGTTCGACGTGTACCTCATTAAAATCTACTTGAAACTCACCTTAGCCTATTTAGTTGAGATCCCGCCGGTGCCCAACTTGCTTATCCACCGTGCTACCTAAACAATCCACAGGCACGGTTCTCACATCAATACAAACATCCTAACAAAAGATTTAGACAACTTACTTATCTTAATATACATACCGACAAGAACCACTAAAAAAAATGGACTTTGAACCTTCTCATACATGGGTTTAAAAGAAACAAAACTCTTATTTGAGTCTAAAATGGACAGCTGCGCAAAAACCCATTTTTTTGACCTATTTAGAGCCCTAACTACCTCATGATCAAAACATATTGATTGTAGAAGACTTCATAACAGTTCCAGATTGATATTACACGTCTAAATCCGAGTTACGAGTGATTTTATACAATTGTTACAAATTTTCAGCACCAAACTAACTTAGTCCGATGACTTGCTCATTTTTCACCCGAGGCTCTAGGCTCACATTCTAACCTCCAAAATATGCTTATCATACACATTGAAATATGCTTATAAGGTTCACGCATTCATTTATGCACTCACAACCTAACTAATGCATAAATGTTCATATATTGATCAAACCCAACTCAAACTTCTTTTAACAATGAAAATCCATCAAAACCTATAAGGAACATTGAAATAATCAATGTAACACCTTTATATACCTATCATAACTATATCCACCGAACTTCAATCCATGATTTTGCATATAACGACTCAATTTTAAAAATTAGGCAAAACAGTTTGACTTTTTGGAAAAAGTCAACTGTTTTGAACATAACCTTTAATATATCAATAAAACATGCTTGAATGGAAATTTTCTTCATCAATCCATCTAATAACATCTTAATGATACCAAGAAACAAACCATAACAATCATCTTAATATTTTTATGAAGATTTCAAAGTCTTAAATTTCATCACTAAACTTTGACTTTTAAAGATTGTCAAAGATAATAATTTTTCAACTTCCACTCATGATTGAACATCTTAGATGAACTCAAAACTATCCTAAACATGAAGTAAACTTACCCAACAAAATACTTCTACTATCAAGATGTATAATACCCACTTTGATTCAATCCTTGAAGCATTTTAGGTTCCAATGCAACAAAGTGAAGATATAACACATTAGAACTCAATTGGGGCTAAAAATATACATCATAAAACTAGGTTTCTCAAAGAAATTACATAGACAGCCGCTAAAACACAAATTTGAGCCCTAAAACCCCAAAAATTGAATCCAATATCATCCTAAACATCAAATACAACAAGAAATTAAGCTAAGACATGAGAAAAATTACCTTAATTTGACGATTAGATGAAAACTAGCAAGGATGAATCGTCTCCCATCGATGTCTTCTTCTCGACTTCTCCTAATCCCCCCCTTCTCCAATTCTAGTCTTCTTTTCTTTTCTTTTTTTCTTTTTAAAACTCCTATTTATATTAATACTAGATTGAGGGAAGGACATTATAACCCCCTTGATTATCACTATAAAACAATTCTACCCCGAAACTTTCAAACATCTAAATATTCATCTAACCTTTAGAATGGGATGTTACATGTGATATCTGGTGAACAATTACAAGGTTATATAAGACATGTGATATCTGGTACTGATCTTCATCTACAGAATATTTGTTGCTTCTTGTTGAATGACCCATTGGATCATCTTGTATCCCACTCTAGCTTTCCAGTTTCCATATTTCTGTTGTATCTAACACCACCCTGTTAGTATCCAAACCTTGGTTTGCATATTTCTGTTATATAATTTCCGAAATTTACATTTGTAATACCATAATTCTGTTCACTCGTATTCTCTTCTTTGTTTTAGTTAAAGGCTTGTAGTTATTTGCCTTATTCAATCTTTATATGTTGAAACAATTTTTTTTGGCTTCATCAGTCTTTGGCGGAGAAGGGGGGGTCCGATCTTGAGAAAATAACAACACATTCAAAGTTTTTTATTCTTACTACCATGAATACGCCTATATCCACATCATCACCTTGAAACTAGTTCAATAAATGGTATAAATTGAAACTTGTCTTTTTGTATGTGCTTATACAAGTGCAAGTTATTTTTTGGTTAAAAACCAAACTGGAGCAGACTTGAAAATCAAGTTTTACATTCTTTCTTTTGAAAAGACCACACAAGCTCTTTTACCAAAACTAGTTAGGGTCCTTGGGGGTTATGCACATTTCTATAACTACACAAGCACAACAAGCCTACCAAGTTACTGTCTAGACTACAAGCCCTGGTTGGAGGCCAAATCATTTGGATGTCTTGTGATTCAAGGTGTAAGGCGTAGAGCCAATGCTACCTATTTGGGATATACAGGACAGAGCCAACTGAACAAAATTGTCATGAAACCCAATCCTGAATTCTGAGAATCTTTATCAGACTTAAATGGCACACAAATAGGAATTCCCAAATTTATTCCAAGAAATGAAGAAAAGTATCAGCAGGTGAAATGATTCCAGAAACTTGTGATTCAAGGTGCAAAGCATAAACAAGGGTAGTAGTAATGGTAATCATTGATTTAAACAAACAAAATCAAATATTTGTTCATCAACCAAAAACATAAAGAAAAACCCTAAATAGATCAACGATAACAAATCATTACTCATCAAATAAAAACCCTAATCTTGAAGCCCTTAGACTTAAACGAATGGTAATGACATACCTGAAATTTGATTAGAGCGTATTTTCGATGAGAAACAGAGGAAGGCGAACGAGAGAATGAGGACGAAAACAGGAGATCGATGAACTATAATGAAGAGTTCTGCAGTCTTGATTGCTTCTGAAACAGGGACGATTGATCTTGAAAGGATAAAGAATGCGATTGAAATAGGGGGAATGGAGGATAAAATCGGAAAAAAAATCAGCACCGTATCTTTGACTGCGATAAGGAGGGGAATCCTTGCTGACCGATTGTTACCGGGTAAGAGGGACGATCAGAGTCTTTTTTCATAATAAGTGACTAGTAAACATTCTACTTCTTATCATGGTAAGAGGCTCTTATTCAATAAGTGTCAATAAGAAGCAAGTAAACAGCCCCTAAATTACGTATAATCTCTCTCAATATTTTCTCAAATCAGACTAGGGTTTCTAAGTTCTCAATTTCGTTCTCTACCATGATGGAACTCTGGTTATTTATACTAATCCATAGGTAGAATCTCAATCTGATCCCAATAGTAAAAACTAGAAAAATCGTACTTATCGTCGTGCATGGCCAAATCTGATTATAAGGTGCGGTCATGCTTGAAGACCCAAATATTCTAGTTTCACGAAATAACACCATGCCCATCTATGTTTGATCATAAAGTGCGCTCGTGTTAAATTACCCAAAACTTTCTGTTTTGCAAAAAAAAAAAAAAACATTACCCACGTCCATGCTTGAATATAAGGTTGCAGTCATATAAAGACACCTACAACTTTCTGTTTTGCAAAGTCATATTACACACATCCTTACATGAATATTTTACATATCTTTATGGTTGTATCACAATTTTCAAAAATGTCATTTGGACAAGGGTAGGAAGAGAGGTAACAATACGTACATGTTGAAATAAATAAGAGAATAATATATTGACAGCCATTGATTTAATGGAAAGAATTAGCTAGATATACAAAAATGAATAAAGAATTCTACTTTTTCCACAATTGCTTGATTTTTCAAACAAAACTTGTATATATTTCTTCATTTTCTTGTAGTTTGTTAAGTAATCTTGAATGAATTGCAAGATTGGAGTTAACACTTAGGCCTGACTTCAATTCCTTCGATGATGAGTCCTCCTTTTAGTTGATGACCCTTAACTTCCATCAAATTCATCTTCACCTCCTCACCTTTTCCTCCAACAAAGAACTCTCCGAGCTCGATTTCCATCCATCCATCCTCTCTCTTGCATGGACGTCGGCCTTCTCCTTTTACCACCCGTTTCTCCATCATTCGCCTTCGGTTCATGAAAAACAAGGATTCCAGTTGTTGCTTTTTGTTGTCGAGAGGGCATAAATATCCGGTGTTGGTAACCAAGCATTCGTTCATGGATACTGATGTCTCAGATGGGATTGAGTCCAACCCAAATGCACGATCAGAAACTTTTATGATGAGATAAGCACCATACGTCGTCTTAGGAGTCAAGTTGTCGGTGCTTATTCTTCCTTCGATTTCAATGCCGGATATCGTTTTTAGCTCAATCACCTCGGAAAATCTGTAATTCATGAGAATTAAGTGGAATTTAGTATATCTATCTTTATCCCCATACTAATATTTACGAAAAAAAAAGTACTTTATTTTTAATAAAAATTTGGAATTAAAAAACACATTTGACGACAAAAGTAAAACTTTGACTTTCTTGGTATCATTTAAATTAACCAACCTTGATGCAGAATGGGATGTCCAGCTCCAATGGTTTGGTTCATTGCTTAAGGAAATAGAAAGTGCTCTTGCGGACAGAAGACAACACTTTTTCCCACTTAGTTTGTTTAATGAAAAGCTCTGCATGGATTAAGCAAAACAAAATCAGTACTTTAATCAATTAAAGAAAATTGGCTTCAAACCCAATTCTTCAAAAAACCCAAAACAAAATGAACCAGAAACTAACGTACCCTAATTCCACCATCTACAAGAACTGAATCACAAAGCTGGAAATAGAGTTCTTTCTTCGAAGAAAAGTCGAGTTGAGAATGTGCTCTCGATATAATACTTGGGAGATCAGATGGCAAGAATCTGGCCCAAACTGTATCGGATTCGGCAGCCGATCTCAAAGAGGAAGCTGCAATCGTTAATCTACATGCATCTGCTGGAGAAGTGAAAGATAGAATAGTGGAAAGACAGTCTTCTGGCAACATGTTCAACTTGGTGGCCATTTTTAGGTTTCAAGATTTCTTGGAATGATGAAATGGAGCTTTCAAGTAGTTGAGTTATGGATATATGGTGAGTAGTGTAAAGGGTGGTTTTATATATAGTAGCTAAGGGCATTTGGGTTGAGGAGGGTGTGGGGTGGTTGTTTCTTGGAAACCTACGGCAGTGTGGTTGACCAGATGTGATCATCAAGTCTTTTAATTGCAAGTGGGAAGCTTGGCTTTTATGGAACGCTGTATTTGGTTGAGTTTGAATATATGGGTTTCAATCAATCATGTGGGTCATGCACATGGAACCTTGTTTTTGGAATATGGAAAAGGTCATCAACAATAACAACCAAGGATTAAAAGAAAGGTATTCCATATATAATGTAATTTTATATATACTTTGTATTTTTTTTTTTAATTAACCTGGATATTCAAACCGCTATGCGAGCCGACTAATCCGGATTTTTATTATCCTTGGATTTGAACCTGAGACCTCCAGATACTTTTGACCTTTGAAGTCAAGCTCAAACCAATCATACACTACCCTTGTTTTGAGTCATAAAAGTGTTTCACAACTTGTAACATGGAATTTGAGTCGTAAAAGTGTTTCGGCTTTTTGAATAAGGTTCAAATTCTAGAGAGGTACAATTTATTCAATGAAATGCAACCATACATTATACAACAACATTTGGTCTTATTAGCTTAATAGTGGATTGTCATTGTGATTGATACTACATGTCATTTTGTTTACGGGATTATCTAGTTCAACATAGGATGTAGGCTCGTCAACAAACTTATGTCTAAGAAAAAAGCAACGATTAAATATTGTTACATAAAATGTATAATATTCTTTGTAAAGTAAAAATAATAATTATAATAATATATCTATGAATACTTTTTTCTCAATTTTTCACATAAAGATGATGTTTGATAAACATAAACTAGTTTATTTTCTGAATTTATTTGAATGATAATATATTATCGTTTAGATGAGTAACATATAGCTTATAAATTAGTTTATTGAAACGTTGAGATGTTTTTTTTTACCATTTTTTATTCATAATTATAAATAAATATTAAGTGTTAGTTATTGATATTAATTATTAATTAATATTGATTTCAAATTTTACTAGTATAGATTATTAATTATTTAGTTTATTATAATTGATCTTATCAATTATTTTTTAATATATTTTGTCGTCAAATACAAATATAATAATTTTTAATCTGTAAATAATATAAAATTTAAAATCATAGTTTTTTGTTTCATAAATAATAAAACGTGATGAATATTTTAATAAAATATTGGTCTGATTATTTTTTTGAGAAATTATTAATTAATTAAAATATTTAAGTTTGATCCATTTTATTCTTACTCAAACTATATGTAATCACTCTTTGAAATCCTCACTTACTCTAGATATGTTTAAAATTTGTATTATAATATATATTTATATAAAATTCTACTAATTAACATTTTCGATATATTACTTACACTGCTATTAAATTAACATCTTATATAATTAATTATTTGTTTTATATATATTATTAAATGTTAAAGTTCACTAAATTTTTTAACTGTTTTTTTTTTAAATTTTCAACTAACATATCAACCAAACATGAATTACTTATAAGTTAGAGGGTATTTGGGATTGCTTATAAAAACAACCTATTGACTTATTCTGGTGTGACACTGGTAATAAACACTTTTAAGTGTTTGGATAAACAACTTATACCGGTGCTAAACCAGTAATAAGAAGTTTTTGAAGAAGTTAAACCTTCTAACTTATAATAAATTGATAAGCACTTTTATAAAAAAGTATAAGTTGTTTCAAATAAGCAATCCAAAAACCCTTGATATGTTTGAAAGCATTTATGAAATCATAACAACTTTACTATATTTTAGAATAGTTTAAGTATTAATAAAGAAGTAACTTATTAATGTGATGATTGTTAAAGAAGGAAAATAAGGATGAATTAGTTAAAAGTCAATTCAACAAAAGGCTTTTTAGCCACCCCTTTTCCAAGCGACTTCCATGAAAAACTCTTGGCCCAAATTTTGAGTGTAAATAATAAATGTCATCTTCGTTTGACCAAATATTTTTTTTTGACCCATATGAACCTTTGAAGATGAAAACAAATAGGGTATATAAAATGCAATAATAATCAATGGTGTTTTTTGTGACAAACAAATTTTAACATGAAAAACTCCTCAGATGACAGTAAAAGCAATGGGATATTTAGGGGTCGTTTATTAAACCGGATAAATTTCTTAATCGGATGAAATGAGAAGGGTCAAGAATCTTACCGATAAGAGCGATAAGAATGATGGATAGTCTTACCCGGTAAGTGAGGATGACGACTCTTACCCAAGTAAACACTTACCCAGTAAATTGTTGCATTTGATATGTTTTGATATTACTAAAATCTTACGCATCAAATTAAATCATAGTGTTGACTCCTATCGGTAAGCAATTGGGTAAACGGCCCCTTAGACTGTTTAAAGCCCATAACCACCGTTACGAAAGCAATACAAAAGTCTAAACTAGACTAGATAAAACTACAAAACAATCACCATAATCCTGAAACTAGTAGTAGTAGTATGTAATCAAACTAATAAAAAATATGAAGAAAGATCAGGCAAAAAACTGCTTTATGTCGAATAGTAAAAGCACGACCTTCAGACCTCCAGAACTGATCCCCACTGTTGAGAATGTAGAATAAGATGTTGTAAAGCTATTCTTTTGATATTACGACCATCTGACGGTTCAGTCTCTAGAATTTATTTATTTTTTTGTATTTTCATACTTTCTTATTATCATAAAACCTTGTGATACAAGACAATATATTGGACCAATTATGTTGGGTCATTCAAAAAAATTCTCATGGATCATAAAAAAATAAATAAATAACCCAATAGTATATGTTTACGATTTTAACAATCTATCAAACAGACGATAGCATACCTTAATTTTAATTGAATTAGGATAGACGCAAACCGACGTTAGACCGGCCCTTAACCGGTTTCCAACTAAGGGGGTGTTTGGGATTGATTATAAAAACAACTTATTGACTTATTCCGGTGTAAAATCGGTAATAAGCATTTTTTAGTGTTTAGATAAACAACTTATACCGTGCCAAACCGGTGATAAGGAGTTTTTAAAGAAGTTAAACTCTTCAGGCTTATAATAAATTGATAAGTATTTTTATAAAAAAACATAAGTTGTTTCAAATAAGCAATCCCAAACACATTCTAAATATCGTACCTATCTAAACCCATAAACTTGGACCGAGTCGTAACGGAACCTTGAGGGACCGATTTTCTCACAACTGGTTACACACCTACCCTACAATCCATGCCTACAACCAATTATGGGTCTAAAGTCCAATGTGTTATCCATAAGTAAAAGGTTTACTTTTTGAATTTTATGTTTAGTTTAATTATAAAATTAAATATTTTTAAATGAATAAAATAAAAAATGTATAATCAACTAAATATTGCCATCAACAATTGTAATTGAAAATGTCGCATAAAAAGGTTCATGTAACAAGTGGATTTAAAAAGGGGCTGCAATCCCTTAAAAATCGTTTCTCAAACGTTTATCAAGTCATATTACCTTACCGGATATATATATGCAAAGAATCGAGAATCTTACCCGGTAAGAGCGAAAGCGATGACCGAGAGTCTTACCCAGTTAGCACTTATCGGGTAAATTGTTGCGTACAATGTCGTTTTGATGGACTAAAATTTTTCACGTAAATGCTTACGGGGTAAATGTTTTGGTAAACACCCCCCTTAGACTAATATTATTATTTATTTTTAGAACATAACATATATGTATATCAATAATCATAATAATTAATTAATTATAGCCATTTGCATTTCTAAACTATAAAACAAAAAATATACCAACTTAACAACAAAGGTGGTGTCTGATTGGTTTGAGCTTGACTCCAAAGGTCAAAAGTATCAGGAGGTTCCAAGTTCAAATCCAATAAGGAATAAAAATCCCCTTGTGGCCACGGAGGTTCAAATGCGGTGACTTCGTGCTATCTGCAAAACAGGTGGTCGCCCTGAGATTAGTCGACTCGCATAGCGGGTTGAATATCCAGGTTAATAAAAAAAATATACCAACTTAATAAAAAAAATTGTAAAAATTAAGGTATGAGGGATTGAATCTATACAAACCTTGTATCTAACCTTAAACGGTAAAGAGATTGTTTTCATTAAGATCGTTACTTCATACAACAAATTTTTTTTAAAAAAAATAACAAGTGAACACGTTACATGTAAACAAGTAACGAGTTCAATAAATAATAAATGCAATGAAGGAAGACATGAAGGAAATATTCTAACATACAAACGATAGATGGTATCGACAATTAATAATACAAAAAGAAAGACTAAGATTGGTGCCCAACAAATAAGTTACGTATGTGGATACAAAAGTAGATATAAAAGACTAAAATAACCATCTATCAAAAGGAAAAACTCATATACGTACGTGTTGTGTACAACTGGATCATGTAAGATGATTGAATCTGGGGTCGACGCCCAAAATTATCCAAAAAAATAAGTGTTTTTTGAAAAAGGTTTATTAAATTTGCATTTAATATATATATATATATATATATATATATATATATA
>NC_037529.1:58990113-58997972 GCF_001531365.2 Cynara cardunculus var. scolymus | reverse complement strand
CGACTTGCCAAATAAAGTTGAATTCTGAAGTACGGGTCGTACATAACGATTCATGGTGATTGAATTTCCATTATTTAATTTAATAACTTGGATTTGGAAATTGTTTATCATGTACTTGCAAATATTTGACGAATTATGAAGATTCTTCTTATCTATATGTATTTTCAAATATTTTTGTTTTTTGTTTTGATAAACTTCTTAGTTTTTCAATAATACAACTTATAAATTTTTTATTAATGCACCCGAAAATCAATTTTTCTAAAAATTCTCATTTTACAATTATATATATGTATATAATATATATACTTGAGATCACGTGATACTAACTTGTTTTCATAAGATCTTTGATACTACTTTTTCAAACTTGAAACTTTAAATGTAGCTTTCACAAAGTTTTGTTGTGAAAGTTCAGACTTTTTTTACTTTCACAATATTTTGCTGTGAAGTTTCAAGTGAAAAAAATTTGTTTCACATATCTCACGAAAAAAGTCAATCAATTAAATAAATAAATGAGATGGTTGAAAACCTCGTCTCATAATTAATTTACTTCCAAAAAACAAAAATAAATATATAAAAATAAAGCTAAAACAAGTATATTTCTAACAAATAGAAGAGACATTGAATGCAAGAAAACTGAAATGGAAGTCGTTGGCTTGATTCATTCAATCGAATCACAAAGGTGACAGTTTAGATGTAAATTGGATACATGTATATTAAACATGGTAACGAGACTTGCTAAAATTATAAATACTCGTCCATGAGATTGATGCACCTAGAACAGAATTTGAAGGTCCGAGAAGGATGCAGTAAAGAACGCAAACAAAACAAAGCAAAATTGATGTCCTCATTCTATTCAGTTCTAAAAGTCCAAATACAGCAACTTAGCCAGATGGTTTGGATACAGTTTCTCGATTGCATATCCATTCATTCGAGTTCCACTTGTATTAATTGCTTGGCTCTTTTCATTCGATCAACTCTGTCACTATCCAGATCGATCTCTTCTCTACATTGTATGAAACTCCGAAATTAAAGTCTCCATTGATCAACTTGCTTTTTACATAGATTTCTCGGGTTGATTTTCAAAGTTGGAATTTCTCTTTTTAGCACGTGCAAGAGGGATAGAGTTGTTGAGAGTACGACCCGACCATGTAATCAAAGAATAACGAATGCAATTACACGTTAATCATTATCTTTTATATTTATTTATTTGTTTATCGATTGATTTTACTAAACATATAAATAGGCTCTTGTCCATTTCGGTTGTCGGTATGGGTGTTAATTGTTTGAAATTCCTTAGGTTTTAGATGAACTTGATCTGATTCGATCCAACCATTCATTGGATATTGGATTTCTCCATTTGATCCAATCAAATTAATATTGGACAAACGATCCAATCGAATTCAATAGATGATTGAATCAAATCAGTTTTATCCATTGGATATTACTATTGGTTATCAGTTGGGTTGGACCGATTCTGTCTATTATTCGGATCCAATTTTCAACCAATTAAAACAGTATTAATTAGAACCCATTATTCAAATAAATTTTAATTTCTAAGACGATTTCATTCTAATATGAACTAAAACAATATCTTGTAAATATTAATAATTATATAATTCTTAATTGGATGGTAGTTGGATCATGGATGGGTGATTGGATTTGATCGGTTTTATTAGATTCTGAACTGTCATCCAAGAACCGATCCTATTTCGATTTTGTAGTTTGGATATGTATGATCCAATTACAATTAGATATTCTTATGGTTGACCGGTTTTAATTTAATTAAATGATTTTCTGCACCATTACTTATCAGAGGAATATTTGTCATAGTCAATTACACTACAACAAAATTGGTTTTATAGGATGCGTAGAATGGTTAAGCGTCCGAATAAAAATACTTTGTAAAACTTAAGTCTATAGGACCAAACTACGAAGCGTTCTATCTAAAAGTGTTACAAGAGATTTATAGGACGTTTTTAAGCGTCTTAACAAGTTTTCAGAATATTTCTTTAAAGAAAGTGTCATGTTAACTATTTTATAGGACACTTTATAAACCAATCTTTTCATAAGACATGTTTTCGAATAGTGTTGTATAAAGTAACTAGTACAACACTTTATTTTAGATTTGTCCTAAAAAACTTGTTAAGAAACCTAAAAGCATCATATAAACTTATTGTAACACTTTTAGATATGATGTTTTTTGGTTTGTTCCGATAAACTTAAGTCCTATAAGATATTTTATTAAGACACTAGCCTTTTTAGACGTCCTATAAAATCAATTTTGTTGTAGTGCAATAAGATGAACCAAAGGGTTTCCTTTTCGTCTTGCTCTTTAATACCAAGACAAATGTCATATCGATGACAAGATCTTTATTTTTTTTCCTAACAAAGAAATACATCGCTTTGACTGTTCTTATAATAGCTACATGCCAAATAATAAACATATAGACCTACCCAGTTGTCTCAAGTAACATAAATACATATTGATATTGTCATCAAATAATCCTTTCACATTGGAGAGGTTAAGTTTTAGGTTAATCCTAAAAATGTGTTCAAACAAGTCATGGGTATGTGAGTCGTTGGCCTCCTAAGAGGTCAGGGGTTCAAGCCTCACAAAAGGTGAGAAGGGTGTATGAGTTTATTTGTTCTATTTGTCGTATATAAATATTATATTCTTCAAAAAAAATACAAAATATCAGCATTTAAATTTGTGTTATGAACTAATCTTGGGAGAAACTGCTATAATTTGATATACAAGAAATCAGGGTTATGATGTTATAATCTTGACATACGACTTGCAATTCTAATTGTAGTCACCTATGCAAGTATGTAATCTCGATGTGGTGCAAAGAACTACATATGCGACTTCTTGGTATCGCTTATAAATCCACATGTTTTAGAGAAATTCAGGAAGTCACACACCATTACATTGATACATTGACAACTAGATGCCATGTGACTTACATGTACCTTGTCTACTTGGGTGGCTAAATAATGGTAGAACTTAGATGCAACTCTCGATGCTCCTTTCCCCTCGTATTTAGATCAACTTATCCACTTCAAGGTAGAAGTTTTACCTGTGATAAAAGATGAAAGTGAACTTATTACTGATACAATGTACTTGTAAGTTTATTTAACCTAAATATATGAATATATGGTGAGTTCAAACTGTTCTTTTCGAGAATCCAATGCTATGATGCACAAACATACTAGATAATGATGGATGAAAATATGGCATGATTTACTACTAAAATATCCAAGCAATGGCACAAAAACCAAAATCTAGTGTTGTTGTCAAAAACGATTTTTGACAATACAATTGAATTGAACAACCTAAATGGACGTTAAGAAAATACGTATGACCTATCTTTTAACGCTAACTATATGTCATCTAGGAATTAATTATGAATAAATTAAAACGCATATGACCTCAAACAGAAAATAGGGTAACCGTTATTACGAATGCTTTCTTTTCCAATGAGTTGATCAATCGTATTGGTTACGCTTCAAAGGAATAAAGTTCTAGTCAAGGGCATAGATATTATGGCTTACTATTTGAACATCAAAGACGTATGCCAAATGTTTGAGAAATGTAGGGTTACGTTTTTTAGGCTCATGAGGTAAGGTTTTCGTTACGAGGCACAACCCCTTTGCCATTGTCTGCTTTTTTCCTTTTTTGTTTTGTTTTGCTTGCAACTTGTGCGTCATGTCTCATTTTGGTGCCATTAGCTTATTTCCAGTAAGCGACGTTGTAGAACAATAATTTCAATAATCAAGGTCAAGCGAAATAAGTACAATAATTTGACAAATATATTACATAAATCATAAACGAAGTCATGTATCTTTTTCAAACATATTTAGAATAATTAAATATGTAGTTGACTGATGAATATTGTGCCCTCTTTGTCCCCTTTCAATTATTTTTTCTCCCAACATTTTTAAATCTTTTGTCAAGGCTGACTCATTCCGCCAAACATGACTCTTTTTAATTATTCTTAAAGTTAACGTTTTATATTAGCTACAAAGTGCTACGATGATTAACCATATTTAGATTAATATCTAGGGATAGGTTACAGAATCAAACTTACAAATGCCTTAAACATGGTGACCGTTTCTTTTGCTAGTTCGGTTAGAAGTACGGTTTTTTCTTTATGCATTTAGTAAACAACTATTACTCGAATGGTATAGGAATATGTAAGGATTTATAGCATATATACCATGAGAAGAGTTTGAAAAAGGATAGGGGATGAACAGGGAGCAGGGGAGCATGTTGAGAGTTAGTTTATCAGGTTCTTATCTTTGATAAACAATTGTCTTAGTTTATCTTATATTTCATGTCTACTATTATACCTAGTTGTGTGTCATATTTGTGTATACTGATCTTAGTTTTTCTTCTGGTATTAGTTGTTGTCAGTACCGCATTTTGTGTTTTCTTATTTGTTTAGCATATTCCCTTCACATTTATCCCTACTGAGTTTTCTATTTACCGTACCCATTGTATGTAGATGTTATATTGACTTTGCCCAAAAAAACAAAAATAAGATATACGTTTTTGACAATATTCACCACAACCTTATGACTTTGTCTATCATATTATTGTTGTTTCGATATTGTTTAACAAAATAAATTATTCAAAAAAACGAAAATACATGCAAATGATAATCAAGCCTTCCATTCCGACACTTCTATCTAAGTCGTAACCTTTACGTCATTGAATAGAGTAAGGTTAAATCTTTATATCTATGAATTGAACAAGTTTTGTTTTCTCTGTTACGCATGTTCCATTTGCTCATTACCGATAAAAAAATATCCAAATGTCATGAGTTTAAACTTATTTTGAATATAACATGATGTTATAAATAGAAACCATTGTCCAAAAACAAAGCCATATTGTTCTTTTCTACTACATTGTACTAACGATAAGGAGATGGAAATCTATAAGTAAGGTATCGGGTTCGATTCTAGACACCATCCATCTCTACTGTGATTATCCGTCACTTCAGTGGTTGCAAGATTGACACAATAAACATGGACGGATCTACGATTGAGGGGGTGGGGCACATGCCCCCCCCCCCCCCCCCCCCCCCCCCTAAACAAGTCCCTAAATCCAAACAGATGTTGTGGAAAAAAATCTAACCTTAAAATTTCCATATTTCCCAAACCTTTCACGTTTTGAAGAAAAACTATACTTTAACCACAAGGGTGGTGCCTGATTGGTTTGAGTTTGACTCCAAAAATGAAAAGTATCAGGAGGTCTCAGGTTCAAATCCAAGGAGAAATAAAAATCCCATTGAGGAATAAAAGAAGTCTATCGGGTCTTCTTCACCAACCACAAAATTATAAATATTATAATGAAATTATGTTATTCAACTCTTAGCCAAATCATTAAAAATCTGAAAAATTAAGAACAATATTGAAAAGGCAAAAATCATGGACAATATTGTAACATCCATGTTTTATTTTAGTAAATACATACACTATGTAGTCTCGTTCATATATGAAATAAATGTGGAATGATACCTGGTTCACATATGAACAAACATCAAATTGTGTTTATGAACAATGTTCATCTGTTTACTTCTAAACACCATTTAATTGTTTTTAAATAATTGGTAATTTGTACATATCTAATTTTTGTGTTTATCCATAATTGCTTGAATGATATTTAAGACTTTACTACCCGGTCTTCTCCATCAATCACAAATTCATAAACATTAAACATGGAAGATCAATATTAAAAATGCACAAATCATGGGATTTTATGATCTTGTAACTCCATATTAATGATATAAGAGTTACATAAAAAATAAAATTACTCACATACCCTTGTCATTAAATTCTAAGATAAAGAAGAACATAATTGTAACACCCATATTTTTACCATGAGAGATTTATGTAATCTAAAACAGATTCTCCAAAAGCACTCAAAAAATAATTGCTAAATTAAAACTTTAAACCGTTCACAGCGAAAGACTTTAAAAGAATAAATATATAACTTAATGTCAGCCCGTCCCATATCGGGTTGCTTTACAAATTTATCTATCATAGATGATTGCACCTAAATATTGAACTTAAATGGACTAGACAAGTCTCTATGTATGCCCTTCTTTTTTTCTTTGTCCGACCTGAAACCTTCTGTCCCTGAGATGCATACTATAGTCAGCTTATAAAGCTCAGTGAGTTCATGGTTTGCGTGAGTAAAGATCATTGCACATCATACATTTCAACTTGTAAACTTTGTACCAAATAGTATGCATTTTCTGAAAAACATGTAACACTGAAAAAAAAGAGATCTCATAATTTGTCTGTCGGGTATGAGTCATTTAGTCACTGACATTCCCTGAGTTGTCCGACCTGCACCTGTCTAGACACTCATTACGGGGTTGTACCACTTGTCATGTGACTTCTTGGTCAAATGCTCACCCGCTAAAACTGATCATAAAACTTCCAAATGAAATAACATGCTAGAGTTATTTGAAAATGAAATAAACACATAGCATGCAACTAATCATCAAATAACATACATGTAAAATATATCATGTATGTAACCTGAAACATCATGCACATGTACACATTATCATATAAATCATATAATGCTTGAAAATAAATTTGTACTTAGGTATGCATCCCAGTGAAATCTCATGAAAACTCACCTGATAACGAAGGTTGCTTAAATAACGTCGCTGACTGGTAACCTACAATTTATAATAGCGAATATCATATAAATGATTAATTTCTCCCAAAGGCTAACATAAAAGTCAACTTRYGGTCAACTACGTCGACTAGGGTCATCATTGGTCAACTATGCTTAAAAACGCTCYTCACATCAATTAAAATTATAGGAACCGTGAGTTCCGACATAAGGTGTATCGTCTAGCTATATATCTTAAAACTATATCACAAACGTGATTATTAAGTTATCTATTATACRATAGACATGTTAATAATTACATATCTCAAGTTAAAAGCGTCTTAATAAATTTACAACTCGAGTAACACTTCGTATAGTCAATTATTTATTTTATAACTCCATAACATCATCTTTTATAAAATAAGTGTCTAGACGATATATATATATATATTGTTAGAATCAAATTGATCCTAATTATTCTAAAAAAAAGTTTTATTAAGTCATCGGGGCTAAGGATGGAACTTCTGAAGATGCCGCTGTGCTAAAACGACTAAGTCTGGAAGAAGACCAGAGCCTCTATGGACGAACAGAGCCTCTGGTTGTATTGACCAGAGCCTCTGGACTCTTAAGTCCTTTAGCACCAGAGCCCCTCTAGTTGTATTGACTAGAGCCCCTCTAGATTCTTAAGTCCTTTAGGACCAGAGTCGCTCTGGTTGTATTGACCAGAGCCTCTGGTTGTATTGACCAGAACCTCTGGACGCTAAGTTCTTTAGGACCAGAGCCCCTCTGGTTGTATCGACCAGAGCCCCTCTGGTTGGTCTATCATCTGGTCTTCGGGCGACTATCTTCAGAATCTTGAAGGATAATGTTAATCCTATTTTGGATAATGATTATTTTCTTGTTTATAGGATTTAGTTATCATGAAAATACCGCCTATATAAGAAGTGATTCAGGCATAGAATATAAAGGAGATGAATAATCAACACTTTGACATAAAGAATACGAATTTTCATTAAGAAATGAGTTCCATTTACTCATTTAAAGTTTCGGTTTTAAAAGCACTCGAAAATCAGTAAAAACTCAAAATCGAACATTCAAAAACTAAAATCTGAGACATAAGGCTACTAAGGTTTTATAGAGGACCTAAAAACGAAGCCATCCATATAAAGAACTCGAAATTTGGTTGAGTATTTTACCTCCAATCGTCAATAAACGGAGCTTTTCGAAC
>NC_037529.1:58987416-58989738 GCF_001531365.2 Cynara cardunculus var. scolymus | reverse complement strand
GTCACAAATCTCCCCTCCTTTAAGAAATTCCGTCCTCGGAATTGTACCGGCTAAGCTAATGGGAATTCTTAGTTCTTATCTATTTTTCAACTAGCATGACATTTGAACCATAGAAGTTCCAATTCATTTAATATCATTACTAGTTCCAAAGATGTAGTCTTGTTCTTGATCTTTCGTTTCCTGACCAATACATCAACAATATCTTCTACGTAACTGAGTTTGTTGATGGCTTCAACACTTTGTCAAAATTTATGACAGGTGACTTATCAGCTAAAACTTCCTCGATTTCAACATAAAATATCGATTGATCACTTTGTAATTATGTTGGCCAACTTGGTTGATTACTTCTATGAGTTCTTACACTAACTCTTCTGTCCAAAATACTTTGGACCTTATTTACTTTACTTACCATAATACGATCATGCCCTCCTAAAGTGATGTCTTTAACATCCATCTGTCCCTGATTTGAACTCTCTCATTAGCATAACCTTACCTTTGCTTCCAGTAACTGAAATACTTATTCATTCTAACCTTAATCCAACTCGTTGTGTTGTCTAGGTGAATGCTGACATTAAAATATGCAACTTACAGAACTCTTAATGAATCCTCGACAATAGTTTAGTAACCCAAATAAACACCTATCTTAGTTACTAAACTTGGTTGCTTTAAATCTGACATGAACTCTAAGTTTATTGGCTTTTACTTAGATGTCCTTCTTGTCAACTATGTGACCAAGAAAACTGAAACTTTGCTCTACAATTCACTAAGTTTTCTTTTTCTTATAGATTATCTTCTTCAACGGTTGCAGGATCAATTTTTGTTATTATACATGCTTAGACTTATTTTTCAAATAAGTGAGTCCACTACCACTAACAACCATAACGACTTCTTTAAGCATGRTCCACACAATATGCTCACTAGGTCCATAACGTTATTGTTGTATTTCTCAACCCATATGGCGTTACTAAAAGCCCATGATTTTAAATTAAAGTTATATGGACAAATGTTACTTCAAAATATGTAACATTTAAGTTGATCTGAAATAATAAATCTATTGTCTAAAAACTCTAAGAAATTTGTATTTAAACAATATACAAGCCTATATACTTTCGAGATCTTAACTCTCTTGGTGTAGTGTGGGGGGGGTCGTCTATCTATCTGTGCCATCCATGTACATTGACAATAGAATGTGCAAGTTACTTAACTAAACTGAATATTCATGTGTACAGAGGAACCCTTGCGGTACATGTACCATTTATGCGTTTTTACAATGCCTTGCCTAAGCCACCAGTATTCGGTACATGACCCTTCACATACATACCCAATTTAACATGCATATTTGAAAGCTAACGGTGTCAATTACAAATAGATATATGAAACAACTTAAGTTCTGACTAGAACTACGAGTGCTATTGAAGTAAGATTTTCCTTGATGTTTCTAAATCTAAACATTTATATGTTTAACCTTCGGGCCTAATCCCATACTATTGTTCTTACATACTCTCAACATGCTTACTTCTGAGTACCTTACTTGTTTTTTTAATACTAATCATCTCTAAAAGAAAGAAATTAGATCAATTCTAACTATACTTAAACTTACTGCATTGTAGTGCAATGTCATACTGTACTTACGTTGTGTTATGTTGCATTTGACATATGCTATGCTAATACTGATCTTTGTGATATTGATATTGATTCATATCTAAACCCAAGACATCATTCTTACAACTAACAGTTCAAGCTTAGGCTATAGATCATAACCTATTTCCCTTGAACTACTGCTCTGATACCAACTTGTAACACCCATATTTTTACCATGAGAGATGTTACGTAATCTAAAACAGATTCTCCAAAAGCACTCCAAAAATAATGGCTAAATTAAAACTTTAAACCGTTCACAACGGAAGACTTTAAAAGAATAAATATATAACTTAATGTCAGCCCGTCCCATATCGGGTTGCTTTACAAATTTATCTATCATAGATGATTGCACCTAAATATTGAACTTAAATGGACTAGACAAGTCTCTATGTATGCCCTTCTTTTTTTCTTTGTCCGACCTGAAACCTTCTGTCCCTGAGATGCATACTATAGTCAGCTTATAAAGCTCAGTGAGTTCATGGTTTGCRTGAGTAAAGATCATTGCACATCATACATTTCAACTTGTAAACTTTGTACCAAATAGTATGCATTTTCTGAAAAACATGTAACACTGAAARAAAAGAGATCTCATAATTTGTCTGTCGGGTATGAGTCATTTAGTCACTGACATTCCCTGAGTTGTCCGACCTGCACCTGTCTAGACACTCATTACGGGGTTGT
>NC_037529.1:58973585-58986856 GCF_001531365.2 Cynara cardunculus var. scolymus | reverse complement strand
ATATATATATATATATATTTAGAATCAAATTGATCCTAATTATTCTAAAAAAAAGTTTTATTAAGCCATCGGGGCTAAGGATGGAACTTCTGAAGATGCCGCTGTGCTAAAACGACTAAGTCTGGAAGAAAAACAGAGCCTCTATGGACGACCAGAGCCTCTGGTTGTATTGACCAGAGCCTCTGGACTCTTAAGTCCTTTAGGACCAGAGCCCCTCTAGACTCTTAAGTCCTTTAGGACCAGAGCCGCTCTAGTTGTATTGACCAGAACCCCTTTGGTTGTATTGACCAGAGCCTCTGGTTGTATTGACCAGAACCTCTGGTTGTATTGACTAGAGCCTCTGGACGCTAAGTTCTTTAGGACCAGAGCCCCTCTGGTTGTATCGACCAGAGCCCCTCTGGTTGGTCTATCCTCTGGTCTCCGGGCGACTATCTTCAGAATCTTGAAGGATAATGCTAATCCTATTTTGGATAATGATTATTTCCTTGTTTATAGGATTTAGTTATCATGAAAATACCGCCTATATAAGAAGTGATTCATGCATAGAATAGAAAGGAGATGAATAATCAACACTTTGACATAAAGAACACGAATTTTCATTAAGAAATGAGTTCCATTTACTCATTTAAAGTTTCGGTTTTAAAACCACTCGAAAATCAGTAAAAACTCAAAATTGAACATTCAAAAACTAAAATCTGAGACATAAGGCTACTAAGGTTTTATAGAGGACCTAAAAATGAAGTCATCCCTATAAAGAACTCGAAATTTGGTTGAGTATTTTACCTCCAATCGTCAATAAACGGAGCTTTTCGAACCCGAACTTCACCCTCCGATTTCTCCTTCGACTCTCAACGAAAGTTTGGTTTTTCTTGAAGCAAGAATGGAGAGCAAAGTGTAGTCTATATGTATATTGAAATTTTTTTCGTAATAGTTGAATATTCAGACCAATAGGGAGCTTCAAAGGAGAGGTCGTTTTCGTACTTCTAAATTTGCAGGTCTGATACATATTTATAAAACAGGTCCTTCTGATTTGGACCTGCTTACATCTGACCCAACCCCTTAACTATCGCGAATTTACAACTTTCACCCATGTCTTGACTTTTTCTTTCACTTTTGGTCCGATTTTCAATTATATTTATATATTTTTTTCCAATAAAATAAAACTCATTTTATTTTATTTTCTTTGTTCTTTTTGCTTTCTAATTTATTTATTTACCTCATTTTGGGGTGTCACACTAATATTAAGATGAATTGTGATTGGTTGAAAAAGTTTATAAAGTTAACACAATAGTTTGGGTTAACATTTAAACTAAGTTCTCTCTCTCTCTCTCTCTCTCTCTCTCTCTCTCTCTATATATATATATATATATATGAGGTTTACTTTGCAAACTATATTATTTGTACAAACCGTACAAACCTTAATAAACCAATCATAATTTTTCATTTATTTATTTATTTATAATTATGAGAGCTTGATTAATCATTTTTATTGTGGAGAATGTTTAATTATGGATATTATCATCTTCATTATATTAATTTTAAAGAAATACATGAAACAATTTTATTAAAAATTAATAACCATATATGAAACAAGTTCATCTAGAAAAATATTATATGAAACAATTTCATAATATTAAACAATTTAATGAAACAAAATCATTAAATTAAACAATAAAATCAACGGATAAGGATGATTTGCACGATTTGTACAAATATGAGTGGTTTGCAATTAATCGCTCCTGTATATATATAAGGTCATGTTTAAATGAGAAGGTGGTCAATTTATAGCAATTTAAACCACATAATCCATCAAAAAATACGATAAATAAAAAACAGAAAATAATTTAGAAATTAAGATAATTACCATATTGAATTGGGTCAATATTCTGTTAAAGATATAATTGTAACAAAAACACTATTTAAAACCCTCAAAAGTCTCATTATATCTTTTAGATTTATTTATTTTTTGATTTTAACCAATTCATAATTTTTATCAAGTTCTATATGATTTTTACTATTTTGGACACACTTTTGATAAATAAATAAAAAAATTCCACAATTTTATCACATATCACATTTGCTATCCACAATAAATCTATTATTTTTTTTCCATCATTTTCTCTTTATCTTTGAGATCAACGTTTTGAATAACATATAATTAATTAGTTCCACATATGATCTGTTACGTATCACTCTATGAATTTTTGTACGTATAATATGTGGTGTATGCATGTAAGTATAAATTACGTATTATCACATACGGTAATTTGCGTGTAAATATAAGTTTTGTATTATCACTTTTGATAATATTTGCATCACAATAAGATCTATAGATGTGTCTAACAAAAATATCTATAATCATCACACGTGATTAATATGATTATCGAACAAATTATCATATGTGATCATAACAACTCTTACAGATTTATCTTTGTGAAGAAATTGATTTATTAAGGATTATTAGAAATCGGTTTCATAAATAAACTCAATCTCAATTTATTAGGAATCATCACCTCCGTTATAAATAATATTACCCTTTTAATTTAATAATAGTTTTATTTTATCCATTTATTAAATAAAGTATATGACTTATATTCCTTCTATTCTTCTTGTTTTTTTGTAAGTTAATTTTATGTTATATATATATATATATATATATATATATATATATATAGGGACCTAATCAAATGAGAACTGATTAGTTTGTGGTAACTGTGAGGTTCAATCTCAACCACAAATCGACGGATAAATTAGGAAATTAATAATTATGGTAGTTTGAGTTAAAATTATAATTAGAGGGCATATTAGGTATTTAAAAAACTCCTCTCTCCTCTCTCATCTCTCCGACCTCCAATCTYCGRCCTCCGGTGAAATCGGTATCACAGTATATCACAATGGGTATCACATTGTGTATCTTTGTTTTTAAGGTTTGAGTTGGTATCACAGTATATCACAATGGTATCACATTATATCACAATGAGTATCACAGTGTGTATCTTTGTGATTACTTGTTACCTACCGGATTAATGTTCACCGGAGGCTGGAGATTGGAGGTCGGAGAGATGAGTGAGGAGAGAGGAGAGAGAAGTTTCTTAAAAATACCTAAAATGTCCTTTAATTATAATTTTAACTCAAATTATCATAATTATTAATTTCTTAACCTTTGATTTGTGTTTGAGATTGGATCTCACAGTTATCACAAATTAATCAGTTCTCCATTGAATAGGCCTCTCTCTCTCTCTCTCTCTCTCTCTCTCTCTCTATATATATATATATATATATATATATATATATATTATAGATTTGGGATCGTGTGAGACCAAGGGTTTTTCRTGAGACCCGTAAGACCAATTCTCAACCCTTGGATTAGATCTACAATCTGAACATTCATAACAAAATTGTTACCGTGCAACTTTAGACCATTAGATTATTAGCTTATAAAGTTAATCAATGAACATAAATTGGTTTTACCGGTCTCACGAAAAACCATTGGTCTCACGTGAACCCAACCACACACACACACACACACACACACACACACACACACATATATATATAGGAGCATTCAAATAAAAATCATCCAATTTGTACAAACCGTGAAAACCACATTCAACCAATCATAATTTTTCATTTTGTTCATTTTTTTTGTAATTATGAGAGGTTGATTAACCATTTTTATTGTGGAGGGTGTTAATCATGGATATTATCATCTTCATCATTATTTTAATTTTAGATAAATACATAAAAACAGTTTCATCAAAATTTCATTAAATATTATATAAAACAATTTCATAACCATATATGAAACAAATTCATCAAAAAAAGTATTATATGAAATAATTTCACAAGATTAAACAATTTCATGAAAAAATTTAATAAGATTAAACAATGAAATTAACATATATAGATGGTTTGTACGGTTTGTACAAATTAGATGTTTTTCATTTGATCGCTCATCTCTCTCTATATATTAATTAAAACATACACATATGACAAGTTTTGGTAACAAGTAACAACTATATCTTCTGGGTGAAAGACAAAAAATGGAATTAATTGGATTGACCCGTCATTATTCTTTTTATAATTTAACCATTCATATTTTTTTTGTTACCATTAATTAATACGGTCAATGTTACTCATGCAACTTCACGTTTCATTGCCAATAATGTTAACATTGAATATTCACATATTTTGGATTATTTGTCTGACTATAACATATTAATTTATCGTATAAGAACAATTTGAATTTTCTGAAGCGGTGAGGCTTCGACCCACGGGTTATTGCTTCGGTTTCGGACGTTTGAACTTTATACGAGTTGTTTTCTGCATTGTCCTGTTGAGTAAGTTGTGGCCAATGGTGGTTTGGATCTCTCTTTACTTGATTTGGAGCTCTTGTAATCAAGGATAAAACTAGTTCCATGGTTATGGTGACACGTGCCACCATTTCATTCCTCTATCGTATACGTAGTATTAATTTTTTGAAGTTCGTGAAAGGTGCAACCGTATCGATTTGTTGTGTGTTACCATATATATTTTGAAACTACATTAAGTATACAAGTTTCCGTGGTAGAGTTGATTTGTAAGACTTTTCTTTCACCCAAGACCTAAGTTTGAATCTTGTTAGTGTCATTTTCTTAGTTTTTAACTTTCAATTCAGATTTATTATGTTTCTGAAAAGAAAAAAATTGCAGTAAAAGATTTGAACACAAGAACTCACATATGAAAAATAATAAACTAACCAATAGATCAATTATGATGTCATGAAAAATATCACAATATTTGTTTTTTTTTTATAGTCAAATAGTGTCATCGTTTGAAGAAAAAAAACATCAGGATCCCTCCCTACTTGTAATAAGCTTGTATTCAATCGTCTTATTGGATGTCTAGCGTCGGTTTCTTCCGTGTTTCGGTTGTGACCTCCCTCCTTTCGATGCATTATAGATGGTAGGTTGGTTTTTGTTTGGTCGGTTTTGTGTTGTAAGGCTTTTTGTTTCGGTTTAATTTTGATATATTGTTGTCTTTCTAAAAAAATAAAAAATAATTAATTTAAAACACAAATTAAAATATCCCGTCAACGTTTAATTGGTTAGTAACATTTAATAATATAACAATAAGAAGTCGTAATTTTCATCTTATAAAAAGAAAAGGCTGGGATTTAAAAATCTAATTTAAATTTACACGTTAAGCGTTTTAATAAACTTCTTTATAGGATTTAATATATAAGATTAAAAAATAAAAAGTGTTATCTAAAGATGCTCTAATAAGTTTATTGGACGTTCTTGTATGTCTTAATAAACTTTTTAAGACATTTTTAATAACAAAAATGTCCAATTAACATTTTATAGGCCACCGTTGCTTTCTACTAAAAGTGTTATATAAACTTGTTAAGACACTCAAAATCGTCTTATCAACTTCTTACAAAACCTTTAAATAGGACGCTTTATGCTTTGCTCATATAAATTAAGTCTTGTAAAACGACCTATCAGGACTTTTAGATATTGGAGGTGTCCTATAATCCAATTTTGTTATTGTTTAAAGCACATTGCATTATCGTTGGATCTGAGAGGGTTCGATGGAAGATGGAGATGCAGGTGTCGGCTAGAGATGGTCGTTGGAAGTTGGAGATGGATTCATCGGGAATTGCAGCTTTATAGTATTATTTGGTTTAATTTTTTTTACTTTTTATTTTTACAAATCCTTAAAAAAAAACTTGTATACGAGGTTTATTTGCTTACACAATAATTTTAATAAAAACATAAAGAAATAACTTAAATGTCCTTCACTTGCTGGTGAAGGCATTTAAAGCAAGTGAAGGACATTTAACGTCATAACTTGACGTTATTCAGAGGGAGGGACGACCGTACAAGGGAATTTAACCTTTGCTTGCGGGTATGAAATTAATTAGCGTGGTCAAAAAACATCTCCTGTGGTTCAGTTAGTGACTAATTTCCAGGGCAATAAAAACGAGTTGGTAATGATTAAAATATCAAGAAATGACAGATTTATTCACTCTATCAATAATCGAGTCGGATCGGATGTAGCATAAGAAAATTGTCTTTTCTTGATGATTGGTAGAGTTTCAGCAAAGTCTAGGATGGTTTATATGATTCAATATATATATATATATATATATATATATATTCTAAAAAAATTATGAAAATTTAGGGTGTTACAAACTAACCTATGTAAAGAATATGGTCAATTTATACCTTGAGACCCTAATGGGTTTAATATGTGCATTTCTACATAAGAAGTCTAATTGGTCTAAAATGACATTAGTGAGGTCATATTTAGTTTGATCGGACCTTAATGGATATAATGGACTTATTTCGCCTATTTGAGTCTAATCGAGTAATAATGCTATTACATGGGTCATAATTAATATAATCCGACGTTTAATAGGAGTAAGTGAGGTAAAATGGGTCTTAATGGTCCTTAATGGGTCACTATGGTGTTCGTGGATATAATTGAGATATTTCTCCTTAAAAAACCCAATTCGGTCAAAACGACACTAACTAAGTCATAATTAGTCTAATGAGACCCTAATGGGTTTTATGGGCACATTTCTCAATAAGGAGTCTAAATGGGTCAAAATGACACCAAATGATCATACATAATCTAACTAGACGTTAATATGACTATTTAAGGTAAAATGGGGCTTAAGGGTCCTTAATAGGTCCATTTGGTCTTAGTGGGTATAATCGGTCTATTTCTTTAAATCGAGTCATTTTCATCAAAATGACACTAAATGGATCATAATTAATCTGATTAGACGCTAATGATTTAATAAGCCCGTTTTTCCATAAATAGTCTAATTGGCACAAAAGACCTTAATAAGTATAACGAGTTTATTTATTCTATTTGAGTCTAATTAAGTTAGAATGGTACGAAATTGATCATAATTACTCTAATTTGTCACTAGTAATTTTATCTTAATACAAGGATGGATCAAAACTATTTCAACATACTAACTAAATTCTTAGCAAATGTGTACAATAATTTATCAATGCATATTCTTAATAAATATGTTTTATTATTTTTTAAGAAAAGTCTTTTGCTTTGTGGTTTTTTTGTTGTTGCAGTATGGTCCCTCAACAATTCACACCCAATCGGATAACGACTTTCGTACATACCAACTGTTGTCGTGTGGCTTATTAACTGTTCCATTCATATTTGGGATAATATCACAGTCTTACCAATCTTATCATACAGATAAGTCTATTTCTCAAGCCCTAATCTTACCAAAACATCTTAGGGCCGTTTACCCAAATGTTTACCCGGTAAGCGCTTACTAATAGGAGTCAACACTATAATTTATTTAGATGCGTAAGATTTCAGTACATCAAAGCATATCGAATGCAACAATTTATTAGGTAAGCGCTTACCTAGATAAGAGTTGTCATCATTAGTTACCGGGTAAGACTCTCCATCATTCTCATCACTCTTACCCGATAAGATTTTTTTGGCCCTTCTCATGTTTATCCGATAAGGAAATTTATGCGTTAAACACTTACTAAGTAAGTGTTTAATAAATGGCCCTTTACTCTAATTTACACATGTATGAATGAATTACATCAATTAGCATGAATGAATTAAAAAGGTAATATAAACATGTTCAAATCATTTTACATGTCTAAACGGTGTTTTTTGACCATGGCTAAGACCCTAAATATTTCTATCATTTGATATTTTCAAGAAACGAGTTTTTTATTCAACTTTTACATGTTTAAATGATGTATTTCGACCATGGTTGAAACTCTAAATATTTCCGTCATTTAACATTTCAAAAAATGAGTTCTATGTTCAATTTTTAACATAACCTAATAAGATCAACAAGAAAATAACGTCAAACAGGATTGGTCGTCGTAACATTACTCTTACGTAGCGTATTGTTTTTAAATATATAATGTTTATTAAAGAAAATTAATTTACACGCTTTTTATTTCCTATCAAACTTGAACCCTTTACATCCAAATGGGCTTCGTTTAGCTTAGAGCATCTTCAACAGCCCTTTACATTCGGAAAATGGGGTTACTAAAATGGACAATGGGCTTCTTTTAGCTTAGAACATCTTCGACAAATTCTTCAAAATGAAAATTTTGTAGGGATTTTTGCTTCAATGCATTCTCCAAAACCTACTTGAAAATGGAGAAAGTAGGAGATAGATGATAAAATTCTTCAAATTTAGAGAACTCTCCAAAAATGATTGTGTAGGAAAAAGAAGTGGTTTTTTTTTTGTTTTGTTTATCTTTTTTCTATCAATGAGAATTATTGAAATTAAATGTTTATAACAGAGAAATAATATTTTATAAACTGTATTGAATATTTTGATAATAGAATCAATATTGTATGTAATATTCAAACTAGAGAATGTGTTAAAGAGATTTTGATTTTTAAATGTGGGTTTTGTAAATGCTGTTTTATCTTTTTATCTATTTCCAAAAACGTACGTGTCAAATGAGAGGGAACTAAAAACAACTTATTGACTTATTCTAGTGTGTCACCGGTTATAAGCATTTTGTAGTGTTTGGATAAACAACTTATACTGGTGTCAAACCAATAATAAAGAGTTTTTGAAGAAGTTAAATCTTTCTGATTTATAATAAGTTGATAAATGTTTTTCTAGAAAAAAAAACATAAATTGTTTCAAATAAGCAATCTCAAACACCCCCAAGTTGACTATGTTATGTGTATCCCTTAAATTAAACAAGTGGGCTTACTAAATATGTAGCCCAATATACAAAATCAAATAGTGTTCTTCGTTTACGGGCTTTCAAAAAATAATCATGTAAATAACTTATAGTAGAAGTCCAAAAAAAATATCATGCGTCTTATTCGACAATCAAATAAATATTATGATTTTACCATTAAAAACTGAAACGTAATTATTTCAACGCTATATATATATATATTAAAAAACTTGTTAATATTAATATCTTTTAGACAACAACTTCCTGAAAAAGTTTTAGACAAGTCGTTGGGGGTCATTTGGTTCACGATTTTCGAAGGAATTTGATGGAATTGGAGTGTTAAATTCTTTTGAACAAATTTCAATTTTTTTTGTTTGGTTAACTTCTTGAATTGGATGTAATCTTTTAAATTCCTTTGAATTCCATAATTTAATTTGAATTTATCATTCATTGGCTTAAGTGAAGGAATTGAATTACATTCATTTGCATCTAATTTAACCAACATCGTCCATCCCTGTTCCCACCGCGACCATGCTACTACTGTCACTTTTACTGTCACATCCCCACCCCAAACCCTCGAGCCATCACGCACCACCAATACCACTACTATTGTCATCATACTCACCCACCCCCACGCACCCCACCTCCGACGACCAATATCACCATGCCACTAAGGGAGATTCTAATTATTTTGAGTTATTTCGATTCTTATATCAACTAAACGCGTGATCAATTCCCACCAAATTTCATTTCAATTCCTACAAAGTAAAACTCTTTTGATAGATTCCACCAAATTTCATTGTGCAAATCAAACACCCCCTTATAGAATTTGATGTGGACACATCTTTACTTAAATCGTTTCCTTTATTAGTAAAAATAATTCACTTCCTAATTAGTTAAGAATTACGAGTTTAATCTTTAGTTTTATAGAAGTTTTTCTTATTTTCTAAGTTTTACGGTTGTAAACTCGTGTTCCTTCAAGGATTTAGATACTTGTCGATCCGTCTGCATTTTTCTACTACGTCAGTTGGTATCAGAGAGGGTTTTTTCGTCTCTTTTATTAGCAATGATAGATTAGCAGAGATGGGAGAGCTGACTATGACCATTACCATAACTTTCGCTAATTTGACAACGGCTTTCAAAAATCGTACCAACCTTGACAACGAAAACTGCAACATCCCCAGTCCGTGTGGTCTGGAACGAGTGGTATCACTGACGGGACTTAATATAAAGACAAACAATTCAGAGCTACTAAAACTCCAAATATAGATTACAACTTTCTAAGCATAATTTAAAACTCAAAAGATTACATTCCAAAAACAACTTTGAAAACTCCCAAAAATTGCACTCTCGATCTCAAGTCCCACCCTATCAATCACTTGGAACATGTCGTGCCAGAAAATAGAACACGGTTGAGTACAGGCTCAGTGAACATATTATAATATGAAATTTGAAATAACAATAGGTAACATTAATAATAAAGTGAAAGACATACAATTCAATTAAGCAAAATTCATAAAAATCAAGACGGTTCACAATTCTCGCTTCAAAATATAGTTTAAACAAAGTCTATCAATTCCTCTAGTGTTCGTGGGGTGGCCAAACCACACAAACTATCGGGCTGGTGTACAGGCACACACCCCAAGTCCCTCGTGAATTTAATCATGGTCACATGGTGGGTAATCCTAGGATCGATCCATCCTTCCTAGAGCCAATAAAATCGGCCTAATCCACAATGTGGTTTCACGTAAGCCACTATTGGGCCTAACCCTGTGGACTGAGTTCACCATTAGGACGCCATGAGTACAGCACCACCTTAGAAGGCATCCCAATTAATGTGTCCATCAATTAGGTGATGTTGAAAACTAAAAAAACTAAACATGATCACTACCCGGATGACTTTCATAAGACGTCAAATTTCAATATACTTCATAAAATGAGACCCAATAGACTAAACTTAAGTGTTAAAAATAAAGGTTCAACGATTTATACATATAAGTATGTATTTTGTTGACCACTTTTAAGTGATCAAGCACCAGACAATGAACCACCGTTACGAAGGGTCAACTACAACAATTAGTTGCCCAAGAGTTAAAAAAAGTGAAATCTATACCTTAACCGAAATTGAGAAGTAACGGACGATCATTGGGATTCACGGTTAAGTTTGATTTGGTTGCGTGCCTAACGAATGCATAAATCAATTATTACTTAAATGACGTAACACCATATCCTAATTTTACTAATAAGTTATTCAGGTCCTACATATTAATAACTAACTTAGACTTCAAGAGAGACAGCCAGATACAAATTGAGAAATCGACTCAACACTTGGCTTTATGCAGTTTCGTTCTCGGCTTTTAACAACTTATGTCTCTCATTTTCGTAAGCATTTTTACCCCACTTGCAGGTCAAGACAGAAAATACTATATAAATAAAAGTTGTTGTATGGTATCTTATGAATCTACTAGTTCTAGAATCATCTCATTTGGATCATTTGTTTATTTTAGAAAAAAATTACAAAACTGCAGTAAAATCTCATGTATAGTGTAAACAGCCCCAAAATGACACTGTGTTGAGCCCCTTAGAGCCACAACTGGGTTTTGGACCCTACATGACAATTGTAATGTACATTATGGTCTTTCTACCTGCAAAATATGAGCCTTTTTTGACGTACGACTTGTGATCTACGCACTGCCAAAGTACGGGTCTGCACAGTCGATAAAATCCGATTTTCATTTTTTTCCAACTAACTTTTATGATCTCAACTTCATGATTTACTACATTTAAGTTCTTTAAAACATACCTCAACATACTACACAGTAAAACAAAGTCCAATAATTGTTAACCTAAACTTAATCATGCAATTTTACTATTTTCAACATTTAATCGAACATTTGGTGTGTGGTTAATTATATATACCAAATCAAACGATATTAATTCCATACTTTACCCCTTTTAATTCATACATCAATTTTAACAAATCCTAGCATTCTAAACATGAAAGATATCATAATTTTAACAATAACAATCCGTAAACTTAAATATAAACACAAGCTGTAAACCGGTTTCAAGAATTCTAACGTAAACACCCAAATAAAAGTGAAAGAAATTTATACCTTTAGTAAGAATTCGTGTGATAACTGAATCCTGGTTATCACTTGAGGTAATTTATATGTGATTATTTATTATGTGTTTACGTGAAAGCATGATGAATTATTATATTAATTATGTGAATCATGTATTTTATGCATAGGAAATAGGTATACATGATATGGATACATGCATGAGATTGTATGTATGTAAAGTATGCATGATTATATGTATATATGAGAAATTAAAATATGTGAAAATGCATGGTTTTATAAGATGCATGAAAAGTTTATCATGCATGAGATGATGCATGAGGTGATGCATGGGTGAGGTGTGTAAGAAGAGGCTTTAATAGCTGACTTTCCTGTTAAGGAAAGGTATAAAAGGGAGGCTTAGCCTCCATTTCTCTTCTTCTTGCCATTTTGAGAGATTGAGCGATTTAGAAAGTGAAGTCCTGACCAGATTATTTCTGGATTGAAGATCAAATTGATTTCAAGTGTTTGGTTTCAAAAGGCTTTCAAGGTGAGTGGTTTAATCGGTTTCTAAAAACTCTTCATAGTTGTATAATTGGTTATGTAGACTTTTTACTCGATTTAAAAGTTAACCATTGTAATGTTGTCCGGATTAGACTTACCGGCCAAGAGTCACGCGGTTTAGTCATAAACCGGACAAGTGTTTGGCGATTTAAACCCTAACTCGGTCAAGGTATGAGCGAGTTATAGATAAACCGCTTGGTAAGTTGTCCGGATAGACTTAAACCGGTCAAGAGTCGAGCGGTTTAGTCTTAAACCGGACAATGATTGAGCGATTTATGAATATTGAGTTTATGTTAAATAATTTGAACGGAGAAGTAGGAATACGACTAAGTGGTGACCGGTTTAGTTAAATCGGATGATGTTGGTGAATAATGTTGTCCGGATTTGATATCCGGACAATAGTGTTGGAAAAATTTACTTTTACAAGGTTAAATCAGACAAGTATATGGAGTGTTGTCCGGACTTGTTATCCGGACAAAGTTGACCGGATTGTGTCTTGGACTTATCAATTTATTGTTTGACTTACAAAAAGTAGAAATTTCTGGTAAAATGAATTTGAACTGATAATAATTCCATGGACTGCGGTCTATTATATATGGAATTGTTTGTGAAATATTTTGATGAGAAAATAAGGGTGGCATATCAAGGAGAAGTATACCATGGAATAAGAGTGACATATCAAGGAGAGGTGTACCATGGATAAGGGTGGCATATCAAGGAGAGGTGTACATTTGGATATAAGGGTGACATTTGTATATGTGTGTGTTATATAATATAACTTCTACTATTATATCTTTTAAGATTACCATGATTTTAGAATCTTTATTTCTTTGTGATTTAAAGATTTAGGATCAGGGTATACAACAAGCAAGCTGTGCCCCCCTGGGGGGGTCTGGGGGGGTGGAAACCTTTTAAATTAAAATCTCAGATAGAGAGTTAAGCCCGATCAGTAATA
>NC_037529.1:58962126-58973299 GCF_001531365.2 Cynara cardunculus var. scolymus | reverse complement strand
ATAGAGAAGGGGATAACAGATTTGGCCTGAAACTTTGTTTAAACCTTGTTTGAATAGAAAAGGTTTAAAAGTGGCATTATGTTAATTTGGTTAATATAAACCTGTTTAGAGTTGATGTATTATTTGCAAGCAAAGATTATTGGCCTGAACGATGAAAGGTATTAATATTGTGTTCTCACTTGTTCATATATTAGTTATATATATGAAAAGTTGTTTTTTTTAAAAGTTTTGGTGGTTATCATCCTGCAATGACATAAATAGGGTAACTCACTAGACCTTTCGGTCTAACCCTCGTTTTGTGATTTTAAATATGTATTGCAGGTGGTGCTGATGGTAAGGGAAAGGGAAAAATGTAAAATTTCTCTATATGTATATCTACGTGAAGATTTGGCTATCTAATGTATAGTTTTGTTAGCCGAACATGAAACAAAACAAGATTTGTATTTTGAAATTTAGGACCATGTATTATGTACTGTTAATTCTTGTACTAAGGGACCTATGTGGTGTATAAATATGTATTTCTATGTATGAAGTATATGTTACATGCAATGTGTGGTATGAGGTTTTACAATTCGGAGAGTGGATTCCAAATTTATAATTGTTACTTTGTGTTATAACTGGGTTTTCTGCAAACCTGGGTTGAGGTAATTTTATGTGTTTACTATGTGACTTATATGATAATATGCATAATTATGTTAATACCTGCATGGATAATGTGCAAATAAGTGGAATCTGATGTTATGTATACATGTGATGAGAAATATTATTTTTTTAAACCCAAAAACTTCATGGTTAAAAAAGAATGATTTTAAATCATTATCTTCCACCATTTAAGAATTTTTATATTAGTATAACACCATCACCGCCTTATTTTAAATATAAAAGGAAGAAGATAAGATAAAAATCTTATCAGTTTCCTGTTTTACAAAAAGTGAGTGTTTAAAGGCGGTGAAAATGTTCTTGAAGGAGTTCTTGAAAAATATTCTTGAAGAATATTGTTGTTTAAAGATTCTGTTATTTGCTGCGTGATAATCTGCAGAATCTATTATTTTAAGGTGAGTTTTTGAATTACTATCAGTTTACAAACCGTGAGTTTTTATCTGCTGATTGATCTTGAAACTGTTGAGTATTGATGTTTTGAAATTTAAAAGATTTTGGTAAAACTGTTCTAAACAGTTTTAAAGGAAATAGTTTGAAATTTTGAAGTTTGAAATTGTTTTGGAATGATTAAAGCAAAAACTGTGTTTTAACAGTTTTGGGATATGATATCCTTTGTTGAGGATTTAAAGAGGAATAAATGATTTGAGAAATCATTTATAGAACATATTGTTCTAAGGCTTGAAAGGTTTTGAATATAAACCTATTACAAAATTATAATTGGTTAAAACTATGCACGAGGTTCACTCTGACAGAAATGACTGCAACCTGTCATTGGATGAAATAGTTCATATGAATTTCGGGGGAAATAAGAATGGTCGTTGTGTGTGATGGATAGCTATTGCTATAAACAGGGGATTTATGGATGTAATAAGGATGGTCGTTGTGTGTGTATGCATGATATAACTCTCGCTATTATGTCTAGTAAGATTACAACAGATTGGAGTTCTCTCTTCTTGGTGATTTGAGGATTCAGATATGTTGTTCTTATTAGAAATAGTAGTATTGATGTTATGGTTACGGGAAAATGTGGCCTATGGTCATTGGTTTTGTATTTTTGGAACAGAATGTACATTTTATGAGGAACCAGAGAGGCTCTGGTTGGTCCTCACTATTGGACCGGAGGGTTCTTGTTAGTGATTTAAGAAATATGCAAGTTTTTACTAAATGTACTAGTTGGACCAGCTGCTCTGTATCTATTGATAAGAGCTTTTGTGTCAAAATCACGTTTTAAGAAGTTTTCAAGAAAAAGGAATTTTATATTTAGCATTCTGAACAAAAGACAGACCAGAGGGTCTCTGGTCGACTCGCACATTGAACCAGAAGCTATGCTTGGTCATAACTTTTGAACCAGAAGCTCTGGTTAGTACAACCAGAGGCTCTGGTTAGTACAACCAGAGGCTCTGGTTGAGCATGAATTCTCTATAACTATTCTCTTTATGAAAAATACTATCTTATTGGTTGGAAACTTAACTAAAGAACATTATAAGAAATTATATGAGCCAGAAGCTCTGGTTAGTACAACCAGAGGCTCTGGTCGAGGAACCAGGAGCTCTGGTAAAAAGACCAGAGGGGCTCTGGTCCTGTTAATTGAAATATATTCCAAGTATGGTTTGGAACTAGAGGCCCGATGGACCGAAACAGAATATGATTTCCAGTTTTTGCTGCATGAGATGAATTGTTTGAAATAAATATTTTGGTGATCTTCACCCTGCATTACATAAAAGGGAACCTCACTAGACATTCATGTCTAACCCTCATTTTGTGTTTTCAAAAATATGTGTGCAGGTAATGATAATAAGGGAAAGAGCATTATGTGAATTACTTCCCTATGTGCTTAGCTGTGTAAAGATTTTAATTAGCCATGTTTTGGAGCATAGTGCTAGAATACAAGAGCATATACTTTTGGAATTTTTGAGTTGTGTATTGTACATTATAGACTTTTGTATTATGGACCTTTGTGGGGTAAACATGTATTCTATGGATGAATTATGTGTAATATGCAATGTGTGGATTTGGGGGTGTTACACTTTGGTTCCTTTAACAATTTGAAATAAATTTTAGAGAGAAAACGAGATTTTAAAGAGAGAATGAGGCGGTTGAAAAAACACGTAACACAGGGAAGATGGATTGTAGTTACTGTTTTATATATATATATATATATATATATATATATATATATATATATATATATATATAGGGGCCTAATCAAATGAGAACTAGATAGTTTGTGGTAACTGTGAGGTCCAATATGAGCCAATCATTTTGAATAATTAATGTTATTTACTAAAATAAAACGGGTAAGATATCTAATGAAACCGTCGCTGGAATTGAGATCTTATTAAAATAAAACAAAGGGTAAATTGGTAAATATATATTATAAAACACAAGAATGAAAACCTAAATCCTTTCATCTTCTTCCAAAAACCACACCACTGCCTTCACGTCTCTATATCCCAATCTTCATCTAAAATCACGCTCCACATCCCAATCTTCACCATTCTCAAGAAATCCAAACCATCTTTTCCATAACCCATCTCATAATCTCATCACCCTAGTGAATCCACGAAAACCCTCTTCTTAATTACCTTCAAAACAAACAAAAATCAAAGAAAGATCACAGATCGTAGGCGATTTCGAACGTGCGAAGACATCTGAAGAAATGATCAAAGCATTTGAATCCATGGATGCTTCTTTCGATCACCACGAACTTGGCTTAGCTTCCTTGAAAATCGGACTCAAACTCGATGAAGAAGGTGAGTATCCAGAAAAAGTTTTCTATTACGCCAATAAATCTTTAAAAATCTTGGATGAAATCGACAATGATTCGTCATTACCACTTGCTATGAACTTACAATTGTTGGATTCTGCTTGTTATAACATAAATAGGTTTAATGAAAGTTTAGGGTATCTTAATAGAGCCAATAGGATATTGGGGAAACTAGAGGAAACTATATCTGATAATGATTTCAATATCTGATAACGAGTAAGGTGCAAGAATCGGTGCCGTATTTGGAAGATGCAACTGAAAGATTGAAGGAAAATTTTGGTTCTAAGCATTTTGGAGTTGGATATGTGTCTAATAATTTGGGTCCAACATATCTTGTTGAGTAATTGTGGATATCCATTGATGTCTGTCCAAACTGTATAAAAACCTGGTGAAGGATCATCAAAACTCTTCCATGATGTCAAGTTCCTGTGTATCCGCTACAAGGTCCACACCCAGTTTCATTCCTGGTAGCAAGGTGTCTCCAGGATGATCAAAGCTTTGCTGAATGAGGTTGCCACTAATCTCATCTTTGAGGACAAGATTTCCATCATCCAAAAGTTGTGCCACCGGATTACTTGTATTTATGGCTAGTTTAGAAGATCGAGATGACCAAATTAAGGTAAAGTGCAAGAATCGGTGCCGTATTTGGAAGATGCAACTGAAAGATTGAAGAAATTTTTTGTGAAATGTATCAAATTAAAGTGTATCACAGTGTATCAGGTAGTCTTATTTTATGAACTGTATCACAATATGCAATTTCATTATTTTCCTTGTTTTATCAAGGTGTATCACAATAGATTTGATTTTGTTTTTATGGTTTGAGTTGGTATCATAGTTGGTATCATAATGGTATCACAATATATCACAATGGGTATCACATTGTGTATCTTTGTGATTACTTGGTACCTACCGGAATAATGTTCACCGGAGGCAGGAGATTGGAGGTCGGAGAGAGGAGTTTTTTAAAATACCTAAAATGTCCTCTAATTATAATTTTAACTCAAATTACCATAATTATTAATTTTCTTATTTATCCATTGATTTGTGGTTGATATTGGATCTCATAGTTACCACAAACTAATCAGTTCTCCCTTGAATGGGCCCCTATATATATATTCTTTTTTTATTTCTATATATAATTATAAATAGTTTAGGTATTTGATAGTTTAACCCTTCAACAATTACTTATCTTTATTTGAATACGGTACAATTCAGGTAAATTAACGAGTAAGTTTTTAAAACTCGGGTCTTATAAAAACGATCAGAGAAGATATAGGCACAATGAACATGTTAGGGTTCCATGCGGCGGCAAAAGTAACCAAGTTCTTGATTTGAGTTCTGAGTCTGAAGAGGAAGAAGAATTCTAACAATCAAATTGGAGACATAATGAATGTGATTATCGGATGAAAGCAAACATTTCGTACTTCAATGGAATAATGGGTGTTGAAGAGTATTTAGACTAGGAAATCAAGGTCTACTGTTATTTCGATGTGATGGACATCCTTCAAAACAAACAGATAAAGATTGATTCTTTTTCTTGTAAGCACCACTGCAATGTGGTGAGATAAACTAGTTGTGGAGAGACAACGACAACCGAAAGAACTGTTAGATTTGGCAATGGTTGGGACAACTATTGATGGAGTGGTTTTTATCGGCATCTTATGAGCAAATTCTCTACAAGATGTACTGGGAATGCATACAAGGTATGAAAACCATAACCAAATACACTACCGAATTTCTACGTCTTTCTAAATGCATTGAAATTGTTGAAACCGAAGGACAAAAGGTTGTGCGGTACATCAATGGACTGAAAGGCTCGCTTCAAAACAAGATTGGACTCCATGATGTGTGGACCATAACCAAGGCCTTCAGTTTAATTATCAAATTCTTTTGATAGATTCCACCAAATTTCATTATGCAAATCAAACACCCCCTTATAGAATTTGATGTGGACACATCTTTACTTCTAGAAGAGAGGAGCCATGGTGGTCCCCCCCGGACCGCCCGGATCCCACGAGTGAATCGAAATTTGGATCTACATTGGATCTTATCTGAATCGCCCCATCTATCCTCCTGAGGAGAAGTTTGGTTTCAAACCCCGATTTGAACATGAGGAGTATGCCATGCTAATGTGCCTTGGATGATCCATCTCAGGGTCAGACACTGATAAGCACATTGAACTATCCATGTGGCTGAGATCCCTAACAGCCCAGACACAACGACGCAGTTATCAAGGGAACGCTCTACTCACTAAGCTAATAGCCCGTTGTGTGATCCCCCAGTATCGTTTCCCTTAATTATTAAAAATAATTCACTTTCTAATTAGTTTAGAGTTAGGAGTTTGATCTTTAATTTTATAGGAGTTTTTCTTATTTTCTAAGTTTCACGGTTGTAAACTCGTTTTCCTTCAAGGATTTAGATACTTGTCGATCCATCCGCATTTTTCTACTACGTCAGTTCATATCACAGCAGGTTTTCTCTGTCTCTTTTATTAGCAATGGTAGATTAGCAGAGATGGCAATGATGACTACGACCATTATCATAACTTCGCTAATTTGACAAGAACTCTCAAATATCGTACCAACCTTGACAACAAAAACGGCAACATCCCCCGTCCGTGTGGTCCGGAATAAGTGGTGTCATTAACAAGACTTAATATAAAGACACAAACAATTCAGAGCTACTAAAATTCCAAATATATATTACAAATTTCTAAGCATAATTTACAACTCAAAAGATTACACAAAAGCAACTTTGAAAACTCCCAAAAAATTGCACTCTCGATCTCAAATCCCGCTCTATCAATCACTTGGAACTTGTCGTGCCATAAAACAAAACACGGTTGAGCGCAACTCAGTGAACAGATTATAATATGAAAATCGAAATAACAATAGGTAACATTGATAATAAAAGCACAAGACATACGATTCAATTAAGCTAAATTCATAAAAATCAAGATGGTTCACAATTCTCGCTTCAAAACATAATTTAGACAAAGTCTGTCAATTCTTCTAGTGTTTGTGGGGTGCTCAAACCACACAAACTATCAGTTATTAAATTCAGAGTTGTTTTTATATAATTATGGAAAATGGAGGGGGTTAACTTGGTTATGTGCTTAAAAAGGTTTTTAATCCAACCGCCTTTTAATTGTTTACTATTAGTTATGTGAGATATCACATTGAGATTGTGGGTGAAGAAGTACAAAAGAAAAAATAAGCTTTCTGCGTATGGGTTCTGAGCCGAGAAAAACAGAAACAGAAAGAGGAGAAAGAAAGAAGTTGATTATGTGATTCTTGTTTTAAAATACTTGTTGTTGTTGTCTGCATCATGTGATATATTAGGTGAGTTTATTTTACAAACATTCATCTTATAGTGTTGCTTTGGAACAATAGGGTTCTTTTTTTTAATTATAAAATGTTTATACGGCAAATAGAACAAATAAACTCACACACCCTTTGAACCCTTGACTTCCTAGCAGGCCAAGGACTCACATAGAATAATTTGGTATTTTGATATTATTATATCAAATGATTGGAATAAGGGTGGCATAACTTGGAGAGATGTATTTGGGATAAGGATGATATATTAAGAAGAGGTGTATACCAGGATAAGGGTGACATAATTAACGTAATGTAAAAACTGGGTTTTTGATCAAGTTGTTAAGTGTTGTCGCATCCTATGATGCGATGACTTTGAGTTGTCGCATCTGTGTGATGCGATGACTTGAGTTGTCGCATCCCATTGATACGATGAATGGTTTTTATCGCATCCTTGTGATGTGAGGAGTATGTTTGTCGCATCCTTGTGTTGCGACAAGATTAACTTATTTTATCATATTGATGTGATAAGTTGGGTTTATCGCATCCGTGTGATGCGATGAGATGAGATCATCGCACCAGTGTGTTGCGAGGAAATAAGGTTGTCTCACCTATGTAATGCAAGGAATTTATGATCTTACCTATATGATGTGATGAATTTTACCATAATGCTATAAATGAGTTGTCTGGCTATTTGATGCGATATTTGGATAATGTCTCATCCTTTTGGAACGTTAACAACGTTGGTTGCCATATATACTATACTAGCCCCTCAAGTTCAGGATTAAAGGGAAATGTTTGAAATTAAAAGGTTCATTTGATTATATTAAAAGAGAAACCAAGGATTATGACTTGGCAACATGAAACTTGAGTATTCCTCAAATCTTGAAATGTGGGTGATTTTAGGTTAATACCACATTGATAAAAAAAATGCTAAATGTTAGAAGATATAGTTGTATAAATATATTAAAGAGTCAGGAAAGCTAGAAAATTAACAATGTTGGTTGGCTATATATGTTACACTTGCCTCCAAGTTTAGGATTAAAGTGAAATGTTGAAAACTAAAAGGTTCAAATTGACTATATGAGTTATATTTGTCCTCCAACATTTGGAGTAAATAGTTAGCTTTTTATATATAACTTAATCATTAGTTTCAGTATAAATCTTTATATATATTAAAAGAGAAACAAAGGATTATGACTTGACAACATGAGGTTTGATTATTTCTTGAATCTTAAATGTGGTTGATTTTGGATTATCCTACATTGATAAAAAAAAAAGTAAATTGTTGGAAAATGTAGTGTGTGTGTGTGTGTGTATAGGGTTGGGTTCACGTGAAACTAACATGTTTTCGTGAGATACGTGAGACCACTTTTTTACACTTAAAAGTGAAACTAAGGCTGGTATGACTTGGCAGCATGATGTTTGAGTATTACTCATATCTTGAAAGAAGGTTGACTTTCATAATCTCATATATTGGTACAAAGATGATAGTTTGGAAAAAGATGATAGATATATAAAAGAGTTATGAATGATATGAAATCTATAACCCATGGTTTGAAATCAAAACCAACCAAATCGTAAAATTTTATTGCAAAATACAGTTAAAATATCATAGAAAACACGAAGTTGAAAACAAATTATTGTGCAAAACACAGTTAAGATATCAAACAAACACAAAATTGAAAACTAATTATTCATTTAATAAAATATCTATCGTCTTGAAATAAGGTCGAGTTTCATCATCCCCATTGGAGGAGAGATGATGGTTTGGAAGAATAAGAAAGATATATAAATGAGTGTCGAATGCTTTGAAATATATAAACATAATTGAAATGAAAACCAACCAAATGGTAAAATTATATTGCAAAACATCCAATTAAAATATCATGCAAAACTTAGTTAAAAACAAATTAAAATATAAAAGTAAAAAACCACAACATTGATGTCACCCCTACATTATTGAGTAATCTTTATTCCTTAATTTATGTTTGAATTTTATTTATCCCATATTAATGGAGAGATGAAAGATTGACAATTAATTATATGTATATGAAAAGAGGTTGAAATGTCTTTGTTGCAACTCAGTGATTGACTCCCTTTTAACCAATTCTTTAACTCATTGTGTTGGTTCATTTTAATTGGCCCTTTGAAGTCATGGAGTTGGTTCATTATGGCTAACCTTTTTAAAAAGTTAATCTATATAAAAAATTAATTTATATATACCATTAATATATTAATATATCTCAATATCAAATATCATCAATATAATAGAAGAAGAACTAAGGTGATTATATGGTACTGTGAGATTTGAGTGTTCATAATTATCTTATTAGTATTGAATTTGGTTATCCAAATTGGTGAGAATATGATAAAGTGGAACCATATAATACAATATGATAAGTTTAGAGTGCGTGTCAAGCCTTAAGAGGAAGGCTTGTGCTTTGCTACAGTAAATAGTACAAAAACACTATTTCTGAGCAGACATCCTTACCTAAAGTTGGTGGACAAAGAGTCGACTAGTCGGCTCCGTACCGTACTAACTTTTGTAAGGGTATGGGTTTTGTCCTTTGTGTGCATAAGGACAAGACAACAACAATCGTGCTAAGCAAGCTTCCTTTGATCGCTGAATGCTGGAATGACCTGAAGGTCTCATCATGGTTCGCTGAAGCTTGAGCAGTSTTCATACATATGTAGACAGGTTTGTAATCACTGAATACCGCTTCAGATTACGTACTCGCCGGTCTYTAATCTTCAATTTCAGTCTTCGACRTTTGCTGAAGGTTCTTTGGTGTGAGTGTTGTCTTCTTGAAGTATTGTTGTCTCTGATAGATTTACAATGCAAGTTCTTCAGCGATCACTAAACATACTCAGTGAAGATCGCTGGAACTGAAAATACAGAAACACAAATACAACGTGAAAGGGAAAATGGATTATCATCAAATCACTGAGAGAGGGGATCAACAATCTCACCCTATTTGATGATAACAAGATAACATAAAGAAGGTTATCTTATCAAATAATAATAAGTAAATTAGCGGATCACGTTTCATCTTAAGTTTGTTAAATGATTTTAAAAAACAAAATTTGTCACCGTGCAATGCACGATGCCAAACACTATTATTTATAATGAGAAGATGCTAGAATAAATAAGATGTTAACAGCTCATCAAGTGAAAAACAAACAAGCCTTAAAGAACTAACTAAACCATTAAAAACTCATTCAAATTAATAAATAAACAGTTATATATAGAAAAAAATGTTTAAATTTATGTGACTGAGTCATATGTCAATTCATCAAGGGACAAATAAACGTAACTATGTTTACTTTAATGTCAAAAAGTTGTTCTAGTAGAGAAAGATTGACCTAGTTCTAGTTTATCTTAAATTGAATCCTATATATTGGTGCAATCAATATCTTTGAAGTAATATCTATTGACACCCTAAGGCCCCAACATACAGGTCTATCACGTTATGGGTTTTGAAACCATTTTTAACAACACAATAGTATAAGTAGAAGCAATTTTCATTACAGCCTTTATAAATACAAGACAAAGTCATTTATTACTTTGTGTTGCTCTCAACTGTTTGATTTGATAATAACCCAAATATATTTGATTTGACACTTAGAAATATTTCAGGACTATTGATTAACTCTAATATTAAGGTTTTGTGACAACTTTTTAGTTCTCATTTCTTTGGCAATTTTGACCATTTTGCTTCTAAAACGCCCATTTTGGGTCAAATCTTCATATATGAGCAAAGAGGAAACACTATAACACTTGGGAACCGATTGGACCGGTTTTATGCCACTATATTGAAAAATCACTCGTAGTGGGACCGATAGTTCCCACTCTGGAAGTTTGAAAGACAACAGGAACTTGAAAAGATGGTAGAATGTGTGAAGAAAAGTAAATTAGGGCATTTTGAGCTTTTTTGGCCTAAAGCAAAAAGAGAAAAGTCCGCATGCAAGGAGACGAAAAGGGTTGTGTTGGTCCCGTAAGGGTCTACAAGAAGAGAAACAGTTTGTAGAAGGCGGAGGGGATGAATACAAACACAGTATTTTCAATTTTAAAATATATATTGATAGAGAAGATCAATACAGATTTTACAAGATTGTTTACGGAAAGATAAGGTAATAAAAACCTATCTAAACAATCTTTGGTTACACACAATGCTTTAGCAATTACAAGAAAAGAAGTTGCTAAAAGAAAGATCCTTTACTTAAGCTAGAAGATGCTTGAAGTAAGAATTAGGTTAGAGAGAGATGCGCGCTCTCTGCATGGAGAAGAAACACTTCTATTTATACTCAGTGCATTAAATGTCCATTTAATACAATATGGTAGGTTTAGAGTGCGTGTCAAGCCTTAAGAGGAAGGCTTGTTCTTTGCTACAGTGAATAGTACAAAAGCACTATTTCTGAGCAGACA
>NC_037529.1:58958712-58961511 GCF_001531365.2 Cynara cardunculus var. scolymus | reverse complement strand
CAATCAATGAAAGAAGACATAGTACAAGAATATACAAGGAAAAGTGGATTGTTGTTACAAAGAGAATCTTATTCTAGAACACTTAGATCTATGTAATCAGGTACATTTTCACCAAGGTTTCTTCGACGTAGGAATTCCCTTCGTATCTTCAGATCGACGACTTTTCCACGCATGCTATCATCTATCCAGAGCAAAAGATAAACCAAGTGATCCGTTGGACATAGATGTAGCTCTGACATTTTCTGAAATCTGACTTCACCTTCATAGTCAAGGAATATAACCCCTAACTCAGGTTTAAAATGTACAGAGTTGGGTATATAGGGACCCTTATCTGGCAAGTCAAGATTCAGCATAGAAATGTATGTACTCTTATGACCCTTCAGGACTTCATCTAAGGAGAACCTTGTTTCATGTTCGTTCCTTAGGAATGGTCCATTATTAGGATAAAAGAGCTTAAGTTTCTTCTTCCCACCTTTCTTCAGAGTTGGCCGGTCAGGGACCTTGACATACCAGGACATCCTTTTGATGAGTCGTTGATGGTGTCCTCGATAAGTGTCTTGTGTCTCAACTTGGATTGCTAAATGGCTTGTCTAATCTCCATCCATTCATTGTATCCATAGCGGCCAAGGTAGGAAGGGTACTCAGTAACGGCATCAAGATTGTCCTTGGTGATGAGAATTGAGACCAGTGTTCCACCGTCTTTAGAACGTCCGCTGATGCTGACGCTGATGATTGGGCGGGGACTGAGTCTCTTTTTCAGTTTTGCTTCGCTCCATTGCCTATCCTTATCCTCCAGTTTTAGCTTCTTCTTGCGTTCAGCTTCTGCAATCAAAAGAAGTCTAGCTTGGGCTTGGAAAGGATTCACCGTTTTCTTGGACTTCTTCTTAAGAAGGACTTTAGCAACTAGTGACTTGGCCAGCTTTAAGCTGTCTTCAGTCCGCTTCTTTTAAAGCTCTAGCTCTTCTTCAGCCCTTAATGCCTCGAGTCTTYCARYTTCAGATAAGAAGTCAAACTCACCACCACTAGAGGTACGAAGAGGAATTTTTACTCTAGTCTGGTCGAGTGACTCCTTCAGCTGAGACATCTGCTGGTCTGTTGGAGCACAAGAGATGGGTTGATTAGATACCCGCTCTAGTCGATCGCAGGTTGTTGATGGGATATGAAGTTGATATTCTGTAGTAATCACTACCTGAGAGGTAGAGTCTTCAAACAAGGTTTGTTGAGGGATTTTGAAAAGTACCTTCAAGTTACCTTCTTTAGCGACCGCCTTGTCTTTCGACTTGGGGTCCTGGTTCCCTGATGGAGTCGATTCACCTTGTCTTTGCTCCCCCTGGGATGTAAAGTCCCCAAGAACAACACCTTTGGTGACGGTTGATGGTTTAAGGAACTTGATGGTAAAGTCATCTTCATCATCATCGTTGTCGTCACCATCTAGATCATCTCCGGTGTCTGGAATGATAGGTTCATCATCGTCTTCATCATCATCAACATCATCATCATCACCAGCAGCAGTGATGGTATGGATATCATCCCTAGGGATGGCTCCAAGGTCCTCAGCTAGAGCAGCTTCGATGGACGTGATTACAGGAGCAGCAACTGCTTCAGCTCCGAGAGCCTCAGCTTGAACTGCAATTGAAGCTGATACTAGGCCAATAGCCTGAGAAGCTGTAGGAGTAGTATCAGATGATTCAACAGCATTGGACCTCATCTCCCCCTCTCTGGCTAAGGCTCGAGAAATTGGCCAGAGAGTTCATCCAAGCGCTGACGCTGGAGAACCATGGAATCCTCCAGCCTTTGCAAAGCATTGGCTAGAGTTGTCGTTGTCTCACGCGTCTCATGGAGCTGGGCGCGATCATCGGTAGAGAAAGAAGGTGCAATCACTGGAGCTGGTTGACGGACAGCATCCAGGATTTGTTGAAGAAGACCAGTCTGCTAATCAGCTAGTGCCTAAGCATCGTCAGCCCTGCTGTGAAGAACAGCAATAGCGTCGTTCTTGGCCTGAACAACTTCTTGGAGAGTCTGGAGCTGACTCTGAACTTCTTGAACATTCGCCTGGAGGGCAAGGAAGTTCGCATCAAGATCGCCTTGGAGGGGCATCTCTTGGTGAACTTCGTTGATCCTGGAGAGGACGGTATCAACGGCTGGAAGGAGAAGCTTGATATCCGAAGACATATCATAGTCATCATCAATGTCTTCATCTCCTCTATCATCTTTCTCTCTTTTTTCCTCTGTCACTTCCTGAGAAGGACATGCAAAAGAAGAAATATGAGTTGAAGGCTCAAGGTTAGAAGAAATGAAGGGGTAGGATGATGAAATACCTGAGGGGCCTTCAGTGACATCAAAAGGATTGTCACTGGTAGGAGCAAAGATGTCCTCGAGAGGATGGACATCCGTATGCCGAGGAGCATCGAGAGGAGCAACCTCAGGTCCAGTGGTGCGTGTCTCAGTATCAAAAAGGATAGTCGATGATACATCGTCGACATGTGTAAAGACCAAAGAGGGAGGAGAAGAGAAAATAGTTGAGAAAAGACGTGGGTTTTCAGCGGTGGCGGCGCTGATATCTACACTTTCAATGATTTGGGTCACTTAAGTGATTGGTGAAGGTACCACTAATACGATAGTGATGGGAGAAATCACTGAAGAGCTGGGAGGGATAACAGAAGACGCCTCGGGGGTAAGGCTAGTTTCAATAACTGAAGCCTTTTGAGAGGCCCCAACTAATGACGTGGTTGTCCCCTTTTTGGCTTTCTTGGCTCTCTGAGGAGAACCAAGAGTTGGTTGAGAAAGTCGTTTAGAAGG
>NC_037529.1:58956552-58958562 GCF_001531365.2 Cynara cardunculus var. scolymus | reverse complement strand
GGGGGGGGGGGGGTTGCCCTTGTCGTGACCACCTGACGAGAAGAGGCAGTGATGGACACAATGGAAGAGAGTGCCACATTACTGTCCCTCAGCTTATGATCCAGAATCCTGGATCCAAGCCTAAAAGCTGGAAGGTTTCCTTCTTTGGGGTAAAGACTTTTGAAGATCACAGTCAATACCATGGAAAGAAACCTGGTGTAAGGCACCACCTTTTCTCATTGGCGCTTGTTCAGCTTCAGCACCAGGTCATCGAAAATGACCGCAACATAATTTATATTGCGACGCTAAATCGCAGAGACGCCTATGATCAAGGCAATCCTGGAGGTCTGGTCCTGACCGCCAGCTTTTCCACCCATGCACTTGATGAAATGAGAAAACATGTATTGCCAGACGGTTGACATCCTGTTTTTCTCAATCTTCATCAGGGATTTGAGAGGAGCGCTGGAGTCCTTCTTCATTGGCCACTGGTAGCCAATGACGTCGAGGAAAGAGATGATCTCGGTGGTGGAGGGTTCGCTGTCGAAGGGACCACTGCGAAGACGGAGAGCTGATCGGAGTGTAGAAACCCCAAAGTTCACTTCCATGCGGTTGAAAGTGAAGTGGATTTGCTCCATAGTGCGTCCAGCTTCTTTTTGAACCTCGACCACCTCAGCAGTGTACCAAAACTGCTGGAGAAGTTCCTTGACCATGAGGGGCTCATGGTTGAGAGCATAGCCTAAGGACGACTGTTTGAGGAAGTCCGCCGCCTCTTGGTAAAATGCTCTGGTGGAGGGTATCTCTAGCAAGACAATGTGGTTGTTGTCCTTGATACAGATCTCATCAATGGTGAAGTTGACGTTCTTGGCAGCTATCCGTATATTATTAAAGAAGTAACATAAACAGGAAGAAAAAGATTGGTTAGAAATATACCAAGAGTAGAAGGTCAAAGAGTATAGAAAAAGTTTTTAAACAAGGAAAAACTTCATTTGAAAAATCCTTAAARAAATTAGGGTTTTTCAAGTAGAATGTGTATAAAGAAACAGATTTGTTAATCAAGAAGGAAATGATTAAAAATCTTTACAATTTAATGCATTAAGAGAACAAGGTTCTTAAAGATTAAACACATTTCTTATAACATAGAAGAAAAGAAGATTCCGACCTTTGAAAGTGAAGAGGAAAGGTCGAAAAAGAGGTTTGAAGAGAGTGTTCTTGCTTTGGAGTAATCTTAGCAGAAGTTGGTCTAAAGATTTTGAAAGCGTAAAGAGAAAAGTGAAGAAGAAATCTCATATTTATAGGTAAGAGGAGAGAGAAGAAATATGAGAGAGAAAAACGACGACGGTTCGGAAAGTGGTCATGATGAATAATATGCCACGTTCTCATCCACGATTGGATGACATTTAATGAGGTAGCATAATGACAGGTCATTTTGTGCGTCTCAAAGCGTCACTCATAGAAAACAGAGAATGTCGTCATAAAGACGATGCATTTATTATTTTCTTTTAAAAACAAAAATTGTTTTTAAGAATATGAAGAGTCATTCAGTTAAAAGGTACTGAAAGACTTTATTTAAAACATTTTATCACTGAAAATGAGAAAGTATTCAGTGATGGTTTTAAGACGTCATGTTTTAGTGAAAAGAGTCACTGAAACTGGCATTTAAAAAACTTTTTGATCACTGAAGAAAAGAGTCCGTGATCTTTTAGATTTCTAAGATAAGTATAAAGTTATACTTTAAGATGTGGTGAGTGTTGAGAATCACTGAGACCACCTTTTAAAACATTTTATCACTGAAAAAGAGAAAGTATTCAGTTAAAGATGTGGTGAGTGTTGAGAATCACTTAGACCACTTTTTAAAACATTTTATCACTGAAAAAAGAGAAAGTATTCAGTGAAAGTAATAAGTTTGGAAAAAAGAAGAGTAATCATACCTTAGAGAGTAGATATATTTACTCAAGAGTTCAGTGTTAAGGATAGAGCACTGAATCATTTCACTTACTGAGTGATGTTTAATGACTGAAGGTTAATCTTCAG
>NC_037529.1:58950839-58953843 GCF_001531365.2 Cynara cardunculus var. scolymus | reverse complement strand
AGTCTGTCGAAGAGACTTCAGTGGTAGGGATTACAACGTCTGATGCTGAAGATATTTCAGTAGGAGTTGTCTTCATTGAGCCTGAAGAAAAGGCTTCAATGATTTTCTTCACCTTGATTGCAGGAGCAACCTTTGTGGATTATTTCACTTTAGTTGATTTCTCAGCTTCAGTTACTTTCTTGCTCAAAACTGGTGAACCAGCTTTGGCGGCAAAAGGACACTAACTGGCAACATGTGTTCTTTCATCATAGTGTTTACACTTCCAAAAACTAGGAGTAGCTTTAGGGCCAGGAACTATCAGACTAATAGTGGGACCAGCTCCAAGGATTCCCTTCTCATTGGTTCTTGGAGGAACCTTTGAGGGAATGGATTCCTTAGGTGAAAAGTTCACCTTGAGCTGTGACTTAGATTTCTGATGCGATTCAGATTTCCTAGTCCCTGAAGAAGAAGAAGAAGAAGTTTTACAAGTTGAAGGAATAGATTTAGATTTATTTGACTTGTTAGACTTCTTAGGACGGGATGTTGTGACAGTGGATTTACCTTTGTCTTTGCACCCAGAACTCAAAGGAGTTCCTTCAAGATGACACTCAGTAAAGGAAGAGGACTGAGAGGAAGAAGTGTTAGGAATAGAAGAGACAAAGGTACTAAATTTAAGCATTGACCTGTCTTTAACACATTCTTCCTGATCATAGGAGAATCCTAGACCAGTCGTTTTCTTGGCAGGGATCTGAGCGTTAATGATCTCAGAGGCCTTGAGGGAAGCTTTGCACCACCCTTCAATGGTAGCTTTCTCAGCCTTGAGTTCAGCGATTGCTCGCTCACGCTCAACAACAGCTTTCTCACGTTCAACAGGGATGGCTTGGTTTACAATAACCTGATCTTTAAGATTTTCTCAACAGAGGTTAGTTCTTTGATCTTAGAATGACAAATCTTCAATTTCTCTTGAAGATCAACGTTAAGCATTTCAGCTTTTGATTTGCCATTGAGGGCATTGTAAAGGTCAACCGTCAGCGTATCTAGTGCAGAAAGACTAGAAGAGGAAGAGGGTTCATTCAGGATACATACCTGAGTAAAAGAAGATGGCTCATAGAAGGTAGATGCTTTAGAAGATCCTTCATCAGCATCAATGGCCATCAAGCAGACATAGGCTTTATCCTCTTCGTCTGAAGATGATTCATCAGATGATTCAGCCCAGTCATGCTCTTCACCAATAAGGCCTTTAGCCTTTCGCTGGTTGTTCTTCATCTTTTTCTATTTCTCCTTTAGTTTTAAGTATTTTTCATCTTTGGTCCTGAAGGAGAAGGAAGCTTTAGAAGATGGCGTCGCAGTCTTCTTTGATCTGCATTCACCTGCAAAATGTCCGGGCCGGTGATAGTTGTAGCAGACAGCTGAAGCCTTGTCTATTCTTTCAGACTTTGGCTTCTCCCTTAAGGATAGCTGAGGAGATCTGTGGAAGTTGCTTTTGCTGGCGAACCTCCTGAATGACTTAGTCAGGAGTGCCAGGGACTCATCAGAATCTGTTAAATCAGATTCTGGAATGTCCTCAGAAGAATCTATCTCAGTGATGACCACGGGAGGTAGAAAAGAAACAAAAGGAGTAGAAGTTTCAACTGAAGAAGCTTCAGAGATCAAAGCTAAAGGAGAGCTTTTCATTTCCCTGGATTCTTTTACAAGATTTCTTTTTAGTTGACGAGATTGCTCATGGTTAAGCAGAATCTCGTATAAGGTAGAAAGAGAAAGAGTAGACATGTCATTTGACATCTTGAGACACATGGAAAAGGTGTCCCAACACTCAGGAAGGCATTCTAGAAACTTAGTCAAGGTTTTAGAATTAGAATATTTCCTGTCGACAACCCTTAGATCAATAAGAAGGCAATTAAATTTTTGATGTACTTCAGACAGCGTCTCAGACTTTCCACAGAGAAAGCTTTCATACTGTCTTACTAGATTGATATTTCTAGTCTCCAAAACCTGAGTGGTTCCTTCATATTGGACACAAAGTGTATCCCATACGGATTTAGAAGTTTTGAGTTTCATCACTAAGTGATAAATCTCATCAGGAAGAGACATAGCTATTATAGACCGAGCACGCGTGTCTATAGCTATTTTCTTCTTGTCCTCATCGCTCCACTGATGTGGAAGCTTTGGAATCTGTCGTTCAGGAATCACGACAGTCGTAGCTGTTACTGGAACAGCCGGAACAATAGCAAATGGAATATATGGTCCATTTTCTATGAAATATGGAATTTCAGGATCCACACCTTCCAGAAAAAGGGACATCCGGTTCTTCCAGAGACTAAAGTTGTCACGGACAAACCGGGGAGGTTTGGTAAGAGAGCCATTATCTTGTGTGTGTGTGTGTGTTTGCAATTTGTAAAGCCATTTGTAAGCAGTAAGTTATCTAAGAAAAGATAAACTAATACAGAAAATTAGCCAAACACAAGGAAAGAAATAAAACATAGCTCTGATACCACTTGTTAGTCCCGTTAAGGGTCTACAAGAAGAGAAACAGTTTGTAGAAGGGGGAGATGGATACAAACATAGTATTTTCAAAATTAAAATATATATTGATAAAGAAGATCAATACAGATTTTACAACATTGTTTGCAGAAAGATAAGGTAATAAAAACCTATCTAAACAATCTTTGGTTACACACAATGCTTTAGCAATTACAAGAAAAGAAGTTGCTAAAAGAAAGATCCTTTACTTAAGCTAGAAGATGCTTGAAGTAAGAATTAGGTTAGAGAGAGATGCGAGCTCTCTGCATGGAGAAGAAACACTTCTATTTATACCGAGTGCATTAAATGTCCATTTAATACAATATGATAAGTTTAGAGTGCGTGTCAAGCCTTAAGAGGAACGCTTGTCCTTTGCTACAGTGAATAGTACAAAAGCACTATTTCTAAGCAGACATCCTTACCTAAAGTTGGTGGACAAAGAGTCGACTAGTCGGCTCCGTACCGTACTAACTTTTGTAAGGGTATGGGTTTTGTCCTTTGTGTG
>NC_037529.1:58941793-58950658 GCF_001531365.2 Cynara cardunculus var. scolymus | reverse complement strand
TTTGCTGAAGGTTCTTTGGTGTGAGTGTTGTCTTCTTGAAGTATTGTTGTCTCTGATAGATTTACAATGCAAGTTCTTCAGCGATCACTGAACATACTCAGTGCTGAAAATACAGAAACACAAATACAATGTGAAAGGGAAAAGGGATTATCATCAAATCACTGAGAGAGATGATCAACAGGTTGTTATCATTAGTGTTGGTGAATGGCTTCTATTTGCTAGAAGGAAAGTACCATTGTTTCTCTCCTATCTTTGTTTTCCTCATTTTGCTTCTTGTATAAATGGAGGTGCTTGTGTCTTGAGTAGAGACGCCAAGGAGAACAACATCAATTGATAGAGTAGAGAAAAACTAAGCATTGATTTTAGACTTCTTATTTAGTTGGTATCTTAATTATTTTCCAGTACCTTGCATAGTGGACAATGAGCTTTTTATTCAAATCAATCTTTTGAAATATTTTTCTTACTTATTTCTATGCTTTATTCCATCCTTCTAGTGTGATCTAAACATCTTTTAAGATGTAGGTGTAAAAAGTACCTAGAATTTATGCATGGTGCTTGAGTATTCTCGATATGTTCAATTTTTACATCTTGGTCATCTTTTGTTTGATAACTCCCAATGATGTGGACAAGATGATCAGTTGAATGTGTCTGAAGTCTAATCCTTAATCACAGTATGGGTAGGATGCAATGAAACGAGCTTGGGTGATGCTAGGGAACTTGAGAGAGTTCTTATAACACCAACAAGTTGCACAGTGAGATCCCTCTAACCCCCTGGTGCTGTAGGAAAAATAGTTGGTGTATGATAAACACTTAGAATCTTAGAGTATTTGTCTCTGAATATTTCTCTGAACTTCAGAAGGTTCATTAAGGGTCAGCACTGATAAGAGAGTGCCCACTCCCATACAGTAAATGAGCATTGCCTTTGATCAAATGCTCACCATAATTTTGGCGAAACACCATACCTACATCTTACCTTTCATTCATAGTATTATATCAAAGTGATTCTCACAAAACAAACCAACCAACTTATTTGGTTCTTCTCTAATTGAAACTTGTAAAAGGCTGGTCATGAAAACAATAGTGTCTTGATTGTAAAGTCCATGTGGATACGATTTTGGTTCTTACCAATCTATTAGTTGAAATGACAGTCATTTTGACCGGTGTCCACTTTTGGTGTCCACTTTGGACTGTTTGCTAACCTACTACATTTACACATATTTCAATATGTACCAATTTTTTGGTGTCGTTGCCGGGGATTGGTATATTTTTTTCTCAAGAGATTAGTTTTCATTCAAGCCCGAGTAACTTGTATTTCTAAGCATTTCATTTGTATGCCTAGGCTACAACACAAACCACTTTTTCCAGTTGATCTTGAAATAAAAAGAATTGTTAGAAGAAGAAAAGGGCGAGGAGGAGGAGGAAGAAGAAGAAGAAGAGGAAGAGGAAGAGGAAGAGGAAGAGGAAGAGGAAGAGGAAGAAGTGGAAGAAGAAGAAGAAGAAATGGAAGAAGAAGTGGAGGAAGAAATGGTAGAAGTGGGAATATGACCATTTGTGATTCCCACTGTGGATATGGTAAAAAAGAGGAGGGGAAATCTATTTTGACCCACCACCACCTCTAGTTGTTGAGACTATGGTGCACATTGTCGATGATAAGGATCAAAAGATTCAGGACCATGCTACTCTGGGATTTAATCAATTGACTTATGGGATTCTTAGGTTTACTATTACTGCACCACATTCAAGTCAAACCTATAATGTTTCAGATGATCCAAACCATGGGTTCGTTTGGAGGGTTACCGATAAAGCCCTAAGGTTGAAACTCTTCATTTTTACATTAAGGTTTGGCTAATTAACAAACACCAAATTCCATCGTCACATTTTGCTGAAAAGATTTTGCAAAAAATATTTTCTTCCTACCAAAAATGTCAAGTTTCATTGTAACCAAAACTTTAATTTTTGTTGCATTTAGCGGTTACAAAATCTTTTAAAACCCAATAGATATAATACTTCGTCATTATCTTGGCCAATTACTCGTTAGCCTTTACTTGGTCGTCTGAACCCGCTTCACTTCACCTGTAACCACTTTGTTATGTGCATATTTTAGGATTTTGCATCAATCACAATGACTGCTCAAAGTGTTTGTGTATGGTAGGTATACACCTTAAGTTCGTCAAGGTTGCAAATGGGCCTTCTTGCTATCTTCATCATCAAGTCCAGTGAAAACCCATATTGATACTAATAACAACGATTAAACAATCAACACAACTATGAATCAAGTAGTCGGTTGTATATCGATGAACTTGAAATTACAGAGAAATGACAATGTACGGGTACAAAGTTTAAGCAATGATTAGCAATAAATCAAGCAGTCGTCTGTATATCACATGAAGGTTTTTATAACATCGAAAAATGAAATGTTGCTCTTTTTCGTTCTCTTTCATCATTTCAAGAAATAGAAAAATAAAATAAAAATCATAAATATATCAAAATACAACAACAAAAGGATGACGTTTCTCCGCTTCAAGTTCATCCCTAGCTTACTAAAAGTTATCAATAACAATTGAAATAACTAATATTTGTATTGGTTTATTCGTTTTAAAATATTTTTTAAATTTTAACTAATTTAATTAAAATAATTAAAAGAATATAAATATATAACTAATAAATTATTAAGTAAATGACCTATAAAAATATCAAAACTAAAAAACCAACTTACAAGAAAACATAACCATCTTTAAGTTAATTCTTATTTTATAAAATCTAATCTTTTTACCCTAAATTATATAGGGGCTGTTTGCCAATTGCTGAATGGTTTAGTGCATAATGATTAAATGATCAGAATGATTAAGAGAGTCTCATGATATAATGCAAAATGAAATATATTTGTTTGGTAATTATTTACAACAAAATTAGCGCTCTGAATGATTAAGGGAAACCCAAGATACAAAATCATTCAGATGGTTTTAGAACAATCAAGAGACATGCCTATTGTTTTGCTAAACATGATTCACCTTGAAATGTCCAAATCATACAAAATCAGAATTCAATCTTCAAGATCTAGATCAAGAACAAGAGTAGAGAGAGATTTTTACCAAATCTTGATTACAACTCTAATCTGATTAATCACTAAACTAATGACAATTAGAAAGCTAATTACTATTTATACTAAGAAAAACAGTAAAGCCTAACTATTACAAAACAATATAAAGGGAGAACTTGAATACAACTTTAACGCACAATCTTGAACCCAACAATCTCCCCCCTTTGGATTCAAGTTCGAACTCTTGTAAATCTAGACTTTCTGAGTCCGAGCAGTTTCTCCAGCCTCCTCAGCGCATTCCGATATTGCAATTTTTTTTCGAGCAAATTCAAGGCATTAATTAACAAATACCTATCTTTTGGACTCATCCTCTCCGACTCCGCAGCTTTATCATTATTAACTCTCCTTGTTTCCAGCACCCGTCTCACCATTAGAATAGTACCATCAGAATATTTATTCTGCTCGCTGAATCTCATGAAGTTCTTTATCCGACCCTCGGCATCATATACCACCCCGAACTTCGGTTGTTCAAGAATCATGTAAAGCGGATAAGCTTCAATGTCTTCTAGCTCTTGATCAGGTCTCTTCAGGTTAATGATTCTTTGATTGTCTTCAAGACCCATTTGAACATCAATAATCATAGACACCTTGACATGACTCCGCATAAACCTTTTGATTGCATTAAGAGCAACAATTACTCCTTCTCTTCTGACTGTCATGTTTCAGATTTTGTGATACATATGCTCCAGATCTTCTAAATACAAGTTGGAGAAATCAGCTTCGCTAAACACCCAGACCTGACCATCTTGTCGTGTGACAGTGAATACTGGATACCAGACTCTAAGAAGTCTTTGAGCATTAATTTGTTTGATTGACACGACTCGATGTTTGGTCCGAACTTGGCTGATCGGGAGACGTTTTGCTTTGAGGAAGTGATAGTCTTTGGTTTCCTTGTGGATACCAAGGATCTTATCAGCACTTAGAGCTTTTCGATGCCGGAGGAAGATGCCAAAATAAATGTCTTCAAGATAAGGCTCTCTGATTCTTGCCCTGTCATAGCTTGGAAAGTTCGCACGAATTGCAAATGGCACATAATTCTTTGAAAATATCTCGGTCGGATCAAATGCTGCTCTGAGAGTATCGGACGCACCAACTTCAACTGTAGTGGAGGGTTCAGGCAAAGTCTGACGATCACCCTGAAATGGGAATACTGGGTCTTCTTCATTAATATCAGCTTCAAAGTCAAAGTATAACCCAGATGATTCGTCAATGTTGTCAATATCTTCACCGAAATCCTGCTCTCCACCCAGTTCTGTAGCAAATGCTTCATTAAATCCAACATTGGCCGACAAGTCCAGTAGCAACCTTGTTCCTACCGTGGAGTCCGCCGGCTTTTCAACCATTGGCTTGATCGCTGACTTGTCTCCAAATCTGCCTCATCTTCAATCAAAATTGGCTCAGTAGTTCTTTCCCTTAATGATTTCGGGACAAAACTTTCAACATTAACGTCTTGAGTAGTTAGCTCTCTTTCAACACTTAGAGCACGAGCAGACGACTCAGCCACCTTTTGTCTTTTTCTCAACCCCTCATGATGATCAGGATCATCCGCATCATCATGTCTTCATTTCAGTGAGGTGGCCTAAGCTCATCAAGTCTCTTATAGGATAGATACCCGTTCGGAGAGGGTATCAATTGAACTTTTAAGAACTTGAGTGTTTGATGTGATTAACATACTAACTTTAGAGAAGCTAGAAGCAACAACACCCTGAAAGACCAAAAACTCTGAGGCTCTAACAGTGGCGTTTTCATCAATTTGCTGTCTCAGGAGCCCAACCAAATCTGCATCTTCCGCATCAGGGTTTTGAGAGGACATCAGTTTAGTGTACAATAATGATTTAAGCTCGTCCACCAATTGCTCTTGTACCGTCAGAGGCTCAGGTACAGGCGGTGGTGATGGCGCAGATGGTTGATCTTCTTCAACTTGCTCCTTTCCCTTCAACAATCTTTTGAGACAAGAAATCTGAGCTTCCATGTTATCCTGAATAGCCTTTAGGACGCCGTCCAAATATTCCCTTGACACAAAGTCTGGTAAGATCACACCTGGATCACTTAGATTACCAGTTGAGACAACAGTTGAGTAAATTGTTGTGCCTACGTTCAGTGTTGGCAAAATGGTAGCACTGGTAGGACTTTTGATCGGTCCTTGTGGGAGGTCAATTGACACCACTCTGGTCGTTCTAGCGAGTTCACTAAGAACCGCAATGGGAGCAACAGATGTTCGAGACTCTTGTGTACCTAAGTGTATCGGCTCTAGACTCGAGGTGTACAGAATCGAAGTCGTAGGCTGGGGCAGCGGCCTACTTGTTTCAATATCTACATTTTCCAAGTGAGAAGTAGATAGAGTATGTGTTATATCCCCGTGATGAAATGAAACAACTGGTTGGTGAGAACCAGTTGAGTGGTCGGGTTAGGTGTGCAAGTGCATAGTTGGGCTAGCTATGTCTTCTTCAATACCAACATTCAACGGACGAATGTCGATAGCAGATGTGGGTGCCCGGTTATTTGTTTCAGCTGGGATAGGAGCTTGATCTTGATTTGTGCTCCACTATCACACTCTCCATCTTTTTTTGTTTCCCTTGCACTCAACCTCTCAACATTTTCAACTTCAGCTCCCTCATCACCTCCTTCTACTGGAATATTTGACATATCTTCCAGCATACGATCATATTCATCAGGTCTGACTCCAAAATCATCAACATTGAACGATAGTGAATGCAGACTTGGACAAGTCTGTGGAGCTTCAAATTCTGGAAAAATATCATCAATGTTGTCAACCACTGCTCCAAGTTGAATATTCTGAGAAAGAATTGGTTGAGCAGGGTTGTCAGCATCATCATCATCATCATTATCATTGTCATCACCCTGAGCTGCCTGGTTATCGGATATCGTATCTTCCGAACTTGACGAAGTCGAGGAAGTACTATCTGTTGAAGTATTATGTTGATCAGAGGCTCCACGCTCCTCATCACCCCTCTCATTTACATTTTCAATCAATACACAACCCTGTTCATGTAACCCTTGTTCTTGAACACTCACCTACAGTTATACCCTCTCTCTCTCAGCTGAGGCATGGGGTGATCCTGGGTTAAGTTCAACCGGTTCTGGCTGAACTATAGGATTTATCACTCGTCTATAGTCTATTACATACTGAGCCCTCTGATCAGTGAAGGCAAATAGCTCGGGTGGGATTTCCATTATGGAGTCCAAATCTTCAACCTCGGTATGTTGCCGAATGTGTGTCATGACGAACGACGGCCCCATTTCACTATTTGCTCTGGCCGGAATATCTTCGTTTGAGTTCAGCATGGCTTTTATGAATAGTTGAAGAAACCATTGAAATGGCACGAACTTTCTGGCTTTAGATGGAAATCGTTTAGCATTGACAAGCTCGACCAGTTCATTCCATATTATGAGCGCATAATTGTACTTGCGGGTAAACACGATCCCATGGAAGAACTTCAGAAACAAACTGCAGAAAGTGTCGATTCCCGCAGTTTTTGATGTTAGGCATCTGTTGAGGATTGAGAACAGGAGATGCCAGATTGAAGGTAGGAATCGCCGTTTGGATTGTGACGGATTAGTCAACTCTTGCGAGTATCCTAACCGTTTGATATCACGGCAGAGTTCATCGTCAGTCACAAGCGTTTCAAAGCCTGTCGAGCCCGGTCCGGGAAGGCGTAGTATTCTTCGTAATCGTTTTAGCGTCAAGCGACTAACATACTCGTCTATGCTTCCTTCGAAGTAGTATGTATCTCCGTCTTTGGCCAATATAAGAGTATTCCAGAACTGTTGAAGGTATATCACAGGTACAAGTGTATGGGCAGAAAGAGAATACGAAATGGGTGTCCGCGCAGGATTTCTGGTATAATTTGATATTCGGCGGGCATATCAAAGTTAAAGGAATGATTATTCGGTTTTATTTCGAGGAATTGGCTTTGTGGGAGTAAAGTTTCTTCGGGTATGGGTTAGTTTAATGGCTGGGGAGGGTTATTGATGTTATCAGACATGACTGAAGGAATATGAGATTCCTCGTTAGACTGATGTTGTAGATCTGCCATTTATACCTGTAAAATGTCTAGAAAGTTAGATCCCGAATTAATAAACAAAGCTAATTTCTCTAAAGTAAAAAAAATAAAAAGAAATTGAAAACCTTAAAAAAATAAAGACTTAAAAAATATTAAAAAAATTTAACTAAAAAAAATTTATTACTAAAAGAAACAAAAAGAAACTAAAACTAAAAAAAATTAAAGAAAAACAAAAATTTTTTTAAAAAAATATGTAACACTAAAAAAAATTACTAAAAAAAGAATTCTAAAAATATCTAAAAAAATTATTAAAAAAATTCTAATAAAACTAAAAAATATTACTAAAAGAAAAAAAATTAAAACTAAAAAAATTATTAACCGGATTAGATATCCGGTCAACAAAAAGAACCCCAAAAAAATCTAAGTCAAAACCTAAACCGGACAAATTATCAACCGGATTAAGGTTGATCGGAGTTCGGTGAATAATCCGGTCAAAACACGAAAACAGTAAAAACCCTAAATCGACCAAAACTAACCTAACTCAAAAACTAAATCGTTCAAAACTAAAATCTAAACTAAACTATAAGACGTACAACAGTAAAAGAATCGATTTAAGAAGTTTGATTCAATTTAAGCTTTAATCGATTTAACAATCCAAAATCTTTATCTTGATAGATTAGATTCAAAGTTTATTTTCAAATTCAAAAAGTATTAAGTCCGAGATTATAACAGTCCAAATATCATCATAGTCCAAGATTATATTATGCCAAGGATTAAGAATCGAGTTCAGATGAAACAAATTTAAACATTTGAAATAGAATAGAGATGAAACAGAGTTGATCAAGTTAAATGTGAAGAACTTGAGCGATTTGCTACCCGGAGACCATGATGAATAGTAACAGTCGATTTATGGTAAACGTAAAAAGTGAAATGTAAAAATTGATCGAGTATTTATAGTCAAAGTCAAAAACCGTTGAAATTCTAAACCGCTCAAGGCTTATCCGGATTAGGATAAATCGGACAAGAGGTGTCCGATTTAGAGAATGTGAAATCAACCAAGTGATAATCCGGACAATAAATCGCTCAAGGCACAAGCGATTTAGAAGAATACCGGTCAAGAGTCATCCGATTTAAGAATAAACCGCTCAAGAGTCAATCGATTTAAGAATAAACCGCTCAAGGGATAATCGATTTAACAATAAATCGCTCAATAAAATACTTAAATCGCTCAAGGAACGAGTGTCACGTCCCGATTTTTTTTTCCTATCGAGTGTCGTGACGTTATTCTTAATAACTTATGTCATGAACAAAAATACGAACTTAAAATTTCAAACACACATAATATGTTTAACATAATTCGTTACATAATTGCGGAAGTGTAAAATATTTAACATAATCAATGCTAATTAAAATATCTAATCAAGCATGATTCAAAAACATAGTCCCGTCTTTCTTCATTCACTCGTCTACTGACARATGACGCCTGAGATATATACATGTATAGTATAAGCAAAAAGYTTAGTGAATACAATATGGTTTCATGATCACATGCACACACAAAACAGTGTTTTAGCGTATTTTAATTATTATCTTGCAAGTGAGGCCTCGGCTCGTCACTTTTCTTTGCGTATGTGGCGTATTCTATGGACGAGGACTCCAAGACCTCGGAATTGCAAGCCCTCCTTTCATATCCAACCCACCCCGTACGGTGGACGAATCTTGCCGAATCATACTAGTTGC
>NC_037529.1:58939287-58941583 GCF_001531365.2 Cynara cardunculus var. scolymus | reverse complement strand
TATAAACATATCATGCATATATCATGGATAAAATACTTTTGTAATAATCATGTATATATCCCATAAAAATCACATAATGTACCCACCTTGAATCGTTAACGTTCGATAGGTCTTTCTCTCAAAAACGGCAACCTACATGATAATTTATACCATTCCTAAGCATCTTAAATAATCGTAATTAAATTGATTACTATTCCTTATCAATCTTAACACGACTTTTTCTTTTATTGATCAACCCCCGATAACATCATATCTCATGTTTCACTCCAATATTTTCTTGAAATATTATTAATAATGTGACGTCGTTAAAATATTAATTGTTGCTCGTACATTTTATAAAAACTTCACATTTTCTTGAATAATAAATATTTTACCAAAATAATTAAAATAATAGCTTGCAAGGTAAATAATGTCTTGTGACGAAAACGTTTCGTTTAAGATTTGCAAGTAAATAAAGGTGACAACATGTCACACACGTATAAATAACGGTCGTTCCATAACTTTAAAGTTCAACATAATTAATACTCGAAACAATGTTTAGAATACCAATTTTCCAAGTCTAGGGGCATTTTGGTAAATCATAAGAAGCCGAATACCAAAGGTATAACTTTAACCAATTCCCTAATTTAGAACATTCTTGGTATATTTCAGAAGTCGAATATTAAAACGGTGTTTAAAAGTCCAATCCCAAGCATAGGGGCATTTTGGTAATTCTATTAAGCAATACTCAAAGTATTGTTAAAATACCGATTCCCTAACTGTGAGTTCATTTTGGTAATTTCATAAGGATGATAATAAAAATAAAGCATAGATATCAATTCCCAAGATATAGGGTCATTTCGGTAATTTATAAGGCGGATACGTAAAGTATCGCTAGAATACCGATTTCCAAGTTGTAGGGTCATTTTGGTAATTTTATAGGGATTATATTCAGAATAACACTTAGATACCAAAATCCAATACATAGGGTCATTTCAGTAATTTATAAATCAAATACGTAAAGTATCGCTAAAATATCGATTTCCATATTGTTGGGTCATTTTGGTAATTTCGTAAGAAATAGATTTAAAATAACACTTAGATACCAATTCTAAGACATTGGGTCATTTCGGTAATTTTATAAAGCAAACACGTAAACTATTGCTAAAATACCGATTTCCAAATATAAGGTCGTTTTGGTAATTTTATAATATAAAAAATGAAACTCATAAACCAATCCCCAAGATATATGGTTATTTCGTTAAATTTTGAAAGCAAATACACAAAGTATTGATAAAATACCGATTTTCCATTTATAGGGTCATTTTGTTAACTAAACGAGATAAATAATTAATTAAAATTGGGTCAAAGTTTGCATTTTATAAAACACAAGTAAATTTGATGAAAGTTTCATAAAATTTATATAGAGAAAATTAAATTTCTGAAAATGCAGTTGTTAAATGTTAATTTCTAAAACTCAAATGTATACTGCATATTAAAAATATGAACGCATGTAAATAACAAATTATGTATGTAGCTTATTGGTTAACGCTTGAAACATTGAGGCTGTGGTCGCGGGTTCGAATCCCGCCCACATCGCCTTCATTCCCATTTTTAAAAGGGGTAWCCGGACGCGGGTCAGATCCGGACGCACAGCCCAACAAAATCAGCAGCCATGGCTGCGCGATTTAGGGCCTTTTGAGCTTTAAAATGGCTTGTTATTTGACCTTTTTTTTTCATTCTTTTTGCACCAAAGTCTTGGTAATATTTTTACCAAACACTTTGACATAAAGAACACGAATTTTCACCAAGAAATGAGTTCCATTTACTCATTTAAAGTTTGTTTTTAAAACTAAAACTTAACAATTTAAAAACATAAAAATCGAACAACGAAAACACAAATATAAGACATGAGGCTACTGGGGTTTGATAGAGTACTTAAAAACGAAGTCATAGACATAAAAATCATGAGACTTGGTTAAGAATCTCACCTAAAATCGGTGAAAAACCGAGATTTTTGATTCCGAACTTCAAATTCAGATTTCTCTCTCAAAATTCAATGATTTTTCAAGCTATTTGAACCAAAACGTTCCTAAGCCAGAGCTCTACAATTTATATGCCAAGAGTTTTGTCTTATTAGTTGAAGAAATCGGATAGATCGCGAGTTTTAGGTTGATGGGTCGTTTTCTCAAATAGTTATGTACTTTTGGCAAAACAGGTCCCTCATCTTTGAAAAAGATGACATTCGCCCCCCTTAAGTTTCTGACATTTACCATTAGACCCCTCCTGACGTAATATCTTACATTTTTGGTCCAAT
>NC_037529.1:58928777-58933777 GCF_001531365.2 Cynara cardunculus var. scolymus | reverse complement strand
ATCTATATACATCTAACATTTGGTCAATATGTGTTCACAAGTGAAACACTTTGATCATATATTGTTGTGTTCACATGTGAAAGTCAATTACTTTAATGTTCATTTAATAGGTGCAAATAAGTGTTCATCATTGTTCTCGTATGTTTATATGTGAAAGCCACAAACTAAGATTAGTTTATAAGTTACATATATGTTCATATGTATTCACAAGTGTTCATAATGCAACACAGATGATTTTACGAACTATAAAAGGAATGAACAATTACCAATTTATAACCAACGCAATTAATTAATTATCTATTTGTAACTAATTTGGACATATCTCCCAAAAATACCCCTTGTTTACCTATGTTTTGGTATTTTTCATTTTCAATTAACTACAAATATACCACAATTGATCTCATCTATAGATTTTAAGAATCAAGAGCCAAGATTCGTTTACAAAGTTAACACAAATTATTGGGTTAACAAAAGAACCTACCCCTATATATATACATACACATACACACACATATATACATATATATACACACATACATATATATATATATATATATATAGAATTGGCTTCATGTGAGACCAACCTGTTTTTCGTGGGACCTGTGACACCACAATTTTATATTTCAAACTTCACAGCAAAATGTTGTTTTGTGAAGGTAAAAGAACTCTGAACCTTCATAATAAAAACATTGTGAATGTTACATTCACAGTGTTCTACTGTGAAGTTTCAAGTGTAAAAAAGTGGTCTAACGTGTCTCACAAAAACAGGCTGGTCTCACATAATTCCATATATATATATATATATATATATATATATATATATATATAGAGAGAGAGAGAGAGAGAGAGGAGAGGGGGTTCATTTGAGAAGTGTTAAGTGTGTGAGAAATAGTTATGTGATCTTAACTTTTGGATCAAATGATAAATATTTTTAAAGGAAGGATAATATGTTAATTCTCAAAATACCTTTTCTCCAAAACTATCTGACGAATCACGTTCAACCTCACTGTCAACAACAGATCCTTCAGTAAGATCTCCTCGTCGGGGGAGTCAAAAATCGATTTCAGCAACGATTTCATCTCCTCGACTCGAACAAATCAAATCCATTGACGATTTTAACAAATCAAATCCAGTTTTATGACAATTTTATCACCGATTTTCTATCAATTCTTTCTCGATCATATATCGAATTCTATGTTATCGAAATTATCAAATTTCTTAATTCTTTCTCAATCAAATCTTTATATTCTTTCAATATGAATCTGAATCCAGAAAGCGATCTTGAACAAGATGTTGATTTTGATCCTAAAGCTATAATGTTATATCTGAATCTAAGATTATTTTGTGAATCAATTAAATTGTTTATATATAAATGACTTAAAGAGTTCATATGTGAATCATTCAGGTTCATATGTGAATTAGTTAAATACTTCATATGTGAATCAGTTAAATAGTTCATATGTGAATAGACGGATTCATATGTGAATCAATTAATAGTTCACATGTGAAGCAGTTTAGTAGTTCATATGTGAATCTATTAAATAGTTTTTATGAGAATTACACTGATTCATATGTGAATCGGTTAAATAGTTCATATGTGAATCACACGGGTTCACATATTCATATATGCACATATAGTTCATATTGGAATCACACGGGTTCACATTCACACATATTTTCATATGTGAATCACACGGGTTCACATATTCATATATGCACATATAGTTCATATTGGAATCACACGGGTTCACATTCACACATATTTTCATATGTGAATCACACGGGTTCACATATGCATTTGTTTGCCGTTTATTTGTAAAAGTTATGAAACTACCCATCTATCTTTGGTATAGTTGTTACCATGCAAACAAATTATCCGGTGCTACACAAACAACCTCTCCAATATTAATCATTAATTTTTTAATGGAGGGCTAGGATCACTTCTCATACATTTAACACTTCTTAAATTAACCTGTGATTATATATATATATATATATATATATACACTAGTTGTGTACCTGCGCAATGCGGCGGGAGCCATTAATTTTAACGATTTTAAAGTTCCACTGGTTTTATAAGATAAAATTTAACGATGATATATGTTATATTTAGTCTTTACATATTAATAAAATTTGAATAAATAAGAGTTATGATTCCAATTACAGACTATCGATGAAAAAAATTGTATGACAGTTTAAAATCCAATATATTTAAAATCCAACATATTTAAACGACTCCACAAATGTGTTCGATTTACACCAAGAGCAACTTTAAGACAACGTTCTACCCTAAAGCCAAAAAAAACCCCCACATTACCTATTCAACTGACATATCGACAATCGTTACACACGACAAGAAACAAACTATCGAGCCGAGGAGAGTGTGATGGAGTCGTAAAACGACAAGGGTCAATGCCCGCGTCAAGCAATCCCATATTCAATGATGAATGAAAAGAACTCCGCAATATTCCATCAGAAGTACCTCCATTGACTCCCCTCTCTATCGAGATTGCATCTTGTATTTCCTTGATAACTTCAGACATCGAATGTCTCATGTTCGCATGAGGTTGGACACACATCAACGCTTTCTCGGCCATCTTCCACATGGACTGGACATCGTATTCGTCTCTTAGAGCTGGGTCAATGATCTTTTGGATGTCCCCATTCTGTATATTAACTTTGCCTGCAACAAAACACTCAGAAACTKAACATTACAATTTAACGGCTTCAAAACACAGACATGTGTGGGGTCCTTTGGTTAAATAACCTTTTGAAATTGTTACCACTTAGCAGAAAAATGTCACTTCCTTGTACAATAATGCCTACATACTTGTTAGAAGGTCAACTGGACTTACCCATTGAACGATGTTGCGACAATTCAAACCAAAACTTTCGTTAGAAATGGCTTCTTTACCGTCAACTCAAGAAGGATGACCCCAAAACTATAGATATCGCTTTTTTCTGTCAAATGATTGGAGATATAATATCTACAAATTGCAAGTCATATGAAGCATGAGAATCGACACCAATAATAGCATTAACGGTTCACATGAACAATGTCATTATCCTCTGTGAATTCCTACCGATTCACATGAACAATGTCATTATCCTCAAAACAACGCACAACCCGACACAAAACAACGATTTACTCTGTGAATTCCTACCGATTTCTCCTAAAATCATGCCAAAGAGTTTTTAATAAAAAAAAGGGGGGGTTGTTAGCCACTACATCTTGACCCTGACCTGTAGACTTACCCTTTGGCATGGAGTCCTTACCTTCTGTATCTCTTAGTATGAATGTGGGGGAGAAAACTTTTGAGATAAAAAGCTATGTCTTGAAGATGAAGCCCTGCAAAAAGATGGAAAATTAAAAAGAAAGTAGCAGCTACCTTGAGAGAGAAAGTTCATGCTGCTTTTGGTTCTTTGGAAGCATCAACAGCGCCGGTTTGGACCGCATCTACCTTTGAACCTTCAGCCTTCAACCGAATGAATATGCTTTCCTCGCAACAACCTGCTAGACCACCGCCCACAGCAACCAAGCCTGCACTGTGCTAAACCTCATCGCCAAACCAGCAGTAGTTTCAAGCGCAGCCGTGCGCGTTTCAGCAGCAGCAAGACTGCGTGTCTTTGCTGTCCGTGTTCCTCTCGACAACAGCAACAGCAACACAGCAGGCGCTGTGTGTTGTTTTTCTTCTTCATTTTCGTCGGGCAGCAGCAGCAAGGATCATCTGCGTTTTCTGCACGTTCTCAGACCAAACCAGCAGCCAGTGCTGCCTTTTTTGTGCTTCCTCGACCACAAACAGCAGCAACAGTAGGTTGTTGTCCGCGTTGTCCGTTGCATCTCCGCCCTCCTTCTCGCAGCAGCAGCGACTCTTATGACTTATCCATCAATGACTATTATGTGGCTGCATATGTGTAACTGATATCTATAGGTATATGATCTATAATGTTCATTAACCCAAAACTACAATTGCTTTTAAGCCCAAAAGAAACTGACTTAAAGCCTTGTCTGTTTGTGCAAGTATACCACCCCAAAACTAACTGTATTACACTTTGGGAGCAAAAACTTCAAACAAGTTTAAACAAAATTAGATATGTTAAGAAAAGCATACCAACAGTACCAAGCCATCTCCCAGCTGGCTTGAATARTTGAGATGGTAGATTGAAGGATGAAGATAATTTACTTGGGAAGTTGAATGACAGTAACTAAATTGGAGTCCCATTCCAATATTTCAATCTTCAACCTCTAGAAATTGGATGAAATGACTATTCATTGCTTATGATTTGGAAGGCAGTGAAAGATCYAAAAATAAAACTGTCCAAAAAATGTCAAGAACTCAAGCAATAGATGGTTGGCGGCAAAATGCAATATACCCAAAAAATACTTCTTCCAATAAACAAAATGCAAAACTTTCTCAGTGCTCTTTAATACAATCATATATCTTGTTGYTGTTATTATATAGGGAGATGTAATCTTCAAAATTGATGATTAGATTATTGTAGAAAAATGGTTAGGAGTTTGACTCATAGGTGAGATTTGGTTATCTGTCTCAAGAGATCTTACTTGTTTTTTGGTGTGAATTAGAAACCTAGAACAGCTTTGATTTAGAACAGCAAGTCCTCCAGTTTGGCCTCAACAACCTCTGTTACATTATAAAACCAATCAATCAATGTCTTTCCTTTAAATCAAGAATTTCCCTACTGTAGTTTTTTTGGGGGGTGGGGGGGTGTTTCTATTTGAAGAACAATACACACACACACACATAGAAAGCATAAATGAGAACAGGTTGGTGTTGTATTTTAAAGGTACGTCTCTTTCATCMGAAACCTAAAACATTACCAATCAAACCGAGAAAAAGGAAGCAATCTGTTTTCAGTAAAATATTACCAATCAAKCAACCGTGATGAGTCATACCAATCAACCCTAAAACCCTTCAATCAAGCAACCATGAATAAAATTAATAAGTCATACCTCTTGTGCGAGATGCAAAGCGAGAGAT
>NC_037529.1:58922508-58927532 GCF_001531365.2 Cynara cardunculus var. scolymus | reverse complement strand
TATATATATATATATATATATATATATATATATATATATATAGGGTTGAGTTGCATTGGTTGTACAAATGGACATAGTTGCATTTGAAATATACTCTATATATATATATATATATATATATATAGGGTTGGGTTCACGTGAGATCAAGGCTTTTTCGTGAGACCCGTAAGATCAATTTATGTTCATTGATCAACTTTATAAGCTAATGATCTAATGGTTTATAGTTGCAAGGTGGCAATTTTGTAAATATTGAGAAGTCTCGTGACATTTATGAATGTTCAGATCTGATGATTGTAAATCTAATCCAAGGGTTGAGAATTGGTCTTACGGGTCTCACGAAAAACCATTGGTCTCACATGATCCCAAGTCTATATATATATATATATATATATATATATAAGGGGTTACTTTGCAAACCTCCTATTTCATGCAAAAAATAGAAATCACCATCAACCAATAGAATAATTTCATGTATGTTTTTCTCTTTATTTTTAATAAATAAGGGTATGAATGTCATTTTACTTTGGTAATAGATAATCTTTGTAATGTTTTAATTGTTTTTAAATATGAAAGATTAAATATAGTAACTGTTTTTAAAGAAACTGTAAATCAATTGATTTTAATATATAACTATTACCATTAATATTGTTGTAACACCCCCAAACTCCACATTTGCATATAACACATATTTCATTACATAGAAATATAATTTACATCATAAAGTCCCACTAGTACAAGGATTTCTATATGTACAAAATCTACATATAAAAATTTTCAAAACAAATCATGTACTATCACATGTAATACAACATGTATCTTCAAAAGTAGATAACAAATTAGAAAAATAATCACATTTTCCCTTTCCCTTTAATATCCCTAAACCCCGCTATTCCTGCATTACATAATTTTAAAACAAAAAATAAGGGTTAGACCTGAAGGGTCTAGTGAGAAAATCCCTTCTTTGCAAATACAGGGTGATAAATACCAAAATATAATAAAGTAACTTTACTCAGAAATATTTGTAATACAATCCAATGATGCAGTTCTCAATGATATATATATATATATATATATATAGAGGGATGTTATTTTACACCTTTTGTCATTCCTACACCCTGTACAACCCTCATCTCAACCATTCAATTTTTAATCAATTAATTGTTTCCTAATATAAAGTATTAATCATAATTAATAAACTCTATTCATATTNCAATTAATTGTTTCCTAATATAAAGTATTAATCATAATTAATAAACTCTATTCATATTTCATAAATATTTAAATCATAATAAATGAACTCCAATCATTTCTATAAATATCTCAATTAATTGGGTTGCAAAGGTTGTACAAATGCACAAGGTTGTAAAAGAAATATACCATATATATATATATATATAAAGAATAAACTCACGAACCTAGTTCTATTACTAAAACACATCTGCTTAAAGATTCAGCATTCTCAATATGAAACAATATTGTAACCAAAGATTCTTTGAATCATTAGACCATTCTTTTATAAATATTAACGGAAAGGTTTAAGACAATACTTGCCCTTTATGACAAACCATTTTCCCCTTCTCAATAACATCTACATTAATATTTCTAATAAGAATAATATCTTTAATTCATCAGGTCACAAAGAAATGATGATTCAAAGTTATTAAATCTAATTAGTAATAATAATAATAAGAATTATAATAATATTCACATATGACAATGTCTCCCTTATTCCAAGTACACATCTCCTTGATATGTCACCCTTATTCCTCCTACCAAAACAGGGTTACTTATCATAACAGACAAAAGTCACCACGTCTGAAAGTACCCATTCCCAGTTCCAAGCCAGAACAGACAATAGTCACCACGTCTGGGGGAACTACCACTTAAAACAAGTTTCATACCAAAACAGACTTACGTCACCACGCTTGGTAGAAACAGTTTTACAAAATCCGCTTCCATACCAAAACAGACTTACGTCACCACGCTTGGTAGAAAGGTTTCCTAAAATATAGTTTCATATCAAAACAGACTTACGTCACCACGCTTGGTAGAAACATTTTCCCAAATCTAGTTCCATACCAAAACAAACTTACGTCACCACGCTTGGTAGGAACATATCTTTTTATTTAAAAAGATATAAAATACCCTTTTTATAAATCTACAATTAAACCAAATAATAAACATTTTTAAATTGTATAAATGTCTAAAAATATTAAACACTTAAAATTATTAAATATAAGTTATCCGGACAAGTTATCCGGATATACAATCCGGACAACACTTGTCCCTTTTGTTCGATTTACTAATCCGGACAACCCATAGTTGAGTTAAGGCTAAATCACATGACTATATCTGATTTAAAACAATCCAGACAACACATGATCGGTTTAAGACTAAACCGCTCAATACGTGATCGGTTTACAGCTAATCCGCACGACCCTTAAGCGATTTAAGGCTAAACCGCACAATGTTTGGTCGTATTCATACTTCTCCGTTCAAAACCTTTGTCCAGTTTACATATTTCAAAATTCTCACTAACACCCTAAATCACACAGTACTTAAGCGATTTATGAATAAATCGGATACCTCTTATCCGGTTTAAGAGTAATCCGGACAAGCTTTGTCCGGTTTAGACTTAATCTGGTCACCCTTTGTCCGAATAAAGACCCTTAATTAAAATATTGATTTTTTCCCAATAATAAACAACATTCAAGTAAAACCAGTAACAAATTTTATGCAAAAAAGTTTAGAAATCACTCACCTTTATGCAAAACTCTATTTTGAAGAAGATGAAAGGTAATTTGAATCAAATTCTTGATTATCCGGACAACTCTTCTCAAAATCACTCTCAGGATTTCAAAAATGGCAAGAGATTTGAGTGGAGACTGAACTCACATATTTATACCTTTTCTTTTTAGAGAAGTCGGCCATCCAAGCCCTCACCCACATGCATACATGTATACATATCATTTCAGACATGCACACATCCACATACATCATACATATATAAATTCATATATATATAACAAAATAGGGTTGAGTTCACGTGAGACCAGCCTGTTTTCGTGAGACCCGTGAGACCACATTTTTACACGTAACCTTCACAGCAAAAACACTGGGAAGGTTTAAAAAAAGTCGAACCTTCACAGTAAAAACACTGTGAAGGTTTTAAAAAGTCACCTTCACAGCATTTTGCTGTGAAGTTTCAAGTGTAAAATGTTGGTCTCACGAGTCTCACGAAAACAGGCTGGTCTCACATGATCTCAAGTCTAACAAAAAAAATATATATATATATATATATATATATACATATTATGCATATATCCCTATGCATAAAATGCACATACTCACGTATTCGATTCATGTAAACATGTATCCATATAAACAGTTAATTCACATAACAAATACATTGGGTAATAACCAGGACCCGGTTATCACAATTGTATATTCTTTTATTAAACTAAAAATATTATATCAATTACAAAGTCTATTTGTAATAGTTTATTTGTTATGAAAATATTTATTTCATTGTCATAGTAACAAAAGAATCTATGTGTAAAAATACTACATCAAAATGTTTCAAAAATGAAACTAATTTCATTTTGGTTAGGAACCATGAAACTACTTTCATTAATGAAATAATAGTATTCAGGTCTTGAAATGTTTCATGGACTGAACCATATTTGGTTTTATTAATAAAACCAATTTCATCTTGGGCTATAAACCATGAAACCGATTTCATTTTGGTTAGAAAAAATGAAACTAATTTAAAAATGAATGAAATATTATTATTCAGTTCTTGAAGTGTTTCAATGACTGAACAATATATAGTTTCATATGTAAAACCGAGTTCATCTTGGTTAGAAACCATGAAACCGATTCCATTTTGGTTAGGAAACATCTTAATAAATTTCACTGCTGAAACAATGTCATTCGGTTTTTGGAATTGTAGAGTCCATAAAACCAATGTCAATGATGAAACAATGTCATTAACGAAAACATGTTATTCAGATTTTTGGAAAATATTCCATTGACTGAACTATATCTGGCTAAAATTTCATTGTGTAGACGAACAATGAAACCAATTTCAGTAATGGAAAAAATGAGATACAGTTTCCAAATGTTTTTATTGATGAAACCAATTTCACTAATAAAATCGTATTATTTTTTAAAATGAGATACACTTTCCAAAATGTTTTCAAAAGAATCGAACAATATGACTGAAAGTTAAAAATGTTTCGCCAAATTTACCCTTTCTTGATTAAATATTAAACATTTTATTTTATTTTTTACTTTCCTAATATAACAATTTTAATCATAATCATTAATCAAGAAAATGGATGGATGAGATTGGTTTGTGAAGTTTGCATAAAAGCATTTGATCGCTTATATATATATATATATATATATATATATATATATATAGGCCTAATCAAATGAGAACTAATTAGTTTGTGATAACCGTAAGATCCAATCTCAACCACAAATCAATAGATAAATTAGAAAATTTATAATTTTGGTAATTTTGAATTAAAATTTTAATGCAATGACATTTTAGGTATTTTAAAACTCTCCTCTCTCCTCTCTTCTCTCTTCTCTCTTCGTCGCTCGTCCTCCGGCCACCGTCCTTCGGTGATACCACAATGGTATCGCAATGCATCATATATGTGTTTGGGTATCACACTGAGATCGTTTGTGTAGTCGATCGAAGATGTAACACAGTGGTATCACAATGCATCTTATATATGTTTGGATATCACACTGTGTCTTTTATTTAACAGAGTCAATATTTTTAGATATCACATTGGTATAACTGGAGGACGAAGAGAGAAGAGAGAAGAGAAAATACCTAAAATGTCCTTACATTAAAATTTTAATACAAATTACTAAAATTATAAATTTCTTAATTTATAATTAATTTATGGTTTAGATTGGATATCATGGTTACCACAAACTAATCAGTTTTTCCTTAGATGAGCCAATATATATATATATATATATATATATATATATATATATATATA
>NC_037529.1:58914456-58921903 GCF_001531365.2 Cynara cardunculus var. scolymus | reverse complement strand
AAAGTAGAAGAATTCTAAAGACTAATTTGTTTTATTTAAGAATATGTTTGTATTTATATTTTAGAAAGAAAAAAAAATCAATTCAGTAATATCTTGTTATAACTATCAGTTTATTCTTAACAATTACCTTGTTTTTTTTTTAGAATTTATTGTATAAAATAACAGTTATTACTAAAATAATCAACTTAAAAAATGTAAGGAATCGATTACTGATGACTAATCGACTGGTTGGCTAGAAGCCATGAACGAATCTATGCAAATCAACCATGTTTGAAAACTTGTGGAAATCACCATCTTTGCACAGCAGGGTGCAAGTGGGTTTTCAAAACTAAATTAAAACCAAAAGGAAACGATAAACAATATAAGACAATGTTAGTTAAAAGACTTGCTCAAAAGTAGTGCATAGATTATTAAAAAAAAACTTTCTCCCGTATTTTGAGAAATGATTCTTTTTAGAATTGTCATGGTATGACTTAGAGGTACATATTAAAATGACATTCTAGACTTGTATAAGAATATATATATATATATATATATATATATAAACTCAATCAGTAATTCATTCTCTATATGGGTTATATTATGCATCGAGATAATGATTCTAAAATTGAACGAGATTGAAATTGACATAATGTTGTAAAGAATACAGTGGATCAATTCATATACCTCAAGACGGGTGGGGGTAAGTTTGTCATTTTAGTTTCGTATGTTCGTGGTATTCTTGTTAAAATAATAAGTAGGATATCTTGTTTAAGACGAAGCAAAACCTATAAGAATTAAAACTTTCACATGCATGATAAAACCTATTATGTTATTAACATCAAAATTCACCAAGATTAGGTCCAATAAGCTTATTCCGAAAGGCATACATTGATCTAGTTTTCGACAAAAAAGTATACATAATTATTCTCCCAATACCGCTTTTATCATGAAGGGTGACAAATTCAGATCCTATGATCAATGCCGAAATTCTAAAGCAGAACATGATCAAATGAATCTTTTTTTATTAACCTGGATATCCAACCCGCTATGCGAGCCGACTAATCCCAGAGCGACCACATGCTTTGCAGATAGCCCGGAATCACCGCATTTGAACCTCTGTGGTCACAATAGGATTTTTATTCCTCCTTGGATTTGAACCTGAGACCTCCTGGTATTTTTGACCTTTGGAGTCAAGCTCAAACCAATCAGGCACCACCCTTGTGGTTGATCAAATGAATCTTATATTGTATGTTTCACTGATTATGAGTTTGATGTAATGTCAAGTATATATGTTGTCAGATTTATGCGACCCCAAAAAGCTATAACAATTGAAAATCCATGCAAGTATATATGTTCTCCAAATATGGTCTTAAAACAAGTAATAATGGTAAGAATACCAGATATCGATCCATGTGTACTTAAAGTAAGGATTTCCAAAATAAGTCAAACTTAAAGTAAGATTTCAGATGGCAAATTCGATGAAATTTGTTTGAGTTAAATTTGTAACTTATGAAATGTAGCAACAAGTAAATTAATAAAAGCATGTGCGGAAGATTTGGTTGGAGTTTCAGCACAAAAGTGCAGCAAAACCTTTGTAGACTATAGTATGATGTTGTTGCAGCAATAGTTTTCAACATCCACTGTTGGATCAAACGACCTTCTTTAGAAGTTCAGACTAGACGCTTACTAGCAATGTTATGATGAACACAAATCCAAGCATAGTATAAATCTTACCTTTTTTTTCCATATAGTTTGCAACCCATGAAGGTATAACAGTACTTAAAGTCTTAACATTTACATTCTATGTATTTTAAGTTCAACTCATCTAAATAAAATAACATGCACCATTTTATCAAAAATTACTAAATTAAATCATCAACGGAGCTAGTTATAGATGTTTTTTTTTGTAAGGGTGTCCGGGCCAAAGCCCGACTAATCCCCGGCAAATTTGGAGGCTAAACATGGCCCCACTTAAATGTCGCCAACACTCCCCTCCCAGGGCTCGAACTHGGGTTMATGACTATGYCATGCCCAAGCCTTTACCACTAGGCTGGAAGGTCTTTGACTCTAGTTCTAGATGTTGTGATAACTTGTTGCATCAAGTCAACGGATTACTTTTCTTTATCTTTTTCAACACAAACATGACCCCTATAACTTTGATTTAGACTCAATAAAGGTAAAATAAGAATTAAAAAACTCGAATTTCAATTTAGGGAAATAAAAATAAACAAAATATGATGAGAAAAGTGTGCTAAAATATATGTCGTTGTGACACTTATCAACATTCTTGTCCTGATATAATTGCTTATTGTGTGCTTGGTTGTTAGCAGTTAAATCCTGGTTTAGAGTGGAAAGCAATTAAAAAGGCGTTAGGATACTTGCAAGAGAATTAAGAGTCCATGTTGACTTATAAAATAACATAGCTTTGAAATTTTGGATTCTTTCTGATTTTGACTTCAAATTGCAAAAAAGATGATAAATTAGTGCCATGATACATATTTATGCGATTGATCAGGTATGTCGGTATATTGGCAGAGTCATAAACAAGAACTTACCACAACTTTGACCATGGGGCGTTTACATTACCTTTAACAGTATTGGTCTTCATCTCAAAGTTACATATCCCTGCAGATCCAATTGTTAAAGGGTTGTAACCTAACGTTATAGAAATGGGCTTATGTAGTAGATTTACATGATGTAACAATGTAAGTTGCTTAATAATCATGTTCATTATCGTTAATGAGCTTAGTTTTAATTCTAACTTTGAGATTATACTACAGTTTGTCCTACTTATTCCATCAACATTTATTGTTCTAAAGGGAAAATTTTGATTGTTTGTAACAATATGGAATGTGTTTAACTGTTACATAAAACAAAAATTACATTTATAACCACACAAGGTTTATGTATTCATTGGCTTTGAGAAACAGTTGGATGTAAACTTAGAAGAGCCTTATGTCGCTGGTGAGATGTAAAAGTGTATATGGTTTCCTCATCGTTTTGTCTAATAAGGATTATTTGATTAGACTAACATTCTATTCCACCATGTTGACCATTCTATGTGTTCAAGTGAGACAATGTTGAAAATGTAGCCTTAAAGTGTCTGACCATTGTCAAAGACCTTCCAGCCTAGTGGTAAAGGCTTGGGCATGGCATAATCATGAACCCAAGTTCGAGCCTTGGGAGGGGAGTGTTGGCGACATTTAATTGGGGCCATGTTTAGCCTCCAAAATTGCCGGGGATTAGTCGGGCTTTGGCCCGGACACCCTTACAAAAAAAAAGTGTCTGACCATTTATTTTGCTCATACATTAATTTATAAGTGGGTGTGACAATATTACATTCATGGCCTCACTACTTATGATTAATTACCAAATGACCCATGCAAAATCTGATTGACATTTTACCCTTTTAAGTAACTATATAAACGGTTCTAATTATGTTGGTAGAATACTTATGGTTTGTGTTGTCTTACTAAATGTTACTCTAGGTAAAAGTAGAGGCATTGACTGGATAACATGATTATAGTTACGGTTTAAATATGTCTTATAGTAATAATGATCATTGATTATGAACTTCTATTGTGATATACTTTTTTCAATATATTGCAACCGAGACTTATGTGTGTTTCAAAATACTGTTTTTCCTTTGGGTAAGATGATGACAAACAATCTTATGCTCGTTAATGAGCTTTGATGTTATTGAAAAGGAACACGGCTATGAGGTTCATGCTTAAGATTGACATCCCAAAGCTTATACAATCATGTGACTCATAACTCAACCATGATCAAAATTCTTGAAACCTGCGATAACGTCATTTCTGACGTTATTCTTATGCTACTTTCTGAGTAGTTTTTGTTATGTTTCTAAGTAAATTAAGTATACTTTAGCAATTTACTTCACGTTTTGGACAAAAATCAATCTTAGAAGGACAACTGAGTAAACTCGAGTTTTCAATGCCATTCATGAAGATTCTCGAGTGCAAAGAGGTTGGGAACCAATGTGAAACTCAAAAGTAGTCAAGGGAGGAATTTAAAGCTGGAAGGAAGCTTAAAAGAGGAAAAAAAATAGTAGCTCATGCTACCTTTCACGTGGGTTCAAGCTGCAACCCTAATTTTGACACGCGTGACCAATCCCACGACCTTAGTCACGAAATAGGTCGCAGGAAAGGTCATGATACACTCTGGATCTCTTTAAAATGCTTTCCGGCTAGGGTTGAAAGAGTATCCTGCACATCATCGGCTGGGAGCTTTTCCTGGACCATTTTAGGCCTTCTTGGGCGGTTTTGGATCCATGAAACACAGAGATTAACATCGGGATTGAAGATCTGAAACCATATTCATTGATTATTCATGGAGATTCATCATCAAAAAGGAGTTTTTACTTGTTTTAGATTTTGATTGAGAAACATTGTGTAAAACTTATGAATTCCTTCCTATTTCTTTTGTCTTCTACCACCTCAACATATACTTATCTTTAGGTGTTGGGGGTTGGATTACTTTTGGTTTATAAGCATATGAATACATAACATTATGATTCTAATTATGTTTTTCAATTAATGAAGCATTATGAATTTTTATTTATTGCTATTATGAGTCTGATCAACTTTCAATTAATTTAATTGTTATAATTAGTTTCGAGAAAAAATACTTATAATTAGATTTATGATTCATATGCCTAAGGTGAGAACTTAGATATATATCATGTTGGGTTACGGGATCTCAAGCACATCGGAAAATAAAACCGTAACCCTCCAAGGACCCATACGAACCGGAATAAATCGGATGTTTCGAAATTATACCTTACAGTTAGCGAAACTCTGGATCACAACAACAAACAAAGCTTGATGCTTCCACGGTATCCACGCGAACAATCTGAATCCTTTGCCTTCTCGTGATGCTAGTCATGGTTTCAAAACTTATAAAGAAAAGGGAGCACATTATTGTAGGTGGTTTTAGGAGAAAAAAAATGCAAGACCAAAAACTCTATTGCATAAAAAAATGTCATACATTTTATATGGACATGAGATGTATGGCCTAACCATCACCATACCTCCACCATGCTTGAGTGTAAGACCTTCCATGCACCATCACTCTCTTACAWARYCATACMTASTCAATTTTATTTATGTCCAACATAAATAATATCTGATTTTATTTAATCAGATTAAATCGATACAAATCAGATATGATAATTAAACATTTTAATTATTGAAACTCCTTATTCGAATATGTTCAAAGCGAGTGACCCAATGAGTTCTCGACATGTTGGCAATAAATATAAATCTCATACTTATAGTTATAAACGATGAGCGGTATCTAGCAATACATCACCGTTACCCAAATGACGAGAATTAGTGATACAACAAATTATCGGTTTGTAGTCAATTTTAGTTTTACATATTTAATTCTTTTGTCCTTGATGTTCAGGTTGAACACGAGACATTGAATGTGTCACTCTCGTTATGTCCAATCTCTAATTTCTTGATTCTTTAACATACTAATAAAAAAATAGATAATGATATCCCATATCAATTATCTAAGCATGCATGCATTTCTTTAGTATATATTTATCAAGGGGCCCAGAGACATCACWCCCGTCATAAAGGAGGGACAAATCCTATCTCGATACATGCTAATTCTATCATGTGATATGCAACATACCCAACTATCATTCTGTCATCCAGTTACAAAATGATTAGAATAAATGTCAAAATACATTATTCACACATAACAAACTCCATGTTCTCAAGTCAAAGAATTACATGTACATTGACCATATGAGAAACACTTATGACACTCACATGACATCCAATGAAGTATTCTCATAACGAGTCACGTCCGATACACAAAGTCTCCATTTTGTACCCATATGCATATTCGATATCTCTATATGAATCCATACATATGCTAGTCATTATCATATTACTTCAACCTTAAACCCGAAATAATATTTAACTAGGGACATTTAGAATACATTATTCTAAGGTTATTTATTATGAATAATTAAAACACAGAATATAATATATACATAATAAAATGGGCAATGCCTTTATATTTATCAATTTCATGAAACAAACTCAAAGTTACAATCATCATATGATTGGTTTTTGGGCATTCACTAACATATCAATGAAACCTTAGTACTATTTTACAATATTCTTCTGAATGAATTTATGAAATCGCGTGTTGAGATCAAGAGATAAAACCTAAGTTTTTCAGGGATAAATTTGTTCTATCAAGAGAGAGAGAGTGTGTGCGTGATTAATAGTAAACTTTGTGAGTGTGTATTCATTTAATTAGAGTTACCAGATAATATTGCAACTAAAGTGTTCTACGTGGTAACCATTAGGACTCCAACTCCCAGTTGTTATTCTCTTGATAAAGTTTCAAATTTTCTGTTTTCTAAAATTGTTCAAGATTTTCATTAGTTTAACTAGATAATTCATCATGAAGTTAAATCATCCTAACTGATAGTTTAGTCAATAGTAGTCATAGTCATTCTGATACTCAATCTCTAGTTTTCTTGGTTCGACACTCGTACTCCCGTATGTACTACTTGATTCGACACCATACAATTGCGTAAGATTTAGGCGAGTGCAAACCTGCCTATCAACGTGCATTAAGTTTTCGATTGTAGTTTAATTGTCCCCAACCAATGAAAGGTTCTTTGCAAGAGGTATTAAATGAGGCAACCCAATTTCGTCGTTCATATTCATCATGGTAACTAAGATTTTAGATGTTATCAATATTACATATATATATATATATATATATACACATATATATAGGAAAGATCAAACAAGAATATGGTAAAAATATAAAAAAATACAAGAAGGCCAAATCACATGTGATTTTGTACTGAATTCGCATGTGATTATGGAACATGATAATCGCAAGGGTGTGCTAAGTCAGGGGTAATCACATGTAATTTACACGTGTAAAATCACATATGATTTAGTTGTTTTTGTGTTCTCTTATTTGGTTATTATTCTCGTTTGAACCTGACTCTCTCTATATAAACCAACATACATACATACATACATACATACATACATACATACATACATACATACATACATACATACATACATGAAACAGTTTCGTAAGAATTATGAAAGGTTGATTAATCATTTTTATTATCATCTTCATTATATTAATATTAGAGAAATACACGAAACAGTTTCATAAGAATTTCATAAGTATTATATGAAACAATTTTATAACCATATATGAAACAATTGCATCAAAAAAGTATTATATGAAACAATTTTATGAAAATTTTTCATAAGATTAAACAATGAAATCGACGGATGATGGTGGTTTACAAAACAATGAACAAAATGAAAAATTATGATTAGTTGAATAAGGTTTTTACGGTTTTTACAAATTGAGTGGTTTTTATTTGAACGCTCCCCTATATATATATATATATATATATATATATATATATATATATATATATATA
>NC_037529.1:58910979-58914218 GCF_001531365.2 Cynara cardunculus var. scolymus | reverse complement strand
TATATATATATATATATATATAGGGTTGGGTTCACGTGAGACCAAGTTGTTTTCGTGAGTCCCGTGAGACTACATTTTTACACTTGAAACTTCACAGAAAAAACACTGTGAAGGTTACCTTCACAGCATTTTGCTGTGAAGTTTCAAGTGTAAAAAAAGTGGTCTCACGGGTCTCACGAAAACAGGCTGGTCTCACATAATCCCAAGTCTATACACTACAACAAAATTAGGTTTATAGGACACTCTCAATCTCTAAGTGTCCCAATAGACTGCTTTATAGAACTTAATTTATAGGACCAAAATATAAAACGTCCTATCTAAAGGTGTTGTAATAAGTTTATACGACACTTTTGAGCGTCTTAACAAGTTTTTAAGAACATTTTTAATAAAAAGTGTCGCACTAGCACCTTTAAAGGACACTTTTGAGAAATTGTCCTATAAACTCAATTTTTTATACAACACTTGTTTTTATAGGACATTTTTTCAAAAAGTGTCCTATAAAGTTGATAACGAGACACCTTATATTAAAAATGTCCTAAAAAACTTATTACAACATCAAAAAACGTCATATAAACTTAATACAACACCATTAGAGAGGACACTTTATTTTTTTGGTTATATAAACTAAGTCCTATAAAGAGGTCTATTAGGACACTTACAACTTGGGAGTGTCCTATAAACCCGATTTTGTTGTAGTGATATATATATATATATATATATATATATCTTAATGAGAAAGGATGATTTGAAAAGAATATGCTATTATTGTTGGTGTATTAAAATGGTTAGTTGTATTAAAAGAAAAGGAAAAGATGGTGTAGTTAGTAGGCGGTTTGATTGAGGATGCGAGTTAGAGGGCAATTAATTTAATGTTGGGTGTGTCATGTCGTCAAACAAAATGAGGTGTCTACGTGATTCAAGACATCACCCATTATTTATCTACCTCCCTCAACTACTCTCTCTCTCTCTCCTCTATATAGCTCAAGTGTGGCCTTTAGGGTTTTCCATCTTCTTCCTGCATCCATCATCTCTCTCTCTCTTTCTCTTCTCTTTCTTCTCTCTCTCTATATATATATAAATATGTATGTATAGTAGCACCAGGCAGATATATATGATGGTGGTAGGAGAATATGGGGAAAGTTAAAGAGACAAGCAGTGGTTTGTGGGGGATGTTGGCTGGCTCGATGCATTCACTTACAGGAGAAAATTGATTTCTCTCTCTAAAATTTCTTCAGAAAAGGTGACGGCATCGGACCAGGCTTCATTCCTCTCAAACCCCTTTGCTAATTCCTCATGCTTTTATTATAACCATTGTTTTCTGCATTTCTGTATGCTACCTGCTTTATGTTCTTTATTAATGGCTTAGTTTTTTGTTATCAAGATTTTCTTTCTTGCTGTATAAGAATTAATTAGTTAGGTCTCATCCAATATCCAGTTGAAATATGAACTTGTTTAGAGTTCAAAACAACTTCATATACATACATACATACACATGTATATATATATACACATATATATATATATATATGTATAATCATTTCCTAATCACCAAGGCTAATAAATTAACCATCTACAGTTCTTGGCCAACCAAATCAATGAACCAATCAAGATAGGGGTTTTCAAGATTCAAACTTAACCCTAGATCCATGCTTCTTTTTTTTATAGCATTTGAAAGATCTGTTGGTATATGGTGTGATCATGATTCTTGATCATATTTTATTGGATGAACCCTAATTAATCGTAATTAAGATTTAAATAACATTGGAATATTGTTTAGATCATCTGATGGACTCTAATTAATCTCACAAACACTCCTTATAAGACCCCAAAGCCTGTGACAAATTAATTAACACTTACATCGGTCATATATACGTTCATTTTCTTGAAAAAGAATCCATATCCCATCGTTAACGACTAGTCTTAATTAAACCCATAACGAACTTAATTAGTCAAGTTGTACCAACTTAATTACAAACATGTAGAGCCACCAAGCAAGATGCCAAAATCAAAATTGGACATATTTGTAAATCAAGATTCTTTCTTCACCACAAAACCCTCAAATGTATACATATATTATACAAATAATTAATGACTTGATTAAATTGGTTTTCTTGTATAAAAAAACTTGAAATAGGAAACAAGTGGATGAAGTTCTTAATCATTCAGCTGTTTCAAGTAGTAATGAATTAAGATAGAAGCATGAATGAATGGTGTGGTAGGGAATTGAACTTGTTAACAACATACCTAGCTATGGTTATCCCTGCACTCTGACCAACCTTTTTGTTTATCTACTATTCATTTACCCTCCCACAAATTCCAAAACTCCATTGACCATCTTGATTTTTGGAATGCATAAAAGGCCTACAACTTTTTATTTCCTTTCTTGATTCCCTCAATTTTCATTCATTAATTCTACATCTGTGTTTGACTTATATATATATATATATATATATATATATTCTTTCAAAAAGCATGTTTGGAACCACATCTTCTCATGTTCAAATCAACCTCAACTCACATCTTGCATTGCATACACTAAAACACATATAATCTGTAAAGTTGTGAGTTTGTAAAATGGCCAAGTGATGACTTTGCATTAAAATGGGATGGCTTTTGGCAATAATGAATTGCATAGATAGATACATGCACAATTTGGGGAAACATGTAGCTTCATTTGCATCATTTTCACTGGTTTCTATATGCGATCATTGTGTTTTATAAGTATATTTCATAATTTTTACAAACATATATATATATATATATATATATATATATTGCTCTTATTGTCGGGTTATGGTAAATATGTAACTGGTTTTAATTAAACTTGTATATGTATTCATTTGAGAAACCAACAAATTGTAATAACCTTAAGAATTAGTGTATCGTATGCTTTTTCACATGATTTTTTTAATCTATCATTTAACATATATTTGTTTTACAATATGTTTGTTTCATTTGTATATGTTTCACATTGTGAAACTTTTTGGTTTTATCTTTTGTTTCTCAAACACACATAAAATATTCACATTGTGAGACAAATATATGAGAACAAATATAGGTTAATCAATCCATTAAATCCAAGCCATAGATGAAAAAATCACATATAATAGCACATGATGTACCGGTTCTCAAAGTTATCACAATTTCACGAGTTCTGAGAAGCAACCCCCACTTCTATGTATGTATGTATATACACACATAAGATATATATATATATATACATATATATATATATATAT
>NC_037529.1:58909501-58910179 GCF_001531365.2 Cynara cardunculus var. scolymus | reverse complement strand
ATATATATATATATATATGTGTGTGTGTGTGTGTGTGTGTGTGTAAAATCAAATGAGAACTTTATATATTGCGAGACTTGAGAGAATTTTTATCTTAATATATCGCTACAAATATTTTTACCATCTAATACTAGGATTTAAGGTATTGATTAATATATATCTTTTCATATGTATTTGCTTCATAATATGAAATGTTTAAGTGTGTTTTTTGTTTCACAAACATGTAATAAAATTCCACATTGTGAATCAAACAAATATGAAACGAAGACCTTGTAAAATAAATATATATTAATCAATATTTTAAATCTTAGGTTTCTGTAAAAAAAAATCACACACACACACATATATATATATATATACATACATATAGGACGATAATCAAATGAAAAATATAAAAATGTTACAAACTCGTGAGAGTCGATATAAAAATATTTTTTACATAATATTTTTTCATCAAAGACTATTATTTTAACTATTATTTTACATATGTTTGTGTTCATATGATGAAAAAAATCATGTGAAATTTTTTATTCACTTAGTGAAACCTAAAATTTAAGAAAAAAACCACAATGTGAAACAAATGCATGTGAAACTATCACATTTTGAAACAAATATATGTTAAATAATATCTTAAATTTTAACATTTAGTGAACAAATGTGCAAAAAAATAATTTTTAA
>NC_037529.1:58906497-58908386 GCF_001531365.2 Cynara cardunculus var. scolymus | reverse complement strand
ATATATATATATATATATATATATATATATATATATCTAATCAAATAAGAACTAATTAGTTTGTAATAATTATGAGATACAATGTAAATCAATTATTTAAGATAATTAATATTTTTCTTAAAATAAATAAAAGGGTAAAGTAGTAATTTGTGTTGATTATCAATTTACTTTAATTAGTTTAATATATATATATATATACACACACACACACACACGAAAACACCAAGACCGAAATTCGCTGGCCTTCTTCGGCACCCACCATCCCGGTGACCTCCTCCTGTCATCTTGTCCGATCAAAACGTCCTCTTCGATGATCGACCACTGAACACCCACATGTGAGCATTTCCAAGAGCTAGCCTCATCTTCTTTCCTATGAAACCCCCTACGACCCATCTCCCTTCCCCCATCCCCGCTACTGACCACCATCTCCATCGACACTTCCCTCGATCTCCCCTTCAAACACCCTCATCGATCACCCTCCAACACCTTCCATCCGATAGCACCCACCAGCCAGGAGAACCCTTCACTTCGGCAGTCATCTCCCTCCTAACCTTCTTCTACAACCCAACCTCCAGAACTACAACACATATATACACACACACACACACGTTGCACAAACATACAACACAAACTATGCACACCGTACACACATACATATATATACAATGTAGGTATCATAGTGGTATCACAGTTATCACAATGCTGCCACAATTTATATCACAGTGGCCTCGAAGTTTACTTGGTGTATTTTGTGTATCACATTGTGTATTAAAATAAATTAAATAATCAACACATTTAATAATTTACTCTTCTACTTATTTTAAGAAATTATAATAATTATTCTAAATGATTGGATCATGTTGGATCTCACGGTTACTACAAATTAAACAGTTCTCATTTGATTAGACCTCTATATACATGCATACACACACTTAATCATGGTAATAAAAATAAGTAAATTAATTAGGTATATAAATATAAAATATATATGAATTTGTTTATCACTACAAATATTATTATGAGTAGGACAATTATATATATATATATATATATATTATATGCGCCCTTTTTGAACTACAATACTGTATTTGAAAAATGATTCAATGAATGGTACCCATGCAGTGTTTTTTCCTTTTCATGAAGTGATGCAATTAAATGAGCATTCAATTAACCTACCCATTCCAACCTCATCAACCCTTTTTATTTTCTTATTTTTATTTTTTAAAACCCATTTTCTTTCATTAATTAAATCCATTTTATAATTTCCCCATCATCACCTAATAATTACATTTCCTTTTAAAAATAGTAAGATTCAGAATCTTGCACTTTCCTTGAGGAATTCTTTGCTTTAATTAAAAATCATATTTAAATTCCAAATATTCACTTAATTAATTATGTGGATTTTATAAATAAATAATAATATTGACTAAAAAACAGAAATATGATAACATACATATAGTTATTGTATCTAATACTATTACTTACATCTACTTTGTTTTATAATACTTATGAGCCGTTTATCAGACACTTACGTGATATGCATTTATGGACAAACGTCACGACCTTTACTTATATTAGCAGGTAATATTATTGACCATAAAAATGGATTGTTAGTAAGTGTTTATTACCTGATAAGTTCTAACTGGATAAAAGTCTTCTCTCTTATTTACTGGATATTTTTTTATCCTTGTTTATGTCTATTATTGAGTAAGATTCTTGGTTCTTGTTATGCTCATCCAATAACACAAATATAAATCATTTTATTTGTGTTTTTTTAATACACTTTGTTGAAAATATATGAAAAAAAATATTGTAAACCATGTTTAGTTTTATGTAATAATAAACATATTATTGCTAATAAAACCAAATTATATACTTCTATATATATA
>NC_037529.1:58904453-58906289 GCF_001531365.2 Cynara cardunculus var. scolymus | reverse complement strand
TCTTTTGAAATATATGTAAAATATTTATTTCAATTATTAATTTTTTAAAATTATTAATTAACTAAAATATATTTTTTATTATTATTTATATTATTTGTTACAAAAATTTAGAATTATCAATTGATATAAAGTCTAAAATTTGCATTTCGTTATATAAACCACACACAACAAACACACACACACACACACACATATATATATAATAAAAAAAATCCAAATGTGATTAGTTATTTAGCTAAATTATCAATCAACAACTAACATATCGACTAGTTCAATAAACATAAAATAAGGGACTGTTTGGCAGTTGCTGATCATGTTTAGTGCAAAATGATTAAGTGGTCAAAATGATTAAGATAATGTAGTCCAAAATGAAATATATTGTTTTGGTAATTGTTCAGAATGAAATTAGGGCGCTGAATAATTAAGAAATACCCAAGATACAACAAATCATTCAGAGAGTTTTAGAACCACTAAGAGGCAGACTTTTTATCGCCAAACAAGATTCATCTCTTAGCAATTCAGATACTGTCTCTTAATGGAACTATTAAGAGGTAAACAAACAACCTCTAAAAGAATTTCTAAGTTCTTTTATTAGTATAAGTTTTAATCTTTGTTGACCTTTCGTACTTAGTACATAAAATTAGCAATTATCCGTAATTTTTGTCGGATTAACAATAAAATAATAATAATAATAATATTTATATTAAAAACAATATATTTAAAAAATATTATGATTATATGGAGACATGACTAAATTCCATAAAATTCCATATGACACACAAAGGCCTGATTTCTCAACAGTTTGATTTTCCCCTTTATATTTCACAATGACACATCAAATCATAATAATAAATGTACACAAATATTTACTTTTACCTTTTTATTCCAAATAAATATACTAAGAATTTGATAATATTCCACAAAATTAAACCACAACATTTTTATTTTATAAGGAATTAAATGCATAAAATAATAAGCAATTTTTGTAAATTTATTATTACTAGTTGTGTATCCGTGCAATGTGGTGGGAGTCGTGAATTTTAAGAGTTTGAAGTTTCACTGGTTTTATTAGAGAAGATTTAACGATAATATAAGTTACACACACTTGGTCTTTACATATTAATACAATTTGAATAAATAAAAGTTATGGTTCCAATTACATTCTATCGATGAAAAAAATTGTATAACAATTTAAAAACTAATATATATTTAAAATCCAACATATTTAAACGATTTCATAAATGTGTTCGATTTACACCAATAGCAAAGAATCAAGAGATCAAGAGCGAGACTGAGAGTTCTAGAGAGATTGAATTGGAGATAAATGAGAGAACTTTTAATAACCCATGGTGAATATAAGTTTGAATCTCGCTTTGGGGATGTGGAGAAGACATAGAGGTATGAGAGGGTGAAAACATGAGTGAAAAATGTCAAAAATATCTTGGAAACATGAAAAAAAAGGTAATAATGTGCATTGGTAACTTGCACTATGTGTTATTTTAATTGTAGATTAAGAGATTTTAAGACTGAATACATAAAGTAGTAGTACTTAATGCATTATAAGTTGTTTTTAAGACTTTTAAGACTTTGCACATAAATATATAGTATTTTATACATTAAAAATTATTTTAAGACTTTTGATAAATCTGGTTTATAAGGTACTGTAAATATATATTGTTTCATGTTTCTAAAAACTATAACATCTCCTTTTTAACAGTTTTTAAAATGTTAACAAGATAAATTGTGTGATTTATAAATCCTTTTAATATTAAATAATTTAGTATAAGATACACATCAAGTCAGATTTTAATATAATATATTATTTTCAAAATAAAT
>NC_037529.1:58902306-58904112 GCF_001531365.2 Cynara cardunculus var. scolymus | reverse complement strand
TATATATATATATACATAACATTTTGTATTTTCCTTGTCCAAAAAAACATATTTTTTAACAATTTTTTACAAATATTAGCGAGATATTGTGATCTACAAGTTTATTAATATTGTTATATTGATGAGTAATTTAGAATTTTTAATTAATTTAATATACATTAAAAAATATGTAATGCCATATTTTTTGAAAATACAATACTTTAATAAAAAATATGACGTCACTTATATGATATAAGTGAACATCCCACATGGACAATGACTTGAAATAGAAACATGATACCGTATGTCATGTCAAAAGGTCAAATCATTGCTATAATAAGTCATTTTCAAAATACAATACCTTAATAAAAATAATAATTTGAATGTATATTGTTGTAATAAGAAAAAATGAATGACAACACTATAATAGGGAAAATTGGGAAAGTGAATTGCTATTTCGTGTATCTAACCTTATAGACAAGGGTAAATTCATTGCAACAAATTTGAGTTTATAGAACAGTAAAAATGTCTAAGACGATTTCCAACAAATTTTTTAAAACAGTGAAAATGAAGATTTTACTCCTTGTTTTATTCCAATAGATTCTCTATATTGTACTCTAAACAAAGGAAATAAAGTTATTAATTTGTTAACTGATAAGTCAACATAAAACCTAATTATGTTTAGATTATATATATAAAGAAACATTCAAACGAAAACGCTGACTACTTAAGAAAACAAGAAAAATATCGTTAATGTACAAAATCACACGTGATTTTACATTAACGTCAAAAAAATGGAAGCATGTGACTCTTGAACCTGTATGATTTTGTACATTAACGATATTTTTCTTAAATAGTTAGCATTCTCGTTTAAACCTGCCCCTATTTATATATATATATATATATATATACACACACACACACACACACTTGGGATCACGTGAGACCAGACTGGTTTAGTGAGACCCATGAGACCACTTTTTTATATTTGAAATTTCACAGCAAAACACTGTGAAAGTTACATTCTTAGTGTTTTTACTATGAAGGTTCGAATTTTTTACATTACAATGTTTTGCTATAAAATTTCAAGTATAAAATTATAGTCTCATGAGTCTCACAAAAACATGTATGTCTCAACACACACACACACACACACACACACACATATATATATATATATATATATATACTAGAAGGGTACTCGTGCAATGCATCGAGACACATCTTGATTTCAGTGTTTTGTTTTATTCTTTTTCATGTCGATACAATACGGTTTTATGTAATTTTGAGAAATCGATAGTGTTTTTATTTTTGAATAAAATAAAAAATTGAAAATATCATAAAAATTTGAAAAAAAATATATCGATATCAGTATCAAATAATCTTTTTAAAAGTTTTTATGGTTTGGTGTAATTTTCTTAATTCAAATTTTTTAATTATAATTTAATTTAGGTTTAGTATAAAAGAAATCTAATTTAGGTTTAATGATATAATTTTTTATAAAGATAATAACTAAGTATTCTGTTAAAACTTAATGATTATTTTAATTATATTTTAGATTTTTTATATTTAAAATGAAATGTTTATCCAATATTTGATTATGTTTATTTGCAGTTAGTTACACGAATTCAAATATGGAGCTTAATAAGTTGTACTTATGCACAATTTACTTGTAATCTTAAGTTTTAAATAATATGCATCAATAAACGGTACTTCGTACATAAAAAATGGGTTCTAACAGTTTTTATCAAATGTTTTATAATATAACTAGAAGCGTACTCGCGCAATGCAGCGAGATACATCATGATTTTAATATTTCATTTTATT
>NC_037529.1:58892568-58900671 GCF_001531365.2 Cynara cardunculus var. scolymus | reverse complement strand
ATAGTATAGATATATATATATATATATATATATAATATTATACTATAATTTAGGTTCTATAATTATGCAATTGTTGTGCTAGAAAGTCCAAAGGGGCCCATGACATAAACTTTCAGCCCTAGGAAAAGGGCACACTGACTGACCTGAGCACAAATTTTAAGCCCCTGGAAAAAGAGTACCCTAAAAACAAACCTACATATATAGTGCCATCACAATCACCCCCAACTCATGGACCCATCATCATTTCCACTCAATTACACATCCCAAATTATTTCATTATCGGATCATTTCTCCTTTCATAAACCTAAATTTTTCCGCTTTAAAACTATGCAAAGGGATCAACGGTTACGAGACGGTAAATTTGGGCAGAAGGAACCGTTGAATCCGATCTTATGCCTTGCCACATAAAACACTAGGATGAATCACCACGGGAAATTTTCAAAATAAAATCTGTCAGTAATCGGTCGTTACTTAGACAAAAAAAATTAATGAAGAAATATTCAAATAAAATATGTCAGTAATCGGTCGTTACTTAGCGACGGCTACCACATTGTTGGTAAGAAAAATAGTTTTTTTAATCTACTTTTGTAAAAGTCTTCGGTATTTTGTTTTTAGTATCATTTTTATATCAATTAGTAAATAAAACATATTACTGTTGGATCACCGTCATAATTAAATTTATAATTCTTTTAAATGCTTTTTTTAAAATATGTCTTTAATCTGTAACTTACAAATATGATACCAATTGTATTTTTCTAAAAATATGAAAATTGATGAAAGTAATGTATGTAGAGTATGAGTTGGGTTCCAGTAAGAATGGAGATCATAGTGAGAAGGGTAAGAAAGGGTCTCACCCTTCGATCAATCCTAAATGAAGATCAACACTAATGCGGTGCACTACGATGCACCAACCAATTCCTTGATAAGCGCAATTCATGGGATGATCATGAGATTAAAATTGATTAAGGTCTAGATTCCTTATTACGCTTTTTATCTTAACTCTTATTCTCATATGATTCTTCGTTTATAGAGTATTGGATTGTATGTAGTGTATATTGGATATTGGTGTATGAATTCATATATTTAATGGCGTATACATATTATACATACACTCTATATGTTGGAGATAAGCATTGACTGATCCATTCCTTATAAGCAGCAGATTATTGTTTTTGACATACTTGTAATCATCCTTATCGTAGCTACTAGTTTAGAGGATGATTAGTTAGTTTTTCTCTTATCCAATATACTCTTGTATTATAAATATTGTATGTTAGTTAATTAATAAGATCATAATTCATCCCTTTCATGGTATCGGAGCGGGTTGTATTCTCAACCTAATTCGTTTCCTCCCTCACATCTACCATCAACCTATTGTCTCTCCCTGGCTTCCCCAAACACCATCCCGAATGATGTTGAACCCACATCAACAATGGCTTTAAGTATTATGTCATATTTGTTGATCATTTTACCAAATGTATTTGGTTTTATCCTCTCCAAAATAAGTCTGATATAAAAGCCATGTTTACAAGGTTCAAAGCTCTAGTCGAGAAATTCTTTGAGAAAAACATCAAGGTCATTTATTCTGACAATGGGGGGAGTATCAAGCCCTCACATCTTTTCTTACTATTGACGGAGTCTGTAACCTCACATCCTCACTGTTATAACTAGGTTATTGGTTATAAAGTTTGGGGTATTTTTGAATATTGGCAGAAAGTTGAGGGGTTGTTTTGAATATGTGCTTAAATTATTATTTTTACCACCGCCTCATATTTTAAATGATTTTTATTATGAGATGTTTAGTTTATCTCATGGGGATTTTGAAAGAGAGAAAAAGAAAAAGAAGTCTCTTATGTGTGTGTTTTTGAGTTTGAGCAAACAAAACTGAAGATAAAAAAGAAGAAACTGATTTATGTGATTCTTTACTGGATTAATTGATGTTATTAATATCTTCATTCTTTTGTGAATTCAAGGTGAGTTTTATTTTGAAAACATTATTTGATATGTTTTTAGTGAAGAAATCGCATGGTTTCATACATGGGTTTTGAAGATGTCATATGCTATTCTTAGTATAATGTTCTGTTTTGTTATGTTATAATCAAATGGTTGAAATAAGGGTGGCATAATCAGGAGAGATGCATTTTGGGATAAGGGTGAGATAATCAGGGGAGGTGTATTTTGAGTTAAGGGTGGCATAATCAGGAGATATGTATTATGGGATAAGGGTGACATAATCAACTGTATGTGAAAACTGAGATTTTGATCATGTGAAGAACTGTTATCACATCATCATGATGCGATGACCTTGGTTTATCGCATCTTCATGATGCGATGAGATGATTTTATCGCATCCTTATGATTCAAGAAGGGTATCTGTCGCATCCTTGAGATGCGACAAGTTGAGTTATCGCATCTTTTTGATGCGACAAAAGGTATTTATCGCATGTGTTGGATGCGATGAGATGGGTTATCGCATCTGTGTGATGCAAGGAAATGGGGTTGTCTCATCTCTGTGATGCGAGAAAATTGTGGTTTTATCTATATGATGCGATAAGTTTGTATGTGATGCGATAAATGGATTATGTTGTTATTTGATGCGATAAGTTAGAAGATGCGACAAAAGAAGTTTGTTTTGATAAATCAATGTTTGTTTGTTATTTATACAAATATGAGTTTATAAAAGTGTTTTGATGATTTTCATCTTGTAATAACAATAAAAAAGGATCTCTCACTAGACCTCATGGTCTAACTCTCATTTTGTGTTTCAAGATGTTCATTACAGGTCGGGTACAATCGGAAGATAAGAGGAAGGGAAAATTATAGAGGGATCATGATTTCTTACATATATGGATTTTGGAATATATGATGTAATCTCTACCTGTATACTTGTTATATTTACACATCTTGTACTGAGTATTATGGAAAAAGTTGGTAGTTATTTTTGTAATGTAGCATTATATATATATATATATATATATATATATATATATATATAGATATATTGGGACCAAATGTGTAAATTTGTATTTCTTGATATATGATATATGTGGTTATATGCAAATGTGAACTAGGGTGTTACAAGTTTGGTATCAGAGCTTGAGTTTAAGAGATTTAGGTATTCAACATGATGCCTAGACTTAAACTGTATTATTTGCATATTAAGCGTCCTTGACATTTGTAGAACCTTTGGAATAAATATGATGAGGTAAAAGAACAATATGTAAGGTAAATTCAAATTACAACTAGCCAATATAATCATGGGTTTCCAAGTACATATTTGTGCTTTGATACCTTATTATATTTGGGGAATGTGACTATGTGAATATTAAATTTTACAAATTGTCAGATGACAAGTCACTCTAGAAGGTATAAAAGGATTGATCTCATAAACATAGACGAAAGAGAGAGTTCAGCCGAAAACGTTCCCGAGAATCTACTAGCTGGTCGAGGTAGAGGAAGAGACCAAGGCAGGGGCATAGGAAGGGGATGAAAAAGAGGGAGAAGTAGTAATTCAGATCAAGGTGAATCTATTTAGGAAAATATTAATAAAGAACCAATTCAACACCTGAGTATGTTACTCGGGATATACTCATTGAAGAAATGAGCAAATTACGAAATACTTTGACTTCTATTCTGGGAGTACCTAACAGAGCGGAAACAAAACAAGTAGAAATTAACCCACAGGTCTAATCTTCAAATGCAAAAAGGGGTGATATCAAGATGTTTCAAACGTGTAAACCACCAACTTTTTTGGAGAAAGAGATCCTATAAAGGCAATGTGCTGGCTAAAAGAAATCAAATCAGTCTTTAATACGAGTAAGTGTTCTTATGAATACAAGTCCTAACGTTTGCCCAACGTATCAAAGAAGATGCTACAGGATTGGGGAACCGAGGCATTTACCTAGAAATTGTTGGATGCCCCAGCGTTGTTATCATTGTAATTCTCCTGATCAAATCAAGCCAGAGTGCCCTCAGTTAAAGAATCTGAGATTTACTTTTGGTGGAAACACTCCAAGTACTCGTGGGGGAATCAATATTAAGAAGGGTGAATCTGACAGGATGAGAGGGGGTCTTTTCAGATGTCGGGGGGAGGTAGAGAAAGTTCCCGATGTAGTAACAAGTTCGTTTCTCATAAACTCAGTATATGCAAAGGTGTTATTTGATTTCGGTACAAATTAGTCGTTTGTATCACCTTTATTTGTTGGTGTTTATACATGAAATCTGTGTCCCTTGACTATGCCTTAGTAGTTTATACTACTAATAATAGTCAAATATTTGTTACAAACGTGTTTAATGACTGCCAAATAGAGGTTGAGGGGTATGTGTTACTGATCCGATTATTCCCGATGCCAATGAGAGAATTCGTTGTAGTAGTGGGAATGGATTGGTTGGCAAAAATCACGCAAGTATCATGTGAAATAAAAAGATGATACACATTGATTTACCGAGGAAGGAGCCAATTTTGATTTATGGTGATCGACAGGATCATCATACAAGCCTGATATCTGTTATGAAAGCTCGAAAGTGCATTCAGAAGGGGTGCCAAAATTTTCTGGCTTACGTAGTTGATTCAAAGAAAGATAAAGGTAAACAAGAATCCATCCCAGTAGTTTGTGAGTATCCCGAAATATTTCTTGATGAATTGACTAGTTTACCTCCCAATCGATCAGTTGAGTTTAGAATTGATCTAACACCTGGGGCGACACCAGTGGCTAGAGCACCATACCATTTGGCACCATCTGAATTGGAGTTAATATCTCAGTTGAAATAATTGCTTAATAAAGGTTTTTATTAGACTGAGTACATCTCCTTGGGGTGTTCCCATTTTATTTGTCAAAGAGAAAGATGGGACGATAAGAATGTGCATTAACTATCGAGAATTAAACAAACTGACTATAAAGAATAAATATCTTTTGCCAGAAATCGATGATATATTTGATCAATTAGTTGAGGCTAGTTACTTTTCAAAAATTTAATTTACGGTCAGGATATCATATGTTCAAAGTTTCTCCTGGAAAGGTATTGTACGATTTGGAAAAAGAGATAAACTCAGTTCAATGTATATTGGATCAGTTAGAAATTGTAAAAGGGTTGGTACAATAGCGTATCAGTAAGAGTTGCCAGAGAACTCGACGCTATTCACAACACTTTTCACGTTCAAACTTGTGAAAGTGCTTGGCTGATCCAAATATGGTCGTATCACTACCTAAAGTTCAGATTTATAAGAAATTAAACTTTGTGGAAACCCCAGAGGCCGTCACTAACCAGAAGACTAAGATATCGAGAAATAAGGAAATCAATCTTATGAAAGTCCAGTGGCGTTTTCATAATAGGCAAGAGGCTACTTAGGAACTAGAGTCTAAAATCAGAAATAAATTTCCGCAACTGTTTGATTGATGAATTCTGGGACAAAATTCTTATGAAGGGAGGATACTGTTATAACCGGGTTATCGGTTATAAAGTTTGGGATGTTTTAGAGTAATTGCAGAAAGTTGAGAGGTTATTCTAAATATGTCCTTAAACCTATTTTTTTACCACCGCCTCATATTTTAAATGATTTTTTTTGTGAGATGTTTAGTTTATCTCCTGGGGATTTTGAATGAGAAAAAGAAAAAGAAGTCTCTTATGTGTGTGTTTTTGAGTTTGAGCAAACAAAACCGAAGAGAAGAAAGAAGAAACTGATTTATGTGATTCTTGACTAGACTAATTGCTGCTGTTAATATCTTCATTCTTTTGTGAATTCAAGGTGAGTTTTATTTTGAAAATATTGTTTGATATGTTTTTAGTGAAAAAATCGTATGGTTTCATACATGGGTTTTAAAGATGTCATATGCTATTCTTAGCATAATGTTGTGTTTTGTTATGTTATAATCAAATGGTTGGAATAAGGGTGACATAATTAGGAGAGATGTATTTTAAGATACGGGTGAGATAATCAGGGGAGATGTATTTTGGGTTAAGGGTGGCATAATCAAGAGAGGTTTATTATAGGATAGGGGTGGCATAATCAACTGTATGTGAAAATTGAGATTTTTGATCATGTGAAGAATTGTTATTGCATCTTCATGATGCGATGACCTTGGTTTATCGCTTCTTCATGATGTGATGGGATGATTTTATTGTTTCCTTGTGATGCAAGAAGCGTGTTTGTCGCATCCTTTTGAGGTGACTTATCACATCCTTTTGATGTGATGGGATGGGTTATCACATCTGTGTGATGCGAGGAAATGGGGGTTGTTTCATCCTTGTGACGCGAAAAAATTGTGGTTTTATTTATATGATGCAATAAGTTTATGTGTGGTGTGATAAATGGATTATTTTGTTGTTTGATGCGATAAGTGGGTGTTGTCTAATCTTCTTCATGTGACAAAAGAGGTTTGTTTTGATAAAACTTGACCGCAAGTCCACCCCTTGCATATTTAAACAATTAACATATTCTAAGCGTCCTAATAGACCGCTTTATAAAACTTCGTTTATAAGACCAAAAAGATAACGTCCTCTCAAAAGACGTTGTTATAAGTTTATAAAACGTTTTTGAGTGTCTTATAAATTTCTCAGGACATTTTTTTAATAGAAGCGTCACATTAGCAATTTTATAGAACACTTTTGAGAAAGTGTCCAATAAATCCATCTTTTTATAAGACACTTCTTTTATACGACACATTTTAAAAAAAAACGTCATATAAAATTGCTAATGACGACGCTTCGTATTAAAAGTGTCCTAAAAACGTATTAAGACACCCAAAATAGTCATATAAACTTATTAAAATGTGTTGATATGCATGTGGCCCTGACACTGCATATACATATGTAATGTATGTATGTCTTTGTTTGACGATGATTTTTTTTTTTACATATGGTTCACAGTAATTTTTGTTGTTTTGTGCCAAGAATTATCTACAAATAAATGCATTAAATCAGTACATTTATTTGTAGAGATGGATAATAGATTGAAAACATGTATATATGAAGAGCGTACGTGATAATGTAATTGTCTAATGTATATATTAATATAAACTCAACCATCATATTAAATCCAAGAAATAAAATGATATCGGATTCATCAGGTTGGGTTGAGTTCAAATAATAGTATCAACCCAATACATACTCTTTGAAATTTTTACAACTCGATTAGACATCGGGTTACATAAGGTTGAGTTATTTCGTATTGGATTGATCGGGTTTTTGAACATTCCTAATATAAATTTTATATTTCTTTCATAAAACTGGGTATAAAAAATAAGGGCCTGTATTTTTACTCAAAGACAATAACCCTGAGTGACGTTTTTGGGCCTCTTAGTGGGCTAAGATCCATACTTATCGTTAGAACGAGATAAAAACAAATTTAAGATTAATGAATAAACTGATCTAATATGATACTTTATAGAACATAAATTTATAGGACTAAAATGTAAAACGTCATATCTAAAATATTACAGTTGGGGTATAGGAAAATTTTAGACGTTTTAACAAACTTTTTAGGAGGATTTTAAATTAAGGTGTCCTATTAGCTATTTTTTATAAGACAATTTTGAGAAATATCCTATAAGCTCATATTTTTATAGGATATTTTTTCAAATAATGTCGTATAAAATAACTAATATGACAATTTATTTTAAAAACGTTGTTAAAACACGTAAAAACATTCTATAAATCTATTGTAACACTTTTAGATATGACGCTTTGTGTTTTGGTCCTATAAACTTAAGTAACAATTAACATGTAAAAGTTGTTGGTACTTATTTATTCGATCTAAATAAAGGGTAGCGGGTCAGAGACAAGGGCAATTTTCGATAGACAGTCACATATGATATACATCTGATACTAAATCAGAGACAAGGGCGATTTTCGATGCAATCTTGGTTGCGGGTCAAGTCGCCCTTTCACCTCTAAGCCCCTCACAAGTATTATCACATGTGATAAATGTGATGTTGATATGATACTATTATCCATCAAGATGGTACACAGTCTTAAAAATGTACAATTATTATGTTTTTTTTTTAATAATTAAATGAAATTTTTATCCTTAATAATAGATAGTTTAAGTAATGTATTTTTATATCTAAAGGTAATTAATTAACAATAAAAGAGAAAAACACATAT